>NC_057809.1:361786726-362161116 GCF_018294505.1 Triticum aestivum | reverse complement strand
GGCTTAGCTGCAGTCCAATACTCGCCTAAGTTCTCTCATTCGGAGACTTAGCTGCAGTCCGGTACTCACCTAAGTTTGAAAAATCCTACCGAGTGGAGAGCAATCCTCCCACTCGGAGGCTTAGCTGCAGTCCAGTACTCGCCTAAGTTCTCTCACTCGGAGACTTAGCTGCAGTCCGGTACTCGCCTAAGTTTGAAAAATCCTACCGAGTGGAGAGCAATCCCCTCACTCGGGGGCTTAGCTGCAGTCCAGTACTCGCCTAAGTTAAAAACATATCCCTATCCGCAAGGACGACGAGGTGCAGGTCGACTGCAACCTTCTCCTTTGGAGCTAAGGCACAAGTAAAACGTGCGCTCCATCCCTATCCGCAAGGACGATGAGGTGCAGGTCAACTGCAACCTTCTCCTTCAGAGCTACGACACAAACACAACATGCGCTCCATCCCTATCCGCAAGGACGACGAGGTGCAGGTCGACTGCAACCTTCTCCTTCGGAGCTACGCCACAAGTACAATGTGCGTTCCATCCCTATCCGCAAGGACGGCGAAGCGCAGGTCGACTGGAGCCACAACTTCAGAGCTGCATCCCCAGCGCAAAGACTATTCCGAGCAGTGAACAAAGTCCATTCGAAGGCAAAACGCAAGCGTATTCGGATGTAAACCAAGCCCGAAGGAGTTTAATGGTTACAGCAACCACTTGACATTCCGAGGCAAATTTAAAGCAGATTCAAGTCTCATAAGTTTGTTCACTCGGCAGGAGGAGGGCTGGCAGGCTCGACGAATTCGTCCAGGTCGATCCCATGCGTGATCCGAGTAGCAGCAGCGAGGAAAGTTTCCATGAAGGACTAGAAGTCATGCTTTTTGGTGTTAGCGACCTTGATCGCAGCCAGCTTGTCTTCACGAGCCTCCTTGAAGTGGACTCGCACTAAGGACAACACCACGTCAACACCACACTAGGCGGAGGACTTCTTCCATTCTTGCACTCGGTCAGGGATCTCGTTCAGTCGAGCCATCAGGGATTCCAGGTCATTTTGAAGCGTCACCCTTGGCCAAAGCGATGAGTCGATTCGGGAGACTACCTCCTTCAGGCGCACGAGGTAGCTTGTGGTGCTGGCGATACGGGACTCCAGTCGGAGCATGTTCATTGCAGTTTCGTCGCAAACTGGAGAAGCGATAGGGTCCAGACCTGTCTCGACCTTTCAAGTTTCCTCGTCAAAGTCTTGGAAGAATTCTGCAGCCAAAAATTAGTGAGCTGACCGAGCAGGATCCGTTCGCAAGCATCAACACAGTCGGTTTAAAAGAAATACCTTCCAGCATGAGATAGAGCTTCTTGGCAAGAGTCCTCAGATAAGCTTCCGTGTCATTCCTCTTGCGGATCATGGACTCCAGCTTTTCATTCAGGGCAACCTTATCCTTCTTCAGACTAGTCACTTCACGGTTAGATTCATTGAGGCAAGATTTCAGCCTGTTCACCTCCCCTTCCAGCGCTCCGACTGAAGCCAGCTTCTGGTCTGCGAGAGCAGTTTTATCTTGGGCTGCTTTTTGCGCGGCAGCGAGGTTCGAGTCCTTCTTCTCCAGAGCCAACTTCATTTTCTCTGCAAAAGAAGTAATCGAATCAAACAAGAGATCGAAGAAATATATTGAAAGACAGTCGACAGGCAGTTACCTTCCATACCAGTAGCTTCGTCTTGAGATTTCTTCAGATTCTTCTGAGCTAATTCCAAGTCGAGGTTGAGTTGCCTCTGCTTCTCCTCAAGTTTAGCAAACTTGGAAATAAGAGTACATGACTTTTGCAGAAGGCAAAAGATGGGTCAGTTGACAAGATCAAAGGTTGTTTACTTCCGAGTGAATAAAACCTAAAGAAGTCACTTGAGACCCCAGCCGACTGCACACAGTCGACTGTAGAGTCGGGGACTACACCCAGCGGGTGCACTTGGTGTGCCCCCGCTGATTAAAACCCAACTTGACCGGTCTGCCCGGATCAAGTAAAAAAAAGTTGTTCAGACCCCAGTCGACTGCTAGCAGTCGACTGCGGTCTCGGGGACTACACCAAGTGGGTGCACTTGGTGTGCCCCCACCGGTTCAGATCCTACTCGACCGGTCCACCCGAGTCGAGTAGAAGAAAAGAAAGGAAGGTAGAACTCAGACCCCAGTCGACTGCCAGCAGTCGACCGTGGTCTCGAGGACTACACCCAGTGGGTGCACTTAGCGTGCCCCCACCGGTTCAGATCCTACTCGCCCAGACCGAGTGGAAGAACGCAACTACCAAAGACAACAAAACACCCACTGGGTGTTCTGATCCGACGCAAACAATAGGAGATTATGTAGAAGAAAATATTTCGGGTAGCATATCCTGATAGAACAAGAGCAGTCGAAAAGTATACTTACCTGGACATTGGCCCGGAGAGCAGCGCTGGCGTCGTAGGTAGCCTGGCTATTCTCATATACCATCTTCATCCGCTCCATCATCGCGTCAGCCCGTCGGATGGCTTCCGCAGCCGCTTCCGACTGGTTGTCCGGGACGGGGTAGCTGGTGAAGAAGAGAGCAGACGACCTAGGTGCAGCAGCTTGGACCTCCGAGACATGAGATGGGACGACTGAAGGAATCACTGGTACAGTCGACGGTGCAGGGCGCTCACTCGACAATGGTACAGCGAAGGTTACAGAGACCCCGCCCGCGCCTTCAGATTGATAGACGGTTGGTGTTGTCGTTGGTCCCTGCTAAGACGCCTTACCAGCCTTCGCCTTTTTATTATTCCTGGGCTTACGAGCCACATCTTCACCGTCATCTGGGAGATCGATGATGTTGGGCGGAGCTGCGGAGAAGATCAATCGACTCTAAACTAAACCGCTAGAATTCAATCGACCGAGTAGTCAAGAGCAAGATCATAAGAGTTTTTACCTGGGTTGGAGGTGACCGCGTCTTCCATCTCCTCGTCTCGGTACTGGAGAGAAGAGGTTCCCGACGTAGCAGCACTGCAAAGACCCGCATCCAGTCGGTTACATTCTGTTACTCAAGTCGATGAAAAGAACAAGTCAGATGATTACCCGGAGATGGTAGGGACGGTCACTTTGATCCTGGGCAAAGCCTTTGGCAGTTTGGAGGAGGTGGCTTTTGGGGCTTTTGGCACTGGAGGCGGCACAACTTTGGGCTGCTTCGGAGCCTTCTTAATCGGCGTTGGGGAAGACGTCCTGGGGCGCTTCAAAGACTGCTCGATCAGCGCGGCCACCAGGCCCGGAGCGCTCGCCGGGTCGTAAGCGTGTTTGGATCTCCTCTCCCTGCGAGGAGGCGAGTCGACCTCTTCGTCATCAGTCGATTCGTCGCTCTCCTTGTCCTCCTCGGCATCTAAGTGCCCTTTGCTTCTCTCGCCCCCGCTTGCTCCTTCCTCGACGTCTTGCTCCTGCACTCCGTTGAGCATTGAGTACATGTCGATGAGGGCCTGAAAAGACAACGATCAAAAGAAATTCAGTTGACCATCAACAAGACGTCACACAGTGAATCGGAAAGATACTTGATAAAACAGAATCATACCTGCTCCGGCTGACGTGAGTGGTCGAATGGAATCACCCTCCTAGACCCCCGAGGGTTGTCTTTGTTGCTGGTGATTCCCATCAGCCACTTCTCCAAGATGTCCTCACTGACGTCCTCCGGGCGGATCCGGGTGGAGTCCCCGAGCCCAGAGTACATCCACATCGGATGATCACGTGCCTGAAGCGGTTGGATGCGTCGACTGAGAAAGACCTCCAGCAGGTCCATCCCAGTCACCCCGTCGAGGACGAGTTGAACGACCCGCTCGACCAGCACCTTGACCCGCGCCTTCTCTTCTGGGACCACCTTTAGGGAGGAGGGCTTCTCCACTCGAGCCAAAGAAAAGGGAGGAAGTCTAGTCGGCTGGTCCTTACAGTAAAACCATGTCGACTGCCAACCCTGGACAGAGTCGGGAAGGATCATTGCTGAGAAGGTGCTCTTGTTCCTCATCTGGATCCCCAGGCCCCCGCACATCTGGATCACGTGCGTCCTCTCATCACTCGGATTGGCCTTTTTGACCGACTGGGAGCGGCAGGTGAAGATGTGTTTGAAAAGACCCCAGTGTGGTCGACAGCCCAAGAATTTTCACACATTGACACAGAGGCAGCCAGATAGACTATGGTGTTTGGAGTGAAATGGTGGAGCTGAGCCCCAAAGAAGTTCAAAAAGCCCCAGAAGAAAGGATGGGGAGGCAGTGAGAATCCGCGATCTACGTGGGTGGCGAGGAGAACACACTCACCCTCCTTTGCCTGCGGCTCGGTCTCGTTCCCCAGGAGCCATGCCGACTTGTGGGGGATCAGTCCCCCCTCCACCAGGTCGTCGAGGTCATCTTGGCTGATCGTCGAGCGGATCCAGTCGCCCTGGATCCAGCCCGACGGCAGGCCGGATCTCGACGAGGATCCGCCACGGCTAGTCCGCTTGCCCTTCGCCTTCGTGGTCGCCTTCTTCGCGCGCTCCAACACCACCGTCTTCTCTTTTCCCATGGCGGCGGGTCGAGTTCGAGCGAGGGTTCACCGACAAGGGCAGGAGCAAGCGTGGCAGGGAGGTCGAAGGAAGAAGAAAAGAGAATGGGAGCGCACGGGGCAGAGTCCTGGTCCGGTGCCTTTTATAAGGTCGTTCCCCAAGTGACTGACTCATGGACCCGGACGATCTAAACAAATCCCGCAACAGTCACGCGCGCAGTACGCGGCGAAAAAGGTGGCGCAGAGATCGAGGAGACTTGCCTAATCCGTCCCGATTACCACGGTCTCGCTCGTCCGGCGCGCTTCTCCAAATTCGAATCCCGCGAAATCCGCGGAGAGCACAGCAACTTGTCAGACTGAAAACGCCCTCTACATTATCATTCGGAATTCTACCGTAAAAATTCACTCGACAAAAAAAACCAAGAATGGACCAAGGCGACTGAAAAAAGGAGTTGATGTCGTCTCCTCAGTTCATTGTTCCAGAACAAGGTATACTCATAGCACAAAGAATGAGTCGGAAGTGTTCTTAACTCCTTCCTCACTCAAACCCTGATCCATTTGGGGGCTAATGATGAAGCTATGTACCTAGGGTAGGGTCATGGATCTGTCCAACATACCCTCCCCAAGGACATCTCTACAAAGAACCAGAAGCAGTCGAAGAAAAACCATTATCCACTCAACCATGAAGATGTGTTCACTCGACCACCTTGAAGACACTCAACCATGCTAACAACCACTCGACCACCAGAAGATGTGAAGCCCTTCACTCCGCAACGGTCGGGGTTTAAGTCATAGTTTTATGGACATTTATAGCACTTTACTTCGGACGTTACCAGTAATGCTCCTCCTTTATGAACATTGAAACCTGTGTAACGGAGGGGAGCCGGGGTCCTGGCGCACTCTATATAAGCCACCCCCTCCTCTAGGACAAGGGTTCGCACCTTCTGTAATTCACATGCATATATCCAGTCGACCGCCTCCGGGCTCCGAGACGTAGGGCTGTTACTTCCTCCGAGAAGTGCCTGAACTTGTAAAACTCGCGTGTACAACTCCTCCATATCTAGGATCTTGCCTCTACATTCCTACCCCCTATTCTACTGTCAGTCCTAGAACCACGACAATCAGCACATGGATAAAGTGATGCTTGTTGAGTCCCTTGGTTTCAACTTAATGTCTATCTCAATGCTTTGCGATTTGAATATGATTGTGATGTTTGGAAAATATCGTTGCCTTGTTCTAATGGAATCTGACAAGTCTCTAGTCTTTGAAGGGTATTGGAAAGATGATCTGTACATGGTAGATTTCTCAGCAGGACCACAACTTGTCATATGTCTGCTTGCAAAAGCTTCGGAATGCTAGCTCTGGCATCAGAGGCTAGGGCATGCTGGCATGAGAAACTTGCATACTCTTGCAAAGAAGAAGCACGTCATAGGCATCGAGGGCGTCAAGTTCAAGAAGGACCACTTATGCGGTGCCTGCGAAGCTGGAAAGATGACGAGGGCCAAGCATCCCTCAAAGACAATCATGACAACGACTCAACCCTTCGAACTTCTACACATGGACCTCTTCGGTCCCACTCACTATTCAACTCTTACTACTACTGATTGTCTCTATGGCTTCGTCATTGTTGATGATTATTCAAGATATACATGGGTGCATATAATCCTCTACAAGACTAAAGTGCAGGATGTCTTCAGAAGCTTCGCCAATCGAGCCATGACCAACTATGGTGTCAAGATCAAGCACATCAGAAGTGACAATGGCACTGAATTCAAGAACAGCGGCCTCGACACTTATCTTGATACTTTGGACATCACTCATGAGTTCTCAGCTCTGTACATGCCGCAGCAGAATGGCATCATGGAACACAAGAACAGAACACTCATTGAGATGGCCCGAATGATGCTCGATGAATACAAGACTCCAAGAAAGTTCTGGCCTGAAGCTATTGATACTGCATGCCACGTCATCAACCGTGTTTATCTTCACAAGCTTCTGAACAAAACATCCTATGAGCTCCTCACTGGTAAGAAGCCAGATGTCAGTTACTTCAGAGTATTTGGTGCCAGGTGCTGGATCAAGGATCCACATCACATGTCAAAATTTGCACCGAAAGCACATGAAGGTTATATGCTTGGATATAGAAAGGATTCGCACTCCTACAGAGTCTTCAACCTCTTTCACTATAAAGTGGTTGAAACTGTGGATGTGCGGTTCGATGAGACTAACGGCTCGAAAAGAGAGCACCTGCCAAATGTGCTAGATGAAGTTCCATCTAGTGAATCCATCAAGCTTATGGGAACTAGAGAAATCATACCGTCTGAAGCATAGCCCAAAGAGGAACTCATCATCTCTGCACCTGATCAACTTGAAGATAATACTCAGCCTGAAGACAATCCTTCTAACGACGACAATGATTAGCAAGAGCAAAATCTTCGTCCTATTCATCGTCGTGTTGCGAATGAAGTACAGATTGAGAGAGTAATTGATAGCATCAATGCACCTGGTCCACTCACTCGTTCAAGGGCAACACAACTAGCAAATTTCTGTGGGCACTTCGCATTCGTCTCAATATCTGAATCCAAGAAAGTTGATGAAGCCCTCATGGAACCTGAATGGATTCAAGCTATGGAAGAAGAGCCTCAACAGTTTGAGCTGAATAATGTATGGGAACTGGTAAAGCGTCCTGATCTTCGTATGCACAATATCATAGGCACTAAATGGATATATAACAACAAGCAACATGAGCATGGTCAAGTTGTCAGAAACAAGGCTCGTCTCATTGCTCAAGGATACACTCAAGTTGAAGGAATTGACTTCGATGAAACATTTGCTCCTGTGGCTAGGCTTGAGGCTATACGCATACTGCTGGCCTATGCAAATCATCACAACATTCTTCTGTATCAAATGGATGTGAAGAGTGCCTTTCTCAATGGCAAGATTGAAGAAGAAGTGTATGTTGCACAACCGCCTGGCTTTGAAGATCCAAAACATCCAGACATGGTTTACAAGCTCAACAAGGCACTGTATGGCCTCAAACAAGCCCATCGTGCTTGGTATGACACACTCAAGGACTTCCTGAAGAGCAAAGGCTTCAAACCTGGTTCCCTGGATCCCACGCTCTTCATGAATACATATGATGGTGAACTATTTGTGTACCAAATATATGTGGATGACATTATCTTCAGCTGCACTAATCAGAAATACAGTGATGAGTTTGGATACATGATGCAAGAGCAATATCAGATGTCCATGATGGGTGAGCTGAAGTTCTTCCTTGGTCTTCAAATACGACAGCAACGCAATGGCATCTTCATATATCAAGAGAAATACCTCAAGGATTTCCTGAAGAAGTTTGGAATGCAAGACTGCAAAGGTTACACGACGCCAATGCCTACCAAGAGTCATCTAGATTCTGATGCCAATGGTAAAGAGTTCGATCAAAAGGTATACTGCTCCATGATTGGTTCTTTGCTTTATTTATGTGCATCTTGGCCAGATATCATGCTTAGTGTTTGCATGTGTGCCCGATTCCAAGCGGCACCAAAGGAATCACATCACTTAGCTGTGTAGCGAATTCTTCGATATTTGGCTCACACCCCAACACTAGGATTACGGTATCCAAAGGGCTCATAGTTTGATCTAGTTGTATTCTCGGATGCTGATTATGCTAGTGATAAGGTGTATCGAAGTCTACATCAGGCACATGTCACTTTCTGGGACGATCACTTGTGTGTTGGTCTTCAAAGAAGCAGAACTGTGTATCTCTCTCCACTGCTGAATCTGAATACATTGCTGCTGGATCTTGCTGCGCTCAGCTTCTATGGATGAAGCAAACACTCAAAGACTATGGCATTCATCTGAAGCAAGTGCCACTCTACCGCGACAATGAAAGCGCCATCAAGATCGCCAACAACCCAGTTCAGCACTCAAAGACAAAGCACATTCAGATCCGTCATCAATTTCTCAGAGATCATGTTATGAAGGAAGATATTGATATCATTCACGTCAGCACTGAAGAGCAACTGGCAGATATCTTCACAAAGCCATTGGATGAGAAAAGGTTTTGCAAGTTGCGGTGTGAGCTAAATATCTTGGAATCCTCAAATGTCCTATGATCATGCACACATCCTAACACTTATGCATGTTGATGACTTAGATGTGCAAACACACGAAGTAATGTATATCTTCAACAAATGAAGACTTACACTCTGAGTGTGAATACATTAACGCGGAATTTGACTTCGGAGCGCCACGATAATTGTGTGCTCTGTCTGGGTCTAATATTTCCTATATGGTGGGTAACGCCACCACCAAATTCTTGTTTGGAATACCTTCTGTTGGCATTACATTTGCAAAGTCTTCGCATTTTGTTTGTCTTCATTATTAACATGGCTTCATGTTTATCTTCAATGTACTAATTTGGTTTCTGTCCTCTACAACATTCACTTATCGCTATGTCTTCTAGTTAATTCTTTTGAACTAAGTGAATGCGATCGGACCCTGACCTTTCTATGCTCCCATCTTAAGTCTATCTATCCAAATCATATGAATTCTATTGAAACTGTCGAATGTCTTCTCTGCATCCTTGTTAGAAGAAGACACAGAGACAAACATTAATCTGTTTTTCAATGCTCAATCCTTTTTACCTGAAACCCGGAGAAGTGGGAACGACCACCCGACAATCCAGGCGTGCGTGGGAACATGGAACAACCTCCAATGTGTTGCATGATCGCCACGTGTTCTTCAGATGTGAACCGCCAGGGGCACCTATGTAATAACATTGTGCCGTCCCTGTCCCTATAAATACATGCCTCACCCCAGTCATTATCTCTTCTTCCACTCTCGCACAAACCCTAGCGCCACCGCTAGCCCTCGACGATGCCGGCGACGAAGCGCTTAGCTGCCGCGACCTCACCGATGTCGTCCTCACACTGGCCGCGGACATCGTCTTCTCCGCCATCGCCGTAGGTGTCCTCCGTCGCCAAGTTAGGGCACGAAAGATCGAACTGCTCGGCCTCCTCTCCCACTCCGTCTAGAAGTTCCTCGTGTGGTAAATAAAACCTCTTTTTATAATCGTGTTGATCCGATAGATTCATCCTTTTCAACCACAAGTGGTTTCTGTTCCTACAAGTTGGATCTATCTCATTCATCATCTCATAGCATGCCTAGTATGTTCACTTATGCTTCACAAAGTAGTTACATTCCTCACTTGTACTTATTCGTCGATTCGTACAAATCTGGAACCAACTCTCTACATATGAGTGAATGTCTTCACACTATGAGGTCAATGTCTTGTAAACTGATTTATCTTCAAAATCTTCTAAGAATGCATATGACCTCTTCCCCTTCCCTCGCATCTTTAATGCTGTCATAGGTACATGTCCGTGGGAGAATCCCTTGGTTGTCATAGTCTGTATTCATTTGCAGAGTTCTTATAGCGTCACATAAATTCTCCTGAAGCCAGTTCCTGTCTGACTAGTAGACGGAAGACTTCGGCAGAGTTGAAGCCTTTTAGTCTAAACTTCATGAAAACAGAAAAGTCTGCAAGGAAGGGTGGAAGACAACGTCGTGGAAACACCTCAAGAGATTTGCCTCCTGACGTCTATGTGTTGTACAAGACAGATCCAGAGGAGGACTACAATCAGCGAAAAACCCGAATCCAATGGATTCGAAGATATTGGGCAGAACAATGGTACAAGTACAGGTTCATCACCCAGGTATGCTGAGAAGAGTGCCATCAAGCGACCCTGGGGAGACACATTGTACAAAAACCTTCCACCCAGGTCCAGAGCTGAAGCCATTGAACAAAGCTTCTATCCTTGCATGGTCCGTGGACCACAGCCTGCAGATGCAAAGCGATATTCATTGTTATGGTGTCGTGATGACAATCTGTTCAAGCGCAACTTACAGTTTGCCAAGAACTCGGCCAAAGAAAACAAGAAGTCGCGGGGATTAGACTTCAATCCAGGCCCCTCTGCTCCTCGTGCCGATGGCACACGCGAAGCTGAACCCAATCTTGTTGGGCCCTTCTACAACCTAGAAGGTCTCATCACTCATATTATGGTTCAAGGGATAGCCGTGGATGAACCTGCGGACGACGCTGATTCTGACGAAGCGCCTGCACCACCGAAGCCAACGAAGCTAAAGAAACCTAAAGCTTCGAAGCCTGCCCCTGCACCAAAGGTCTCACGAGCGAAGCCCCTGGCCACTACACCTCCTAAAGCCAGTGTGCAGTTTGAAGATCTCTCACGCATCTCCAAGTCTGCCCAGTTGAAAAAGCCCATGCAACCCACTGGTCAAGCACTGACCCCTGCTGCTGTTTTGGGAAACGAGAATGCCACCATTGATCTGTCCAGCGACGACGATCTTGGCGATGACGCTCTTGAGCAGTTGATGAAGAGCAAGCAAGAGGCAGAAATCTTTAATGATATTCCCCTCTTTGATTCCGAAATCTTATACAAGTTCATTGATGAATGGTTTGACAGCCCAGATGTTGGTTTTGATGATCTTCAGCTTCCAATTGGCCTCATCGTCTCCTTCCACAGAGCCATTGCTCCTGAGCTGGCTCTTGCTCAGAAAATTGTTGAGCTAAAGCATAATATTGATTATGAAAAGGCTCAGTTCAAGAAGAACATGGCCAAGATCAATGCTGAAGACATTCAGAACTTCAAGGTCATGATGCATGAGCTCAAGGAGGCATTCCACAAGAAACAGGAAGAAGCAAAAGGTTCTCATGACCGCATGAAGAATCTTGCTACCAAATGTGTTCAAGTCTACAATGAAGCTGAAAAGCGGAAGGCCTTGAGGAGGCCAGGCATCGACCCCAGAATGGCTGCCAAGAAGAAGAAGAAGCCAAATGTGGCAGAACCAGAAGCATCAAGGCAGGAAGAACCTTGCATTGTCTTCCCAGCCAGTATGACAGGCTCGAAGCCTATGATCCCCACAGTGGCTTCAGAATTCAAGAAAACTAGAGCAGCTCAAGCCGAAGCCAGAAACCGAAAGACCAAAGCCACCACTGATGATGCTCCCCCAACCAAGAAAAGGAAAACAAAGAAGAGAGGTCGGGCTGCTTCCACAGAGCCCCTTCTCGCTGAGCCAATTTCTGTTGCTCGTCCTGCATCTGAACATCATGAACGTCGTCTGGTTGTTCATGAGCCTGCTTCCAGAGAGGCTCCTGAAGCTGAAGAGAATCCAGCTGTTGACCCCACCACAGCTGAAGGCATTGGTCCTCACGACAATGTGGAAGATGATGAAGTCCTTCCTCAGATCGAGCAAAATTTGGTATCATCGCCTGTTCTCACGAATAGCGAACTCACCGGCATTGGTCGTCCATTGACGCCAATTGCTCAGGATGACTCATGGGCTGATCACCCTCAAGAATCCCCTCATGCTGAAGAAACACCAGTCACTCCCCCACCATAGGTCACCGCTCCGGTGATTGACAGTGAAGACTTTGAGGCCCAACCAACTCCATCTCCACAGGCGTCGCCAGCATTTCCTGGGCTTCGTAGAGGACCTAGGCCACATGTCACATTGTCAAGTGTTCCCGAAGGAGAAGAGCGCTAATCTTTCTCACGCAAAGTCTTTTCTAAAGCCTCTCCTACTGTGAACATCCCTGAATCTGAAGCCAAAGCGGCTGAAGATATTCCGGCTGCATCAGCCAATGAAGAAGAAGAACCACGTGATGAAGAAAGAGTTGCTACACCCCCGTCCAACCCTGAAGTTCTTCTCGAGGAGAACATGTCCGACCCTCCAGCTCCTGAAGTGGAGGTTACCAATACTGAGGCGGCCACCAACATCAACACTGAAGCCAATGACGTTGTCATGGATGAAGCTAATGTGGTGCCTGAAGCTAATGTGGTGCCTGAAATGAATGCACCTGAAGCCAATGCAGCACCCGAAGCAAATCCGCTGCCTGAAGCCAATGCCTCTGCTCCTGTACCGCCTCCAAGGCCACACACTATTGAGCAAGCATATGATCGTGGACAGCTTGTTATCGTCCGCTGGCCATCCTGGTTCCTCTGCCTGCTCCCGGACCTCAGTTTTCCTATCATGTGGAGCACAGGCCTCAGGTCTAGAAGTCAAAGCTAAGGCTACCACGGTTTCCAGGTACTACAACTTCACCAGGATCATTTAATCTTAATGGATTCAAGGCACACAACACATTCTTCAACAATGCCAAGAACCCCTACACAAGACCAAGAATCTCTTCGGACCGATTCTGGAGTTATCAGCAGCGAAGCTATTATTCATGCATCTTGTACAATCAGGGATGCATCTTCCCTCACATGCATCTTGATTGTGAAGCCATTGCTGGACTGCCATGCCTTGAAGAAGCACTGGACTGCATCCGTGATGCGGGTCTGCTTAATTTTGTGACTGACAAGGAACACTGGAATGAAGAACTTCTATTTCAATTCTATGCTACCCTCCACATTCGTGGATACAACAGGGATCCGAAGACTTGGATCCTTGAGTGGATGATAGGAGATGTTCATCATGCAGCTAAAGCTGAAGACATCATTGAGCTCACAGCCCTGCCCACTCCTGGTGAATACTATGAACCAGGTTGTCAACAACACCAGAATGCTTTGGAGAGCATTTTCCAGAAGCCAGAACCCAACATGAGTCAAATGCTGAGCATGATGAAGCCTTTGCCACACAAGGCTGAATACCCAACCGAACTCTTTGTTGAAGACCTAGAGTATCTGCCCCGCACCATTTATCATATCATCAGAAAGACTATGGCCTGTCAAAGGACATTCATCTGCAGCGAAGCTTGAAGGAGCAATGAAGACTTTGGTTTTCTACATCTTCAATGGCATCAGCTTCAATGCTCAAGACTTCTTCATCAGGCAGTTGGCTGCATATGGCTCCGACATTTTTGGTCTAAAGTTCTATGCTCCATGGGTAATGCGTCTTATCAAGCTTCACTTTGCCTTCAACTATCAGCTGTCTGCGTGCAATCATCTTGTATTCTTGACAGAGGTTGATCTGTCTATTGAAGCTATTTACGCAGAGCCTGCTAAGGATCTTCACAATGTTGATCGTCAAAGCTTCATGTAGCGCCCCGAGACCGATGTGCCAGGTGTCTTCCAGTTATTCGCTGTTGTTTCCTCGTCTTTTGCTTGCGTGTCATGCATCTCATACAATTTCACCATATGCATCGCATTTGCATACATGTTCGTCTCATGCATCTGAGCATTTTCCCCGTTGTCCATTTTGCAATCCGGCGCTCGTATGCCCTCCGGTGTCCCTTTCTACCTCTTTTCGTGTGCAGGTGTTAAACGTTTTCGGATTGGACCGAGACTTGCCAAGCGGCCTTGGTTACTACCGGTAGACCGCCTGTCAAGTTTCGTGCCACTTGGACTTCGTTTGATACTCCAACCGTTAACCGAGGAGCCGTAAAGGCCTCGTGTGTGTTGCAGCCCAACACCTCTCCAAAGTGTCCCAAAATCCACCTAAACCCCCTCCATCATCTAGGTCGTTCGATCACGGTCGTGTGGCCGAAAACCGCACCTTATTTGGACTCTCCTAGCTCCCTCTACCTATATATAGGTGTGCCTCCCGAATTATTCGCGCAGATGAAACCCTAAGTTTTCCCCCGCACGCCGCCGGACATGTCTGCGCCCGCCGGACGCATCCAACCGCCCGCCGCAGCGAATCCCGTGCAGCCACGTCGCTCTGCCGCCGTCCCCGCGCCGCCGGGCCCGAGGCGCCCAGATCCGGCCCTCCCGGCCTGTCTCGTCGTGCCGCCCATCCCGTCACCGCCCGAGGCCGCGCTCCGCCGCCTCTCTCTCACCGAAGTTCACCGCCACCGTCCGTCGGAGCTACTGCTCCTCCCGCCTCCTTGTTGACCGAACCTCCCCGCCACCAGCTCGGGCGCCCCGCGCCGCCACCGGAATCCACCCACGCCACCTCCTTCACCCGGCTCGGCCCGCCGCCACATCGCCACCAACGCCGCCCGGCTCCCCGAGCTTCCTCCACCGCGCCTCGCCGGAGTCCGCACCGCTCGCCGGAGTTCCAACCTCGCCGGAAGCCGCCCCTCGCTGGAACTGGGCGAGGTGGATCAGATCCACCCGGCCCGGGAACCAAACGCGCCTGGACCGCTCCGTCCCGCTCGCCTCCGTCCCGTTGACTTTCCCCGAGAGGTTGAAATTATTCTAAGTCCCCAGATCCCAGTAATTTTATGCATATTTCATCGCATCATAACTTCATCACCATTGCTTCGATTCGTGCATGTAGCATATCGAAATGTTCGTCTCGATGAGTACTTTAATTCATCTCATTGCATCATGTTCATTTTAGCTCATCTTGATGCCCTAAATTCTATTGGAAGAGGGCTATGCAATGTTAGTTTCAGATTCATATCAGCATTTGGACATTTGTAATTTTTTGCCATGATTGATGTGTGCCTCCTATGAACTTGAGCTCTTCATGTGTTTTGAAGTATGCCATGCCATGTTTACAGGCGCGTATGCCATGTATTTTTGTGATCTTTGTGGTGACTAGCACAAGCATGCAAAGTAGCCCTCTCAATGTTGCTAATTTCAGGGACATAGAAATATTCTAAGTCATTGCCCTGTTTATATTTTTATGCCACGTGTTCATGTTGCTACCGAGTTATTCGTGCCTCTTTTGAGCATGATCAGTAAGGATGTTTTGTAGATATTATGGTGCTCTATCCATCCATGTCTTTGTTTGTATTTATGGAGCACCCTAGATTGAGTCAATCGAGCTCTACTTTTTCTATAAAATGTTCCTGGCAGAATGGTTACGTGTTAAGCATTTTTGCCGAGGTTGTTGTAGTTGATCCATGCATGCTATGTTGTTGTTCTTGCCATGTTTAGCTTCTATACCATGTCTACTTGCTGGGTGTATGCTTAGTTTGTCATGCAATGCATTGTGGTGAGTGCATCGAGCTCATGAACATGCCTTCGTGATATCTGTTTTGCCATGTTCCAGTTTTTCTGCTAAGTCTGAATCTGTTAACGATAATTGCTATGTTCACATGGATGCCATTGTATTTTCTGATCCCTTTTGGCTTATGGTCAGTAAGGGACTTTTGTTGTATGCTTTGAGTAGCTTCATGCCATGCCTTGCTTTGCCATGATATGTTCCTGTAGCATGTTGTTATCTTGCTCTAAACATTGCTTCCCGATGTTAAATTCCTGGCATGTTGTTATTTTCTCTAAGTCTGTAACCTGATATCTTTTGCTCTTTTGCCATGCTTGTTTGAACCTGCTATTGAGTGAATTAGCCGTAGCTCAGTGTTCATCTTTTGTCAAGCATCTTGAGTGGATCCCTGGCATGTATTTTGTTTCCATGTTAGAGTGCAGTAGCTTGTTGTTCTTGATGCATTTAGATGGCCTCGTGTTGTTAATTGTAGATCGGTGCCATATTTGTTTTGCTTGCTGTTTCCAAACCGTGCATTCGATTCCGGTGATCTTTATATCGATTTCGACCGAAATCAACTCATCTTTCCAGTGGCACTCTTGGCTTTCCAAGTTGAGGCCAGGTTAAATCATTCCTTTCCGAAGCACGCATATGCATTGCATATCACATCCCGCATATCATGCCATGTTTTGCATCATGTTGCTTGTGCATTGCACCGTGGTTGATTGTGTCTCCCTTTGCTTGTGGTATTGCTTTGGGTAGAGCGGGGAGACGAGTACGTGGTCGAGGAACCTGTTGAGTACGTTTTCGAGGATCAAGCTTTCTTCTTCTCGGAGAACTTTGCAGGCAAGATGACCATACCCTCGAAATCACTTCTATCTTTGCATGCTAGTTGCTCGCTCTTTTGCTATGCCTATGCTGCGATACCTACCACATGCTTTACCTTGCCTCCCATCTTGCCATGAGCCTCTAACCCACCTTGTCCTAGCAAACCGTTGTTTGGCTATGTTACCGCTTTGCTCAGCCCCTCTTATAGCGTTGTTAGTTGCAGGTGAAGATTGGAGTTTGTTCCTTGTTGGAACACGGATATTTTGTTGGGACATCACAATATCTCTTATTTAATTAATGCATCTATATACTTGGTAAAGGGTGGAAGGCTCGGTCTTATGCCTGGTGTTTTCTTCCACTCTTGCCGCCCTAGTTTCCGTCATACCGGTGTTATGTTCCTTGATTTTGTGTTCCTTATGCGGTTGGGTTATAATGGGAACCCCTTGACAGTTTGCCTTGAATAAAACTCCTCCAGCAAGGCCCAACATTGGTTTTACCATTCGCCACCTAGCCTCTTTTTCCCTTGGGTCGGCCAGTCCAAGGGTCATCTTTATTAAACCCCCCGGGCCAGTGTTCCTCTGAGTGTTGATCCAAAACAGAGCCACTTGCAGCGCCACCTCGGGGAAACTTGAGGGTTGGTTTTAGTTGTACGTAGTGTTCATCCAGTGTGCCCTGAGAACGAGATATGTGCAGCAACTATCAGGATTTGTCGGCACAGCGGGTGGTCTTGCTGGACTTGTTTTACCATTGTCGAGATGTCTTGTAACCGGGATGCCGAGTCTAATCGGATTGTCTTGGGAGAAGGAATATCCTTCGTTGACCGTGAGAGCTTGTGATGGTCTAAGTTGGGACACCCCTGCAGGGATTTGATCTTTCGAAAGCCCTGCCCGCGGTTATGGGCAGATAGGAATTTGTTAATGTCCGGTTGTAGAAAACCTGAAACTTATCTTAATTAAAATGCATCAACCGCATGTGTAACCGTGATGGTTTCTTTCCGGTGGAGTTCGGTAAGTGAACACGGTGTTGGAGTTATGCTTGACGTAGGTTGTTCTAGGATCACTTCTTCATCATAGTTTCTCGAACGTGCTTTGCCTTCTCTTCTCGCTCTCATTTGCGTATGTTAGCCACCATATATGCTAGTGCTTGCTGCAGCTCCACCTCATACCTTTTCCCTACCTATAAGCTTAAATACTCTTGATCGCGAGGGTGTGAGATTGCTGAGTCCCCGTGGCTCACAGATTACTTCCAAACCCAGATTGCAGGTGACGATGATATCATGCAGGTGATGCAACCCAGCTCAAGGAGGAGCTCGATGAAGATCTCATTCATTGTGTTGTTCCATTTCCAGTTGATCGGTAGTGGAACCCAGTTGGGATGATCGGGGATCTGTGTAGCATTTGGGGTAGTCTTCTTTTATTTTGGTTCCGTAGTCGGACCTTGATTGTGTCTGGATGATGTAATGCTTTATTCATGTATTGTGTGAAGTGGCTATTGTAAGCCAACTATGTATCCTTTTCCTTGTTCATTACATGGGTTGTGTGAAGATTGCCTCTCTTGTGACATTGCCTTCAATGCGGTTATGCCTCTAAGTCGTGCTTTGACACGTGGGAGATATAGCCGAATCGAGGGCGTTACACTTCACCCAGCCCCTTGAAGGCATTCAGGCAGTCTCTCGTGTTTATCCCTTGGCTGGTAACACATGTGCCCCTCGCTCCCAAACTTACGCCACTGGAAGCACCATTGCCCAAAGGCCTCGGAAGCGATCTTGTGTTCTCAATGACCGAGAGCTTCTCGTCACGCTACATCAGAAATAGGATAAGCATCATGACTGTCTTAAGTATCAGATGCAAAGCCTCTTGGTGGACGTTAATCGCATTCGCAATCTTGCCACCAAGAATGCCTTTGTCACACATGAAACCTGTCGGAGGTCTTGGAAGAGTTTGACTTTGCTCACTGCTGAAGAAGATCTTCAAGACGATGGCTTCACAGAAAGATTCAAGTTTAACTCCACTCCTCCAAGGAATGCTCACTTGTGTCGGACTCCCTCCCTTGAAGACTCTGACTATTCTTCCTTAGCTGCCACGGTGAATGCCAGAGTTATCGATGATCAAGATGATGCCACTTCACCACCTCCACCTTCAGCGCGTCTCGACACGGCACCAAGTTCTTCTGCACCACCGGACCTCCACGACGACCCTGCTGCTTCGCCTGCACCTCATGCGAACGAGTAGAAGCTTTATGTGTTCAAACCTTTTTGGTCCTTACTTACAAAAGGGGGAGAAGCATATGGGTTGATAGTCTTCAAGCAGGTCCATATGGGTGGTTGCTTTACTTTTTGCTACTTTTGCCAAGTGCTTACAACTCTCGCTTTTGAAACATTTGGTTTGTTTTGAGTTGTAACACTTAAACTTGATGGTCGTCTGCTACCTTTTTCGACACTATGTGATGCGATGATAAATTCTGCATGTGCGACGATAAATTCCGCACGAAGTCATTTTGCAGACGTCCACTTTTCATTATGCATGTCATTATCTTCATTATATCATTTCATGCATGATGAATTGTCTTCATAAGTAGAAGAGGAGCTCCGCAAGTACAACCTGCCATGTGCATTTGCATTCAAAGGCAAAGTACTTATATGCACATCTTCAGGGGGAGCCCTTCTTCTACTTACAAAGACAATACTTAAATCCTTTACAATTTCACATATTTCTATCCCCGTTGAAAACTTCAACCAGTTTGTCATCAATCACCACAAAGGGGGAGATTGTAAGTGCATCTAGTGCCACCCCTAGTTGGTTTTGGAGTATTGACGACAAACCTGGTTGAGGGACTAATGTGTTTGTGAGAATTGCAGGATAACACAGGTAGAAGTCCCTCATTGGTTCGGTTTTCCTACCGGAGATGACCCCTAAAAATGTATGAAGACATTGAAGTCAAAGGTGGTATGTGAAGACATTCACATTGAAGACTATGACAAGGGAAGACATCGTGTGAAGACTATGGAGCGCGAAGACTTAGTTGTTTCGTCATTCTTTTTTCTTCTTCTTTGTTGAGTCATAGGAACCACCGTACTGTTAAGTGGGGTCCAAGTGAACCCGTCAGAATGACTGAAGTGATGCTTAACAAAAATCCTATGTCTTTGAGCGAAGACAATGAGAGCAAATCTTATTCAGAGCTGGATAAGTCAGCTTTGCTTGTAGATCAAGTAAAGTTGCCATGTGTGTTTGAAATCTGACCGTTGGAACACGTGTCAGTTCCTTAGTGACCCAGGGTCATTTCAGACAAATCAGGTCGGGTTGCCTAGTGGCTATAAATAGCCCACCCCCTACACCATAAATTGGTTGGCTGCTCAGAGTTAGTGCACGGCTTTTGTCGTTTGAGAGCAATCCACCTCGAAGCCTTTGAGAGAGAAATCCTTGCAAGGACAAAGCCCTAAACACCCGGAGCCAAAGAGTGTTAGGCATCACTTAAGTCTTCTTGTCTGTGTGATCTGAAGACTTATTACACTTGAGGACTGTGAATCCTCCAGCCAATTAGGCATCGCGTTCTGAGCATCCAAGACACATTGTGGATCGCCGGTGAACGAAGTCTGTGAAGGTTTGGAAGTCTACCTTGAAGACTTACCAGAGTAATTGGGCGAGGAATGTGTGTCCTTATCTCAAGGGGAATAAGGTGAAGACGCGGTCTTCTAAGTTGAATCTCAACCTCCCTAACTAGACATACAGTTGTAATAGCAACTGGAACTGGTCCAACAAATCATTGTCTTCAACGAGCCATTGGTTCTATCCTTCCCATCTCTTTATTTGCAGATTGGTCCTTGTGAAGTCATTGCCTGTTTGCATTATCTATTTGTCTTCACTGTGTGATTGCTTGTTCTCATTGGCTTCATACCATCTTCCATCCTGATCTATACTGCCTAGCTGCTATTAGTCTTTGTGCTTTCATTTCATTGAATACTTGACTATGGCTTGCTTAGTGTAGTCTACCTTCTGCTGCATGGTAGTAGGTTTATTTCTATCATTTGTCTTTGAAACTTCCATGTTTTGAAGACTTTCATAAAAATCGCCTATTCACCCCCCCTCTAGTCGATCACTAGCACATTCAGAGATTTGACTCTTCTCTCCTCAAATTTCACTAAAAAAATTTAGGATCACGCGGGTGTCTTGGAATCGTTCCGATGGTTTTGTGACGAGAACATTGTTCTTGGTGCCTCCTGACATTTAGGGGTTGTGGCAGTGTCCCGGGGAGTTCAGCTCCGAGGTGTTGTCGTCACAATTTTATCGTTGCAGTTCTGGAATACCTGAGTTTGCCGACATCGGAAATCTCTTTTATGTAGTTGTTGGTGAGATAACGTCGACGCCACCCAGTACTAGGGCGGGAGTTCGGGAGTATTGCCATAACTTGTATAACGGATGCTTTTCGAAGGTTGAGGTAAATGATTTCTGAAGGTTTCTTGGTTATGTGTTGAAGGATGGATACAGCTGGATGTAGGATTTGCTAGTTTTGGGTGAGATATTATGCTTCCCCTGTATCCCCAACACCTGATTGCATAACCAGAAAGTTTCGGGAGTTTATAAGTGGGAATTCAAGTATCATGTAGGATATCTTTCCAATAGACACATGATATGATACGAATGTTGTTTCCATACCTTTCCTAAGCGATGTTCTCATATTTCTATGTGAATACTAATCCTTCCTAATAATCGAGATTGTCATGTCAATCCTTTTCAACCGTTGTGCTTCTCTTCAAGTGGATCCGATCTTTTTCAACATCCGCAAGTTCAACTCAAGTCTTCTCAATGTTGTTTGTTTCATCCGTCCCAAATTGCCTTTGTTTTCCCTCCCTCCCAACTTTTTTCTTCAAGGACTCGGATTTCTTAAGCAAGTATCCATCTTATTGATGTGAAGTCTCTTCATTCTTTTTCGTCAATATTCTTATCCGGTGATTCTCAGGAAGATACTAACGGAGCTTCAAGTTCGTCATTCTTCATTCTTTTCTTCTCCGGTGGATTCAAGTCAAGATTTGTCGATCATATCCTTTTCACGTGTCAAATGCATTCTCATACCGGTGCACCTCTTAATAATCCACTTCTTGCTATTCAATTGTTCCGGAGTGTTGAAGATATCTCAGAAGATTCAAGTTTCCATTCTCAATTCGCTCAAGTTCTTTTGAGGATGTTATCTCATTCAAGCCATTTAAATCAACCGGTGCTATCTCCCTTTCAAGCAATCTCTTCAATAGTGTTTCTTTTGAGTGGGCCCTAACCCACAGGTCTTTTCCTAGGATCTTATCTGACTCTTCTAATTTTTTTCCGGAGTTATTCGCAAATTCATTTCAAAGTTTGATGTAAGAATGAATTTTCATCAGTCAAATGTCTTTCTCCAAGATCTTTCAAATTCTTTTCATCATTGGTTCAACCTTCCTATTTTTCATTCCGGAATGCCTCAACAATTCTTGGTGGTGTTTCTTGTCGTCATTCTCTGCATTTGAAGACCGAAGAAGTGTCTCCTCTAAATCTTGGTCTGTTCTCTCGAAGATTCATGGTTCTCGCGTTATGCCATCCTCTCATAATTATTTTCGGTTGTGAGAATTTTTTTCACCCATCCAGAGCAATTCAGGAGTATTTTCAAGTTGATCCTTCGGAGCCCATCATCTCAGAATTATTCATTCCATCTTTCAGTTCTCGTTCTCCAAATTTTACCGGTGCATCATTCAAGTTTTCTCTTATCAGATCGTGATCTCTTCCTTCTCTTGTATAAAATTCCCTGAAGTATCTTCGTTCTTTTTATAATTCTTCCCAATGTTTTCCTTATCTTTTCTTTGTTCATTTTCAAGTCTTACGGTAGCTAATTCTAGAGTTCCCTTCCTTGGTTATCATATCAATTTCATTCGTTCTTTCCAATCCTACCGGCGGTTCGTTGAAGTCTTTTCTCTAGTTTGCGCTATATCTATCTTAATTCTTTCACTCACAATAAGTAGTATGCCAAATCCGTTGCTTGTCATCAATATAAATAGGTGAAGGATACGCATAACATAATTGTTATTCTTGCTTCATCCAAATGATGGATTCATTCTTCCGGAGTTTGTTCATGATAAGTAAATTCTCGGTTGAAGTGCTTCATTTTTCCCGAAGTTCCAAGATCTCTCAACTATATCACCACGAAGATTCATCTAAATCATTGCAAGGCTTCGCCTTGTGTTTTCAATTTCTCTTCCTTCCTACCATTTCTTTTATTACCGGAGTTCTTCATGGAGACTCTACATGGTGGTTCGTCAAGGATTCTTTTCATTCTTCAATTGTTCTTCAAGTTTTTTCTCTTGAAGCTAATGTCCGCCAAGCTATAGTTCAATTATTCTTCATTGTGCATTCTGAAAGTGCAATTCTCCCTATCTTATCTTTTGAGGTGGTGTTATGTCATTCTTGATAATTTTCCCTTCGTCTTTCATGATTCACAAGTTCAGGAATGAGATATTTAAACCCATCATTTTCTTCCTTGGAGTTATATTGGTATAGATTTCACCTAAGGCCTTCCATTGGGAATGTTGCTCTTTGTGGTGATTATCTATGATCCAAGTTTTATCCTTATCACCTCGGTGGAAGAAGCTTTCTATCTTTTCTAGCTCACAATCAAATCTTGTTCCCGTTTGAGATGTTTTTATAAGCCCACAAGTAGCTTATTGTTTTCGTGGTTGATTTTTCTTTCAACAACTCCGTTCAAGCCTTCTTCGTAAGGATGTTCCTTTCAAATTCAATTGTGGCAAAAGTTGCCTTTTTCTTCTCCATTCTACGATTCCAATGATCTAACTCTATTATTTTCTTCCGGAGGCATTGTGATGTTGCTCTCTTCGACACATCATCTTGTTTTGTCAAGATCATGTTCTTTCCTATTGGGGAACGTAGTAATTTCAAAAATTTCCTACGCACACAAAAGATCATGGTGATGCATAGCAACGAGAGGGGAGAGTGTTGTCTACGTACCCTCGTAGACCGTTCGCGGAAGCATTATATCAACACGGTTGATGTAGTCGTACATCTTCATGATCCAACCGATCCAAGTACCGAAAGCACGGCACCTCCGAGTTCTGCACATGTTCAGCTCGGTGACGTCCTCGCCTTCTCGATCCAGCAAGAAGAGCAAAGTAGTAGATGAGTTCCGGCAGCACTACAAAAACTATGACGGAGGATAAACTAGAGGGGACGGCGTTGCCGGCACACAACTTGGTGTTTCTTGATTTCTCTTTAGTGCTAGTCCTGCCCCTCTATTTATATGTTGAGCCCTGGTATCAAAACTTGGAGCAAAAGCCTCCTCAAAGTCGGTTTTGCCCGAAAGGCAAGAGTCCCACTCGGACTCCAGGACCAAACGCCACAATCCTTGGCGTCTGGCCTAGACGCCATGGGCCACGGTGTCTGGCCCAGGGCCAAACGCCAGGGTCTCCGGCGTTTGGTCCCCTGGCCTCTGCAAAACTCCTTTTGCACCGACTTATAGCCCTGTGGGCCAGACCCCTTGGCCTAACCATATCATCCAATATATGAATCTTTACCTCCGGACCATTCCGGAGCTCCTCATCATGTTCGTGATCTCATCCGGGACTCCGAACAACATTCGGTCACCAACATACATAACTCATATAATACTATATCGTCAACGAATGTTAAGCGTGCGGACCCTATGGGTTCGAGAACTATGTAGACATGACCGAGACACTTCTCTGTTCAATAACCAATAGAGGAACCTGGATGCCCATATTGGCTCCTACATATTCTATGAAGATCTATATCGGTCAAACCGCATAACAACATACATTCTTTCCTTTGTCATCGGTATGTTACTTGCCTGAGATTCGATCGTCGGTATCTCAATACCTAGTTCAATCTTGTTACCGTAAAGTCTCTTTACTCATTCCGTAATACATCATCCCGCAACTAACTCATTAGTTGCAATGCTTGCAAGGCTTATAGTGATGTGCATTACCGAGTGGGCCCAGAGATACCTCTCTGACAATCGGAGTGACAAATCCTAATCTCGAAATACGCCAAACAAACAAGTACCTTCAGAGACACCTGTAGAGCACATTTATAATCACCCAGTTACGTTGTGATGTTTGGTGGCACACAAAGTGTTCCTCCGGTAAATGGGAGTTTCATAATCTCATAGTCATAGGAACATGTATAAGTCATGAAGAAAGCAATAGCAACAAACTAAACGATCAAGTGCTAAGCTAACGGAATGGGTCAAGTCAATCACATAATTCTCCTAATGATGTGATCCCGTTAATCAAATGGCAACTCATGTCTATGGTTAGGAAACTTAACCATCTTTGATCGACGAGCTAGTCAAGTATAGGCATACTAGTGACACTCTGTTTATCTATGTATTCACACATGTATTATGTTTCCGGTTAATACAATTCTAGCATGAATAATAAACATTTATCATGAAATAAGGAAATAAATAATAACTTTATTATTGCCTCTAGGGCATATTTCCTTCATTTCCGTTGCTTATCCTTTCAACCGGAGTGTTGTGTCATCTCTTCAAGTTCTTATCATCTTATCACTTTTCAACCAGAGTGTTGTCCGAATTTCTTCTTCCTTGTTCCTCTTTTCTGACGGAGATTGTCAACTTCGATCATCTCCGTTGTATTCTTTTCTCAAAATGGTTTTACCTCTCAAGGTTCATGGTTTCACTCGTTTGTCGAAGAAGCAACTTTGTTTTACCGCTTCATCTTCCGTTTTCCCTCCGGTGCCATGCTAGATCTCAGGACGAGATCCTCTCGTAGTGGTGGAGTGTTGTAACGCCCTGGATACAACTTTCCATATTTGTAACTCCGACTCTGCCATTTTCGGCTTTAAGTTATGAGATTCCTTTCATGGTTGGGTTTTTTCTTCGTTTTGCATTTTGTTCCCTCACGATCTCTCTCTCTCTCTCATGTTGTCTACAGAGAACCGCCCCTCCATGTCCACCATGGATCTCCATGCCCGGGCGTCGCCGTAGACCACCGCGGCCGGATCCGGGGTCCCCATGCCCGAATCCACCCATTCCTGGCCTCCCCGACCCTTGTCGGAGTCCCACACCTCCACCCCACCGGGGTTGACTTACATGCCCGTAGTTCTGTACGAGAGAAGGAGCCAACCCTGACCTGCCAGTTTTTTTCACGAGGTGAAAAAACTGATAAGTCCCTGAGTTCCAAACTTCTTGTGTGCATGTTTGACCCATCATAACTTCATCCATATTGCTCCACTTTGCGTGCATGACATATCAAAATGTTCATTGTGAGATTCTCTTCATTTCATTCCATTGTGGCATGCTTGTTTGAGTCTATCTTGATGCCCAAATCACTGATACAAGAGTGCTATAAATTTTTAGTTGCTGTTACTTAGCAGATTATGATGATTTGTCATTTTTGTCACATTTGTTGTGTGCATCATATGGGCATGATCTCTACATGTGTTTTAATCTATGCCATGCCATCTTTACAGGGGTGCTTGCCATGTATTTTTGTGATCAATATGGTGACTAGCACAAGCATGCAAAGTAGCCTTCATGATATTGCTGTTTTCAGGGACTTGGGATTTTTGCTAAGTCTTGTGCCTGCTGTTATTTTGATGCCATGTAAACATGATTCTACAGTGAGATCCATGCTTTTTTGAGTATCTTCAGTAAGGGTGTTGTGAACATATGGTTATTCTATATCCATCCATGGCCCTGTTTGCAATTATGGAGTGCCTTAGCATATCTTAATCTTGCTCTACTTTTGCTATAAAATGTTCCTGGCAGATTGTTTACATGTAAATCAATTTGGGCATGGTTGTTGTAGTTGATCCATGCACGCTATGAACTTGCTCTTGCAATGGTTAGCTTCATGAACATGTCATCTTGCTGTAGGTATCCTTAGTTTGTCATGCAAGGCTTTGTGATGAGTGTTTTGAGCTCGCAAAGATGCCTTCATAATTCTGTTTATGCCATGCTCAGTTTTCTGCAAAGTTTGAAACTGTTAATAAAACTTGCTATGTTTACATGGGTGCCATCATATCTTCTGTGCCTTTTTGTCTCATGGTTAGTAAGGGACTTTTGTTCTATGCATTTAGTAGATTCATGCCATGCCTTGTATTGCTATGATGTGTGCCCGTAGCATGTTGTTTGATTGCTCTAAATATTGCTTCCTGATGTTAATTTCTAGCATGTTAGTATTTTTCCATGCTTGTTTGAACCTGCTCTTGTGTGATTTAGCCATAGCTCAGTGTTCATGTTTTGTCAAGCATATTTATTAGATCACTACCATGTTCTTTGTTGTTATGTTGGAGTGCAATAGCTTAGTTTCTTGTTGCATTCTAGATGGCATCGTGCTATTAATCGCAGAATCGTGCCATTGTTTTGCTTCTCATTTGCAAACCGTGCCTCTGATTCCGGTGATATTTATATAGATTTTGACTGAAATCATCTCATCTTTCCAGCGACACACTTGGTTTACCAAGTTGATGCCTTGATAAATCTTTCCCTTCCGGAGCCCGCATATGCATTGCATGTCACATCTTGCATAACATGCCATGTTTTGCATCATGTTGATTGTGCATTGCACCGTGGTTGATTGTCGTTCCTTTGCTTGTGTTCTTGATTTGGGTAGATCCGGCAGATGAGTACGCGATCGAGGAACCTGTTGAGTACGCTTACAAGGATCAAGCTTTCGTCAACTCTGAGAACTTTGCAGGCAAGATGACCATACCCTCGAAATCACTTCTATCTTTGCTTGCTAGTTGTTCGCTCTATTGTTATGCCACGATACCTACCACTTGCTATATCATGCCTCCCATATTGCCATGACAAGCCTCTAACCCACCTTTCCTAGCAAACCTTTGTTTGGCTATGTTACCGCTTTGCTCAGCCCGTCTTATAGCGTTGCTAGTTGCAGGTGAAGATGGAGTTTGTTCCATGTTGGAACATGCATATTGTTGGGATATCATTATTATATATTGTTTACTTTAATGCATCTATATACTTGGTAAAGGGTGGAAGGCTCGGCCTTATGCCTGGTGTTTTGTTCCACTCTTGTCGCCCTCGTTTCCGTCATACCAGTGTTATGTTCCTTGATTTTGCGTTCCTTATGCGGTTGGGTGTTATGGGAACCCCTTGACAGTTCGCTTTGAATAAAACTCCTCCAGCAAGGCCCAACCTTGGTTTTAACATTTGCCACCTAAGACTTTTTTCCCTTGGGTTCTGCAAACTCAAGGGTCATCTTTATTTTAAACCCCCGGGCCAGTGCTCCTCTGAGTGTTGGTCCAACCTGTCAGCCGCCGGTGACCACCAGGGGCAACTATGGGTTGGCCTACCGGAATCTTAGACAATCCGGTGTGCCCTAAGAACGAGATATGTGCAGCTCCTATCGGGATTTGTCGGCACATTCGGGCGGCTTTGCTGGTCTTGTTTTACCATTGTATAAATGTCTTGTAACCAGGATTCCGAGACTGATCGGGTCTTCCTAGGAGAAGGAATATCCTTCGTTGACCGTGAGAGCTTGTGATGGGCTAAGTTGGGACACCCCTGCAGGGTTTTGAACTTTTGAAAGCCATGCCCGCGGTTATGTGACAGATGGGAATTTGTTAATGTTCGGTTGTAGAAAACTTGACACTTAATTAAAATGAATCAACCGCGTGTGTAACCGTGATGGTCCCTTTTCGGCGGAGTCCGGGAAGAGAACACGGTCTCGTGTTATGCTTGAACGTAAGTAGCTTTAGGATCACTTCTTGATCACTATTAGCTTCTCGACCACGCTTTGCTTCTCTTCTCACTCTCATTTGCGTAACTTAGCCACCAGATATGCTTAGTGCTTTACTGCAGCTCCACCTCACTACCCCTTTCCTACCTTTAAGCTTAAATAGTCTTGATCGCGGGTGTGAGATTGCTGGGTCCTCGTGACTGAGAGATACTTCCAAACAATTGCAGGTGCCGATGATACTAGTGCAGATGACGCAACTGAGCTCAAGTGGGAGCTCGATGAAGATCATGTTCGTTGTGTTGTTTTGTTGATCAATAGTGGAGCCCAGTTGGGACGATCGGTGATCTAGCATTTGGGGTTGTCTTCTTTTATTTTGGTTCCGTAGTTGGACATTTGATTGTATTTTGGATGATGTATGTTTAACCTGTATTTGTGTGAAGTGGCGATTGTAAGCCAACTCTCTATCCCTTTCTAATTCAGTACATGGGATTGTGTGAAGATTACCCCTCTTGCGACAAGCCTACCATGCGGCTATGCCTCTAAGTCATACCCCGAGACATGGGAGATATAGCCGCATTGTGGGTGTTAAAATTAATTGAGTTTTTGGACATTTAATGTGCATAATCCAAATTTGAACTGCAAGCACATGCTCCGGTGCACCAAAGTTTGTTGAAAAATCACATGTGTGTCCTTGGGTGAATTTCTAAGTCCCATGCAAGAAATGGGAATGAAATTCAAACATCTTGGCGTCGTGACTCGGCTGAGAACATTGAGAAACTTGGTTTTAAAATTCATGTAAATCGAAAACACGCCTGAAAATCATAAAACTTGGCATGGTGTCATGTCATGGTACTACCATGCCGTGGTAAAAAAATTGGCCGAATTTGAACAAATGTTGGTACACGCTTCTTGCAAACCGGAGCTTCTCTCAAGAAGGCTCGTGGTTCTAATAGGGAACGTATCACCTTTGAGTGTGAAACAATATACGCTGTCCCCCTTGAGTTTCTTTATAGAGGCAACATAGAACTACATGAGTTCCCTGTTAAATTTTGGAATTATTCCGGGTTCGTTTGGCCTTTTTTATACATTAGTTGAGTTTCTGGTCATTTAATGTGCATACTCCAAATTTGAACTACAAGCACATGCTCCCGTGCACCAAAGTTGATTGAAAAATCACATGTGTGTCCTAAAGGGTGAATTTCTAGGTCCCATGCAAGAAATGGGAATGAAATTCAAACATCTGGGCATCGTGGCTTGGCCGAGAACATTGAGAAACTTGGTTTTAAAATCTTGTAAATCCAAAACACGCCTGAAAATCATGAAACTTGGCACGATGTCATGTCATGCTACTACCATGCTGTGGTAAAAAAATTGGCCGAATAGGAACAAGTTTGGGTATAAGTTTCTTGCAAACCGGAGCTTCTCTCAAGAAGGCTCGAGGTTCTGAGAGGGAACGTGTCACCTTTGAGTGTGAAACAATATACGCTGCCCCCTTGAGTTTCTTTATAGAGGCAACATAGAACTACATGAGTGCCCTATTAAATTTTGGAATTATTCCGGGTTCGTTTGGCATTTTTATACATTAATTGTGTTTCTAGTCATTTAATGTGCATAATTCAAATTTAAACTACAAGCACATGCTCCCGTGCACCCAAGTTGGTTGAAAAATCACATGTGTGTCCTCGGGTGAATTTCTATGTCCCATGAGAGAAATGGGAATGAAATTCAAACATTTGGGCAACGTGGCTCAGCCGAGAACATTGAGAAACTTGGTTTTAAAATTCTTATAAATCCAAAACACGCCTGAAAATCATGAAACTTGGTATGATGTCATGTCATGGTACTACCATGCTGTGGTAAAAAAAATTGGCCGAATAGGAACAAGTTTTGGCATAAGCTTCTTGCAAACCAGAGCTTCTCTCAAGAAGGCTCGTGGTTCTAAGAGGGAACGTGTCACGTTTGAGTGCACAACAATATACGCTGCCCCCCTTGAGTTTCTTTATAGAGGCAACATAGAACTACATGAGTGCCCTATTAAATTTAGGAATTATTACGGGTTCATTTGGCCTTTTTTATACATTAATTGAGTTTCTGGTCATTTGATGTCCATAATTCAAATTTGAACTACAAGCACATGCTCCCGTGCACCAAAGTTGGTTGAAAAATCACATGTGTGTCGGGTGAATTTTTATGTCCCATGCAAGAAATGGGAATGAAATTCAAACATATGGGCATCGTGGCTCGGCCGAGAACAGTGAGAAACTTGGTTTTAAAATTCTTGTAAATCCAAAACATGCCTGAAAATCATGAAACTTGGAACGATGTCATGTCATGGTACTACCATGCTGTGGTAAATAATTTGGCAGAATAGGAACAAGTTTTGGTATAAGTGTGTTGCAATCCGGAGCTTCTCTCAAGAAGGCTCGTGGTTCTGAGAGGGAACGTGTCACCTTTGTGTGCATAATTCAAATTTGAAATACAAGCACATGTTCCAGTGCACCAAAGCTGGTTGAAAAATCACATGTGTGTCCTCGGGTAAATTTCTAGGTCCCACGCAAGAAATGGGAATGAAATTCAAACATTCGGGCGTCGTGGCTTGGCTGGAAACATGGAGAAACTTGGTTTTTTAATTCCTGTAAATCCAAAACACGCATGAAAATCATGAAACTTGGCTTGGTGTCATGAGATGGCACCAACATGTTGTGGTAATTTTGCTGTTCGATTTGTGAAGGCGCACACATTAACAATCAATAAAGTCATTTTGGAACAAGTATTGTCACGTTGCAATCGGAAACATAAGTATTATTGAAACCGTGGGTGGTCTATTTACCATTTACGTGCCACCACGCGTCCCTTTTTTATTAGCTAGCAGGCACCGTGCAGGGTAGCTACTTGAGTACGGGAGGCGTGCGATCAGACCCCTGTGCGTGCTTATCAAGAGGAGAGACCTTTGACCTCCATCTGCCATCCACCTCTCTTACAAGGTCTCCATTAATGGCGCCCGAGCCTATGTTTAATGGCGTGGCTATGTCTCACTCGATTCAGATTTAAGAGAGAAAAAAGAAAATCTGAAAAGAAAATTTTGCACGGATCTTGATTTAAGATCCAACAAACCTATATAGCATCTACTGCGACTTATAGCAAGACTGATGAATATATATAAGGACGACGAGAGTGGATAATAATTGTCTTACATATTTAGGAAGATAATTAAAAAGCCACATGTGGCTACGCCCGAAATACACAAGGGAAAAAGAAGAAGGAAGATGCATACAACGATCTGGCTCGCTGATCTCTACATTCTTTATGCGCTACATGTCGCGGAGACTAGTTCTCGCGGCGAGCGGCGATGATCTCATTCATCAGTTTCATGTCCTTAATACGCTGGTTGACAGCATCCAGTGCTCCCTCCACCAGCCTTTCATGCTTGATGCGGAGCATGGCATTCTCGACCATAAGTTTCTTGACGATGACGCCCGTCATCTTCAAGAAGGCAGCGTTCTCCTCCACCTGCTTCGCCCTTCCGGCGATCTTCTCCCTCAGCAGGTCGCGCTCGGCCCAGAGCTTCATATTGCCCTCCCCCAGTTGCCGGATGACGCTGGTAGCCTCGTCCTGCAACCTCGCCCAGTCGGAGATCTGATCCATCTGGCTATGGACGATCGCATGCATGCGCCTGTAAGAGTCCTCACCTGCCCGCGAGAAATTTTCCCAGGCCGCCGCGGCGTGGCGGGACCTCCGTGCTGCTTCGGCAGCACGACGGGACATCTCTGCTGCTTCCGCGGCATGGCCGGACCAGTCTGCTACATCGACGGCATGGCAGGACCTCTGTGTGCTACTACTGCTCCGCGGCTGGATATGCCGGCTGCTTTCGCGGCGAGGCGGGACATCTCTCGTGCTTCCTCTTCCATGCTCGCCTCTCCCTGGTGGAAATATCTCAACCCAGAACTCACGCTGGCCATGGCAGATGCAAATGAACGATGTTGAATGACTTGATTGTTTTTTGTGGATGAGGAGTTGAGGAGGAATGTGCAATCATCTTGGCATAGTAGTATTTACAAGCGAGTAGTACTAATACACTCCTAAGTGGGAAACCGTTTAGATTGTGATTTGTGTGAAAAGGTTTGCAATTAAATATAGTGTGGTAGTAATTTGGAATGTGATGAGCCGCAAGCTCAAAATTTATTGACAGTTCTAGTTTCGAAGTGCAGAACTATTCCCGGATGACGTAACATGGGCACGTGTTCTCGGCCGTGGTGTAGCATATGCCATGGTACTACTTCTTTTTTCTACTGCCGTGTACGTGCAATAACTGGCACCGTCGGATCCATATCTTACGGTTATTGGGGTGTTCGACGGCAATAGCCTCGTGGCGAGCTATAGACTAGTCTTTTTTTCACACGCATTACATCGACACATATCATCTCTCTCCCTCTTTCCTACGCACACACCTATTTCTCGGGACTTCTCGAAGCACCATCTCCAGATCCCTAGGTCAATGCCATGCACATACACTTGTACCCTGAGTTTAGTACGTTATACAGGAAGAGAAGAGGTGCACACACGCACTCGTCCTCTCTCACACATGCATCTGTAGCTATGAATTGTAGTGTTATCAACCATCCGATTGGCTCTATCATAGGTTTCACGTTGCTCATTGGCCTTGAGATTGAGAAGTTTAAAACACGAAGGCTAAGATGGAGGCGCAAGGTTTTGGTTAATGTGCGGGCCGCACATGGCACCAACACGACACGAGCTTCGTCTGCCTGGTGCGCCTGCAGTAGGGTGACTTGTCCAAGTATAGACACAACCAGGCCCTCCTTGGTATCTGCGCCTCGACTTAGACTAGTCATAGTGTGGAGTAACTTAGAGTAGTAACATGCATATGTTACTAGTCTACAGTGGGTAGTAACATATCTGTTGTGTCATGCATCACTCCATTTATTAGGATGTAGACTCATCTTTTTTTGATATGTGTGATGTTACAGTAACTCACTATGTTACCACATGCCTCTCTTTCTTCATTAATTACATGCCACATCATCTATTTTCTCTAGATAAGTGTGATGTTATCACCTATGTTACTCCCACTATGACTAGCCTTATGCATAGAGAAATTAGGATCGGAGGGAGTACTACTAGTAGTAGTACTACTCTGATGTGTCACGTCAACTCGCACTAGTATGCAACACTTCCTGAACAAACAAGCATATAAGTTGTTGTAGTTACTTCTTATAAGTTGTTATACTTCTTACCCAAAGGATCTTTATATCCAACAGACACAAAATATTTGTTTGACTGTTGAAAGGTACTTTAACTGCTGATCGGATGTCGAAGTAATTGCTCCATCGCCACCAAAGCCCACCATCTCTTAAGCTAAAGTAGACCGAGATAATCCCTATATTAGCATATTACTGAGATAAACAGAAGGCACTGTAGAATCATTTAGGACGTGAGCTTGTCAATCGGAATGTGGAGGGACACCATCTTAGCCCCGGCCAATAGCTTGGGCGGACCTGTGAACAAGGTCAGCTCGTGCATGGCGACGTCGCTGGGATCCTTGCTGCTTGTCACCTCCATTTCCACCTTGACGGTGCCGGTCCTGCCTTTGGGATCCCCCGGCGGGCCGTTCGCCCATAGCTTGTCCACGTAGTGTGGTAGTGGGAACGACCCTGCTCTGATGCAGATAATCGATATGGTGATAGGCGCACTGATGTTGAGCACGCTGCCAACCAAGGAAAAATGTGTGGCTGTCCTCCTCCATGAACAACAAGAGTCGTGGCTCTGACAGTGGCACTTGCAGCTGGAGCACCTTGCCGTACTGGATCCTGTGCATGGGCATGGGATGCATGGTGCTGATGTGGTGGGAGAGCGCCAGTGGTGGGCCTTCGTAGCCGCAGACGAGCACGGGGCATTTGCAGGACATGATCGGACACACGCTCTGCTGATCGACGAACTTGTGGTAAGTGACATAGAGCCCACAACCTTCATGCGGGCACTCCACCCTCACCGAAGAGAGGACGGTGTCCACCGCCGTGTTCCGCACGTCGAAGCCACCACCGCGGTCGCACTTCTGGCACTGCCGCTGGTTCCCGGGGCACTCGACGCAGTAGTCCGCGCAGGCCAGGTGCCCTCCCTTGCACTGCACAAATTAATCAAATAGCACATCAATCAAGAAACCTGCACCTTGCTCGATCAGTCGAACGGACGAGGTGTATTCCAACCTCATACATTGGAGGCTTCAAGGGGCAGAGGCACAAGGGGCAGTGGAACAAGGTGAGGTCCATCGAGACCATAGAGAGCTCCATCGTCGGGTCCTGTTCCGTCTGCATGATCTCGCCCTCCTCGTGCACAACCATCTCTCGCTTTATTAGGGCTGGGGCATTACAAAGCTTTACCATCACATATTCATACTACTTCAAGGTGCATTAAATTGACACATGCAAGTATCAAAAGGAGAGTCACGGCATGCATGCATGCGTTGTAATTAATCCATTGGTAAACGCAAATTATTGAAATATATCAAGTGCAGTGCTCTGATGTGTCGCGTCAACTCATACAAGACCGAGAAGTTTAATTACTACAACGCCCTCTCCCTTGCGCACTTGCCTTTCGCTGCATGACAAGTGGGCCACCCACCTGTTAGGCCCACCTATCATACACGCAAAGGCAGGAGCAGTAAGTCAATGAAGTTGCGTCCCTCCCTTGCCCATGAGCGTGGTGGCTGGCAGGACTAGGAGAAGCTTTGTTCGCTACACACTCTTCCTCCCGCACGCGGTGGACATGCAGCAGTTCAATCGGTGTCAGATGGCCAGAAGCATACTGTAGTACTCCTCCACTTCAGTAGTACTCCATCATTGTTTGACTTCCTAAAGAGGCGAAGAGCCAAGCGCAGCCCGGACGCTCGTGTGGTAGTTTCATGTGTAGAGTAGTCTAGGATAGCGTGTACCATGCATGTATGCTTAAAATCGTTGGGGTCGGCTCCATGCTTTTTTGATCAAATTGATCTTCTGGCCCTACCTATCATCCTGGTGATTGTAGTTTGCACGATCATCTCGTCAAGACAGGAATATATATTTTAATTTGTGGTGGGGTAAATGTTAGAGGTTGCAGCAAATGGAGTATTGTACACCGCTGGTCTTTCAGCCAAGTTTAGGGGCAACCATGTGGGGCCAGTGCTATGATGTGTTGCGTCAACTTGTACAACGAGGAGAAGCTTGATTTTACTACTACACACCTTCTCCCTCGCCCATGCGCGCGGTGGCTCACAGAAGAGGACAGGCTTTTTTTAGGCTGGTCGTAAATCATTCATATGATACTAGTGTATGATACTACACGTCCGTAGTGCATAGTATCATATGTTAGTATTATCGATGCCTTCATTTATTAGCATGCATGACACATAGCAACACAACATTTAGTATGATACGGTATCATGATATGATACTCAACCCTCTATTTCTTCATTTACTTCTATGCCACCTCATCAAATTTTCCTAGTTGGCATGCATGATACTCCCTCCATTCCTAAATATTTGTCTTTTTAGATATTTCAAATGGACTACCCCATATGGATGTATATATACATATTTTAGAGTGTAGATTGACTCATTTTGCTCCCTATGTAGTCACTTGTTGAAATCTCTAGAAAGACAACAAGTGACTAGACTACACTGACACGGAGTACATATGGAGCCCTGTAAACCAGAAAGGAGTATTTGCCTTTCTAGAGATTTCAACAAGTGACTAGACTACACCGAGATGGAGTACATATGGAGGAAAATGAGCGAATCTACACCGTAAATAAATACGTAATTCTCTCGTTTTCCTCTCTGCCTTGGTCATGGTGCACAATATTGAGTATACTAGTACTATCATCTTGAAATTTACAAAGTCACCATAGGCACCTCGTCGTTGATGGGGATGTCTCTAGACACGCGATAGACGTGAGCGGCAGTTGCCTCCATAGGTGCGTGAATGCCATTGCCAAGGAGGGAGAGGGTAGCGGTTCCCGAGACGTTGAAAGGTTAATGATGCATCCTCAATTACATGCAGATGGAATTAATTGGAGAAGTAGAATAGAGCCAACACGATGTGAATGCAACAGAGTTTGGATTCTCAAATAAAGGCGCCCCACCACTCCAATCCATCTACTCCTACTCTCTGCGCAACACTGTTCACTCCAATCCAAGACCAAGTGACCAGAAGCCACAAGCACCTATGGAGGTGATGGACGCGAGCGGCAGTCGGCCGTGCCAAATCATCCAAGGCACCGGCCTGTGGCCCCGCACCGTGCAGCGTTTCCAGACGGTGCTGGCGATAGCCGGCGTCGTAACCCTCGCTGACACCGGCTTCACCTCTTGCATGGACGACATGATGGTCAACTCCATCCGCAAGTTCACCGCTGTCAAGAAGCGCGTGGACAACCTTGTCATATTGCTCCAGCCCACGTGCTCAGCCTCCTCATTGCTTGCCACCCTCATCGGCCTCCATGGTGACAAACTCTTTCAAGCCCTGGTGGCCCTGCAGGTGCCAGAGGTCGCAACAAAGAATGTGCACCTCGAGGCCGCGCTCGCCGCGCAGCGCCTCGCCATGCAAGAAACCGTCGACCTACACATCCACGTCTACGAGGAAATCGTCTACATAGGCCACTACAAGGCTAGCGAGGACAGAAAGATGTTAGCCTTCTTCCAGCGGCTGGAATCTTTGGATGCCATTGTTCAGAAGCACGTCAACCTGGCCACGAAAGCCGCTGCTACTTAGCCGCCGTTCCTTGGGCCGGTGCCCTGAGTCGAGGAGGTGATGTCGTCGATGGATGCATCTCTTCTTCTTGCCTCCTGTAACCAGCACTGCATTGCCTCATGGCCTTAATGTTTTATTAGTATAGTACTCACTCCGTGGAGTAGTACTGTACATGTTACAGTGTGGACCGTAGCACATTGTTTTTTATGGCCATATCAGCACATTGTTTTCTACTGTTGGTTCACTGGGCTGCCGTGGTTCGCACTCCTCCGACGTGACTAGTATATACCGCATGATTCTTTGCTCCTTCTTACTACTATGTACTTCACCGACATATGGGAGAGCTAGCATCCAGATCGACGTGTCATGCACCAGATTAGAGTGGGAATGGAAGGGGCGCATCACCCCGGTCGTACCTCCAGTAATTCATGACTATAATGAGTAGTCATATCACAAGTCTTTCCAGCAGTAACGCGTCGTCAAATCGCACAGCCCGACCTTTCTAGCAGTAAGTAAGTTAAATCCTCTACTCCCTCACCCTCCTCGCCTATCTGTCAAACTTCCTACGTGAAAACTACCGCGCGTACTGCCCGGGAAAAGCCCCGCCCACAACTTTTAACTACACGAAAATAGTTCGAGCTTGTTCGTTCTATATAAATACTACTAGTACTGCATATTTATTCATCCGTGGGGTTTTTCAATGAATGGAGGGTTCGGTCCCTTCGGCTGGTTTGTGTAGAGGACAAGGTGCATCGTTCACGTGGTCATCGCCGGCGAGGGAGGAAACCCACAGCTACCGGAGGGGCCCGATCCTCTGCCCGTGCCGTTCTCTCCGACACAGTGCCGGCTCGGGAGGTCCTCCGACCCTTCTTCCTCCCTACCGTATTGTTCGCAGATCCGACCTGCCACCGCCGACATCCCGACGACCCTCGGGTATAAGTTCTTCGAAAGGGGCCTTGCTCTACTACCCCAGCTCCCCATGTGTCTGCATGTGCATCTTTTTCTACTCCCATCAGCTCTTCCAAAGCCACCTAAATTTTAGTATTATTAGAGGTAAAGCTACTTCATGCATTCGAATCTAGGACTTGGTTCAAACAACAAAGAAAGGGGGAAAGTTGTAGCATGAATCTAGGACTTGATCAAAAAGGAAATAATATGGTGAAAGTAGTAGAGACCGGATACCCAACAAGTCTCTTGGTTGAAAAGGGAAATAAGGGGAAAACGCAGTACAAACTGGATAAGTAACAAATCTATTATTGGTTGAAAAAATGATAGAAAGTGGTGGCTGGTGGACAAGTCAACAGAGTATGTCCAGGATTAGATTTGTTGCGCTCACATAGTAAAAGGTCTCCAAGATTAGAATTGCTGCCCTCACATAGTAAAAGGTCTCCAGGATTAGATTTGCTGCCCTCACATAGTAAAAGGTCTCCAGGATTAGATTTTTTGCCCTCACATAGTAAAAGGTCTCAAGGATTAGATTTGCCGCCCTCACATAGTAAAAGGTCTCCAAGATTAGATTTGCTGCCCTCACAGAGCATGAATAAACTTGACATCACAATTTATGCATCCTTGTAGGTACATTGTGATGATGCGTCCACTGTAACATGTCCTTATACCAACCTTTTGCTGTTATTAATGTAAGGGCGCATGTAAAATGAAGTGATCACACTGTTACCTTAAGGACATGTCTAACCAGTGTTATTGTTAATATAATGCCTCCAGTGATATGATGCAATTAAACTGTGTTACAAATGGTACTCCTTGCTATTTTCCCTAGCATGATAAGTAAGTTGCTCCTTTACGCTGCTGAGTGTCCTGGTGTCCCCACGGTCCCATGCCCTTAAACCAACTCTTTAGCTGTTGTTGATTTACTATATCTGGTAAACAAGCAATGCCACCATTAAAGTAATCCCATATTTGACGAATGTCATTGTTGATCGTAATGCTTCCGGTAACATGAAGCATTGCTGACATTTTAAAATTTCTATTGTCCTTGCGTGATTGCCATGAACATAATTAAGATGCTTCTTTTCATTTCATGTATGTTTCATATATTCTTATTGACCAGCAACTGTTTAGTTTCTATCTTTTTGTGTAGATAGGGATATCCATTTCACCTTGTTGCTATCGTGACCTTTTGGTGAACTGCACAAAACACTTTTTTTTGAATGGGTGTCTTGTGCAGTTCAACTAAAATGTCACGTGGGAAACATCTCTCAAATTTGGTGGAACTGCATGAAATGGTGATTGGAGTTTCCAAAATCTCTGTCAAATTCTGCTGGTAATCTCGTGCAACATTTTATTAGCCTTTGCAAGATGAGTCGTCACTATCACCACAATGGAACTTTATTTCGGTGGAACTTCACAAAAGGATAAGCAAATTATAGTTGCACCTTACATGAGCCGGATATCCAACCTTAATGTTCCTCAATTTTAGTGCAACTACTAAAGAAGAACCTGCCAGCTCATGAGAGCAAGTACTTCTTGCTAGATGGATAATCCAATCTTTGCTTCATTTCAGATGAACTACAGAAAAGGCGCATGAATTGAATCATGGAACTCCGGGCACGCTTCACCCGAGTGGAGCTAGAGGTTGAGTTCATCGACTGCCATTATTATAGTAATCATGATGTTCTTATTTGTGCTGTGCAAACAAGAATACTCAAGTATAGATGTTGTGACAGTCAAGAGCATTCGCCAAGTTCTTCGATTGTATGACATGGCTAGCCAAGATGGATTTAATCCCGATATTCACTTTATCAAAAGGCTCTAATGGGTTGGTTCTGAATCTTGCAAGCTGGGAATCAATGTGATGTGTGGTCATCTTTGTTGTACTTATTATTTGAATCTTATTTGTTTGTTCTGAATCTTGCAAGCTAGGAATCAATGAGATGTGTAGGCATCTTCGTTGTACTTATTATTTGGATCTTATTTGTTGGTTCTAAATCTTGCAAGATAGGAAACATGGCATGATGATGCAAAGGACAACAACCATAACAAACAGTTCAAGCTTGGTAGTATTATCTGTGTGAAAGTGTGACAAATGTGCTCATCGTGTGCGTCTTGAGAATAATAATTCCAATTGTTGTGCATGTTGATCCTGTGGCACTGGTAGAACGAGCCAATGCATTTCTTGTTTTAAGTATACATTTCTATTAAATCTAATTAAATTTAAGTAAAGTGACCACTAACTCTTGTTATTACAGTACCAATACAGACCCGCTCGTGAACCAACATGTGGCCGGAGTAGGTTTCTTAATGGAGGCGTTTGAATCCGCCGAGGGTGCATCCATCTTTTGTCGGGCGTGCAGCGGGCAAGGGAGGGGTAGTAGATGTTGTTGCTTGTACACACTCAGTTTACTATTGAATCCAGTTCCTCAAGAGCTGGAAAACGAACTGCTGTCGCTGCCTACCCACTCGTTCACTTGAAGAGACTCCGACGGCGATCCGAGGGGTGAGCCTGCTGGATATGGACTTCAGCAAGGAGTTCCCCTTTGAGTTTGCCGTTCAGTCCTATGGCTGCACCAAGTTGAATGTGATGTACACCAACGATGCGAACTCGGTGAAGCTCTGCCTCGCCGAGTTCAAGTAGTACCTACAAGACAAGAAAGCACAAGGTCGCAGGACTAGAGCTTGTGCCCATCCATTCGTCTCCTGACAGGGACCAGCGGATCGTCGTCACCCAGGTATGTGTGCGGGATGAGGTTCTCGTGTCCCACTGTTGTAGGGCCATCAGAGGTTCTGGAGCATTCGCTCGTTTCATCGGCAGCGCCGACTACACCTTCGCTATGGTGGAGAGAAGGAAGAACGTGATGATTCGGCCATCCGGTGTAACAAGCTTGTCGAAGCAATACAAGATCATCGACAACGGGTAGGAGAAGGACTCTGTGGTTGACCTCGCTAAGACCATCATCGAGACCTGGTACGCCAACATGAAAGAAGACAACGATACCAAAGGACCTGAACACATGGGAGGTACCTCTGAATCTAGCCTACATAACCTTTGCGGCCAAGGACGCATACGCATGCTACGCCATGTACAGGCAGATCTTGGACATGAGGGTGTGTCTACTTCCCGTAACCGATGAGTACACGGACAGCGGCAGCGTCATGATCAAGCGTGCCAGGAAGGTCTAGATGTTGTACTTTATCTGTTTATAAGCACCTTTGTCATCAGAGTGTTTCATGCATTAGCCTATGTGTAGTAATTATCTATTTTGTCTGAAATATTTCTTTTAAGAACCCATTAACATGTTTGCTATTTTTAGTGGCTATTTGCTTATGTATATAACTAGTTCACTTGTCCGTTTCAAAAAAAACTAGTTCACTCGGCTGCCGTGCTTTGAATCTCCTTCCTCCCAACATATTCCCTTTCTCATGTGGACCCAGCAAGTCTCGTACACAGACATATGGGACCAACCACCTATCCATTTGTATTTCTTTATTTTGTTACATCTTTCGTCCTCTTCCTATACAGCGGCTGGCCATCATAGAGTATGGCGTTGGCCAGGCCATCCCTCTACTCCCACACATTATCCGGCGGCGGCAGCTCCACTGGCCCACCCTGCACCCGAACAAGTCAATCCTCATACTCCCCTCCGCCCGCATCTTCCCCCGCTCTGGTTCGTTCGGTCCGAGGTCTCGACGTCGTCCTCTGCCTTGGTGCTCTCACCGCGGTGCCGCCGTCTGTCGTTCCCAACATGGTCAGCAAAACAAGAGGAATCAGGATACAACTGATCGTCGAGAGGCTGACAGTCTCGGGCCCACCAAGTCCATGGCCTAGGTTTTGTTGTTTAACATGGGCACCCCAAGACATGTTTCAACATTTTTTGGATCCAGTAGGTATCAAGCGGCCTCTAGGCCTCCCAGCCTAGCTTGTCTATAACATTAGCAGCCCAAGTTATGTTTATTTTTTCAAGACGATGCACAACTCAATTCTACTTTTTTATAAGAATGCAAAACAGAACCTATGTTTTGTATAAGAATGCAAAACTGAACCTATATTTATATCTTATTTTACTACATATATATAGTAGGAACAACATAAGGTTCCATTAAACTTGTCGTTCGTCCAACCATTTTATAGACCTTCCCACTGCCTTTATTTTTTGTTTTCATTAATCCTATATCTGAATTTTCTCCCACTTTATTTTTTGATGTAAACTGAGTTTTCTCCCAGTACTTTTCCCAAGAACCAACTCAACTGTCCCACGTCTAGCCTAAAAAATAATAATGCCAAACGTTCTATTAACTCATAAAATTAAAATGATATTTTATTTCGTAAATTGAAAGTTCTTACAAAATAATAATAATAATTGTTTATATATAACTTGGCAAGTTAACTCCTAGTGATTGCGTACGTAAGCTTGCAAAGATTTTACTGACCAATGCAGTAATAGACGCACAATCATGTGTTTATGTTTTTATAACATTTCTCCGTCCAGCCCAACATGATATTTTCACCCAGCCCAGCAAGTCCAAGGATTTCGAGAAAAATGCAAATGGGCTTTAAATTCTACCATATATATAAACGGGCTCCATAGATGCTACCTCATTGTTTCACCGAACCCACCAAATGGACTAAAAAGACAAATGGACTGGCTGACATGTGGGCTAGTAGGTCGAAGCCTAAAAAAGGCGTTTGATCTACATCCAATGGCCGACATTCTTCTTCAATCTCTTGTCTTCTTCCCCCAGCGTTGTCGGGACGACCTGTTTTGCGTGCCTAAGTGAAACGCTACCCCGCCGATGGCTAGGCCATCCCTCCACTCTGCACCTCCTGTTATTCTCTGCCGAGTGTAGGCCCACCCCGCACCCGAACCAGTCAAGTTTCCCACTCCTCTCCGTCTACGACTCCACTGTCGTGTCTTCCCCATCTCCGGGTCGTTCTAGTCTGGGGCCTCGCCGTCGTCCACCGCCTCGCTGCGCTCAGCGCGGTGTTGTCAACAAACGAGAGTCATCAGAAGAGGACTATACGTGGAGAGCCTGCGGCTGGGACCCACGAGGTCCATGGTCGCATGCAAGGAAAGTTCCTCCTTATTAAGCTATTTCCTCCCACTGATAGCTGGGACCCACCGGCTGTATCTTCGCACGGAAGAAAGTGCCTCCTTGTTATGTGAAAAAACCATTCCTCTCGATGACAGCTGGGACCCGACAGATTTGGTGACTGACTTGTGGGCCTACTAAGCAGACGTGTACGCAGGGCTTTGTCAATAATCAACAAATGATTCTAGCAGCTGGACCATTGGATGTTAATCCAACAGTCATGCTCCTTCTTCAACCTCTGTTCTTGCTCCTGTCTCCCGTGGGCGGCAGTGCTGCCGTGCACCCGAACCAATCAAGTTTGCCACTCCTCTCCATCTGTGACTCCTCTGCCGCGTCTTCCCCATCTCTGCGTCATTCTAGTCTGGGGCCTCGCCGTTGTCCACCTACCTTGGTGTGCTCGGCACGGTGTGGTCAACAACTAAGAGTCATCAGAAGATGACTGTACGTGACAGGCTGTCAGTGGGGACGCACCATGCCCATGGACGCATGCATGGAACTGCATCCTTTCTATCATGAAAAATAATGTTTTCTCCCCCTGACTGCTAGGACCCACCAGCTATATCTTCGCAAGCAAGGAAGTGTGTCCTTATTACAGGCAAAAAAAATATCCCCCCTGAGAGCTGGGACCCAGCAGCTATATCTTCGCACGCAAGGAAGTGCGTCCTTATCCTCCCTGACAGCTGGGACCCACCCGGTCGAAGCGTACGTACCGTTGATTGTCTTGTCGAAACGCGTACGTACATACTGGTCGATCGGTCTCTCTGCACGTATGAACCGTGGCCGAGTAAGTAGCGGCACATGTCATAGTAGAGCCCCCCACGTAGCAGTTCAGGCTATCCCGTCTAAACCGTGCACACGTACATATAGCCTCGTGCCAAAAAACAGCCATATACGTACATACGAGCGGGGTCTCAAACGCCTACTCGCGCATAAGTATGACCAGGGCTCGTGTACCTGGCTAGGTCGGAACAGAGAAGTTGCGCCGTCGTCGTGTTCATGGGGAGGCAACGGAATGCGTCATGTTCATTTGGAGGCAATGGAACGTGTGATGTTCATCGGGAGCCAACCGGCTTGGACGGAACAACTGATGGAAACGAGGCCTGCCGTACCGCAGAACGGAGGAAACAGCCTTGTGTTCAACCGGCCACGATCGAAACGGGATCCTGTTCATCGGGAGGGGTCTGGCGTACTGCAAAACGGAGGAAACGGACCTCCTATGGTCGAAAAGGGGTCCTGTTGATCGGGAGGGGTATGGCGTACCGCAAAATGGAGGAAACGGACTTGTGTTGGAGCGCGACGGTCGAAACGGGGGCCATGTTCATTGGGAGGGGTGTGGCATACCGCAAAACGGGACTCCACGGGATACTGTTCATCTCCACCGTCAACTGCCTCCACGGGTTATTGTTCATCCACCATCGACCTCCTCCAGCCTCCACCTACGACCATTCATCCACGGGGTCCTGTTCATCCAGCCTCCACCGCGCGCTCCTTCACCAGCTACTGTTCAACCATCCCTCTCCACGGGGTCCTATTCAACAACCCCTCCACGTGCTACTATTCATCCAGCCCTCCACCGGCTACTGTTCAACCAGCCCTCCACAGGCTCCTATTCATCCAGCCTTCCACGGGGTCCTGCTCATCCACCCCTCCACGGGGTCCTGTTCATCCACCGGCTCGATCGATTGGGGTATTGTTCATCCAGTGGCAATGGCCTCTACTACCACGGGGTCCGGTTCATCCAACCCCCCACCGGGAACTGTTCATCCACCCCCCCAACAACGCTCACTGTTCATCCAGAGGCAGCATTGATCGGCTTCAGTTAGTAACAGTAGCGAAGGAATCACTCGGGTTCAGTTAACAACAAAGAATCGATCGATCTCTCGGGTTCAGTAACGCGTAGCCTGCTGTGCAATCGCTCGGGTTCAGTTAGAGCCCAACGCCTCGCTTGGGTTCAGTTAGAGCCCAACGCCTCGCAATCGCGCGCATACGTACGAGAGAAACACGCATCGCTCGGCCCCCGACCACCCACCGTAACCGAGAACTCCCCGATATTTTCCTTGCCCTCGCGTCTACAACGGTTTTTTCTGTCATGGACGACCAAAGAATGTCATGCTGCTGCATCTCTAGCCCGCCTAGGACGAAAAGCCCATTTTCTGTCATGATTTTTGTCATAGAAGTAGGAACCCACCACATCTATGATGATACCGGGTTTTGTCACAATTATATTCATAGAAGTGTCATAAGTATGACAGAAAAAAATTCATTCGACCCAAAATGTCATGGATGTGTCTTTTTTTGTAGTGACACTTCGTCAAAACAATCATGATACAATATGACAATAGTGGTATCCCGCGAGCCTTTTCTGGGACTGCAAAACATAAATGCAGAGCACCTCCAAAGTTCAAGCAGCGACTAAACATTGTAATTCATGGTAGAAAAGATCTAGTCATGATGCATCCAACATTAACTATACACAATGCATGAGGATGACAATAGTGCTCTCAGATCTGGCGCATATTTGAGAAGGTGATGACTCGACATAAAAGTAAATGGATAGTCCCTTCGTAGAGGGAAGCAGGGATTTGCAGAGGTGCCAGAGCTCAAAATTATAAAATGGAGGTAAATGAAATTTGGGAAATGCACCCTTCCTGTTTACTTCATGACCGAAAGTTATCAATATCTTCCATGCTAAACACATTAGTGGCGGTTCCCAAGCGATAAAAGAAAAGGGTTACTCCCCTCCACCAACAAACACACTCCAAGCTAGTCGAATCCACGGGTACCGTCCATACCAACATTAGTTCCGGGGGAGTTTTGTTTAATTATTTACAATTTTTTAATCTGGGACTAGGCATCCCTATTACCACGCCTCTCGTGCAAGCACGAGTGAATAAACACTCATCATGAGAATAACCCGCTTAGCATGGAAGATACCGACTACCCCTTGTCGCTCTATGAACAATCCATGCACACAAAAAAGATGTTTATTAGAAGTTTATAGAGGTGGCACATGCCAATTTACTTAGAATGGCAGGGTAATACTGCATATAGGTCGATATGGTGGACTCATCTAGAATAACTTGGGTTTTAGGATTTTGATGCACAAGCAGTAGTTCTGCTTAGTACAGGCGAAGGCTAGCAAATAGGTTGTGAAGTGGCCAGCTAGAGAGCAAAAACGGTCATGAACATGCATTCTGAATAATGAACATTGGATACTAGCATGAGTAGGATATGGCCACCATGAACATAAATATCATAGAGGCTATGTTGGTTTTGATTCAACTACATGCATAAACATGTGCAAAGTCAAGCCACTTAAAACATTCAGAGGAGGATACCATATCATCATACTACATCACAAACACTTTAACGCAATGTTGACATCCAAGATAAATCATTATCCACTCCTAGCTACTTAAGCACGGCATGAAGAACTATAATCTCTAAATGTCATTGCAAACATGTTTGATCATAATAGGATGAATCATGGATACCGGGTTAATCAAATTTACAAAAACAAAACAAGTTGAATTCATACACGTTTCTCTCTGCCACAACCAGTTCATCAAATATCGTCATTATTGCCTTTCACTTGCACGATCGAATGATATGAAAATAATAATAGTGCAAGAGTGGCGTGGACTAAGCTAGAATCTGCAAATGTTTTGTTTAACAGGGGAAGACAAGGTAATGTGGTCTCTTTTATTAGATCAATAATAATAATGCATATGAGAGCCACTCTACATTTTCATCATGGTATTCTCCTTGGTATGACTCAATAAAAAAAGTTTAGAGAAATACACTGAAATATTTTTGTAGTTTTTTGTTTTTCCTGAAGAAGGCTAATTAAAATGAAGAAAACAAAAATAAGAAAAACTATTTACACAGGAAAGCTCCCAACAACCAAGAAGAAGAATCAAGAAATCCTTTTGGTTTTTCTTTTAATACTACAACTAATTAAATTAGGAAGCAAAGCTGAAAAGAAGAAAGAAATATTTTTGGTTCTTCTCAAAGTTTTTCAAACACACAAGAAGAAAGCAAGAAAAATAAATCTAACATGGATAATACAATGAAAAAGTAAAAACACCGACAAATGGAATGAAATATGTGAGCATGAATAGTCCATGGAAACACGTACTCCCCCAAGCTTAGGCTTTTGGCCAAGCTTGGTAATCACAATCCGTAGTAGCCATCCGGCCCCATCTCGAAGTGTTGTGGAGAAGGCACCTGAGCGTCCCACTCCCGAGGCTCCTCCTCTGCCACCGCCTGAGCGTTCCGGTCAGAAATGATGTCATCTGACATGATCATGTATCTGCCCTTGGCAATAGAATCAAAAAAAGTAGGTGCAGACAACAAAATAATTTCAAGGGTATCCACACTGAAAACCAGGTTGTAAGGAATATTATTAATAGTGTCCTTGCCATCAATAAACTGATGAGCTTCCATCGCCTGGCAATCTAGGTAAACCTTGGGAAAACGATGATCATGTTGGCGTATCTGAACATTAAAATGACTTGCTAAGTGTCGTGGAATTCTCACGGCAGATGTCCTAGTGAAAGGACTTAATCGTGGAACCATCGCAACTAGGAAGCTTAAAGGGTTCAAACGGGATAAAGGACACGCGGAGTTATACTAGTTCGGCCCCTTGCGGTGAAGGTAAAGGCCTAGTCCAGTTTGAGGTGATATTGCTAGGGTTTCGATGACCAGGGAGCTAATACGCTTAACCTGGCTCTCGATCTCTTGTTTCTTACCCTAAGCCGCCGCCGGGTCGTCCCCTTATATACACGGGTTGACGCCCTGCAGCCTGCAGAGTCCCGGCCGGCTCATACAACGTGTCCGTCTAGGTGACGTATCTTACATGCCTTACATTACAAGTCTATTCATACATGGCGGTTTACACTTATGGGCTTTAAGCCGCCTCTGGGCTTGAGCCTATCATAAGCCTAACTGTGAACCGCCACCTTGTATACTCGTGGGCTTCATATAGGTGAATTGCCATTGTGGTTGACCCGGCCCCTCCTGGGCGGGTCATATCTTGTAGTCATATCCCCAACATTAGGCCCCAGGTTGATTTGAACTTCGTTCATGTCAATCTTCAACACTTAGAAAAAATCCATCTACAACTGCTGTGAAAACCTTATAACCCGCCGTGACATCATCTCCAAGAATTTTGGAAACCCGCCACGACGTCATCTTAACGGATCTTTGTCTTAAATGTCTTTCCGAAAATCGAGGTGTCCAATTAGCTGGATAATCATCATTTTGGCATCCTCGTATTTTGCGCCTGCCTATCGCCCCTTTCCTTATAAATAGAATCCGAAGCCATCTCACATTTTTCTGCTTCTTCCTTTTCTCGCAACCCCTCTGCCGCTTGAGCTCTACCGCCACCGCAGAGCACCTCGTCTTCATCAACCTCGGGCGCTGCATCAACCTGAGTCGATCCAGATAACGGCGGCGACCCTCCGCAGCAGCTCTACAGCTGTAAGTTTCTGCCTTTTCATGCCTTAGATCCACACTAGGGTTTGCGAGCTTCTTCATGTTCTTCATAGTTCATCATAATTCATCGTAGTTCACCCTCCAGGCTATACCACGAGCCTCTTTGATCCGAGAATGGCGTTAAACCAATGCTGTAGTGATAACCCACAAGTATAGGGGATCGCAACCGTTTTCGATAAGTAAGAGTGCCGAACCCAACAAGGAGCTAAAGGTAGAACAAATATTCCCTCAAGTTCTACCGACCACCGATACAACTCTACGCACGCTTGACGTTCGCTTTACCTAGAACAAGTATGAAACTAGAAGTACTTTGTAGGTGTTGTTGGATAGGTTTGCAAGGTAATAAAGAGTACATAAATAAAAAGTAGGGCCTGTTTAGATAAAGAAACAATAAAGTAAATATAGCGAGTGTGGAAAAGTGGTGGTAGGAGTTGCGAAATTGCCCCTAAGCAATTGACTACTTTACTAGACTGATAGCAAGTATTATGTGGGAGAGGCCACTGCTAGCATGTCATCCCTGACTTGGAATTCTATGCACTTATGATTGGAACTATTAGCAAGCATCCGCAACTACTAATGTTCATTAAGGTAAAACCCAACCATAGCATTAAGATATATTGGTCCCCCTTCAATCCCGTATGCATCAATTTCTATGCTAGGTTGAAGCTTATGTCACTCTTGCCCTCCAATACATAGTCCTATCAACATACAACTAACCCTATGGTGTGATCCATACGCGCGCTCATATGATGGGCACCAAAGGATAGCAACATAACCACAAGCAAATTAAATCAATCATAGCAATTCATCAACCACCGATAGGACAACAAAGATCTACCCAGACATCATAGGATGGCAACACATCATTGGATAATAATATGAAGCATAAAGCACCATGTTCAAGTAGATGGTACAGCGGGTTGCGGGAGAGTGGACCGCTATAGATAGAGGGGGGAAGGTGATGGAGATGTTGGTGAAGATGGCGGAGGTGTTGGTGAAGATCGCGGTGATGATGATGATGGCCACGGTGGCATTCCGGCGCCACCGGAGGAGAGGGGGAGAGGGGCCCCCTTCTTCCTCTTCTTCCTTGACCTCCTCCCTAGATGGGAGAAGGGTTTCCCCTCTGGTCCAACTTGCTTTCTCATGAAGACCTCGGGCATTTGAGGAAGCCCATCGTCGGAATATACAAGCCAAGTTCTATAATGAAAATTCCCACTAGTATATGAAAGTGATAACTCAAGAGACTCTCTATATGAAGAACATGGTGCTACTTTGAAGCACAAATGTGGAAAAGGGAGAGTAGCACTGCCCCTTCTCTCTTTTTCTCTCATTTTTTTGTTTTTATATTTTTATTTTTTTATTTTTTTGGTGGGCTTCTTTGGCCTCTTTTTTTATTTGGGCTTCTTTGGCCTCTTTTATTTATTTTTAAAGTCCGGAGTCTCATCCCGACTTGTGGGGGAACCATAGTCTCCATCATCCTTTCCTCACTTGGGCAATGCTCTAGTAATGATGATCATCACACTTTTATTTACATACAACTCAATATTACAACTCGATACTAGAACAAAGTATGACTCTATATGGATGCCTCCGGGGGTGTACCAGGATGTGCAATGATCTAGCGTAGCAATGATATCAAAAATGGACAAGCCATGAAAACATCATGCTAGCTATCTTACGATCATGCAAAGCAATATGACAATGAATGCTCAAGTCATGTATATGATGATGATGGAGGTTGCATGGCAATATATCTCGGAATGGTTATGGAAATGCCATGATAGGTAGGTATGGTGGCTGTTTTGAGGAAGGTATATGGTGGGTTTATGGTACCGGCGAAAGTTGCACGATACTAGAGAGGCTAGCAATGATGAAAGGGTGAGAGTGCGTATAATCCATGGACTCAACATTAGTCATAAAGAACTCACATACTTATTGCAAAAGTCTATTAGCTATCGAAACAAAGTACTACATGCATGCTCCTAGGGGGATAGATTGGTAGGAAAAGACCATCGCTCGTCCCCGACTGCTACTCATAAGGAAGACAATCAATAAATAAATCATTCTCTGACTTCATCACATAACGGTTCACCATACGTGCATGCTACGGGAATCACAAACCTCAACACAAGTATTGCTACTAATCCACAACTACCCACTAGCATGACTCTAATATCACCATCTTTATATTGCAAAACTATTGCAAGGAATCAAACATATCATATTCAGTGATCTACAAGTTTTATGTAGGATTTTATGACTAACCATGTGAATGACCAGTTCCTGTCATCTCCCTAAATAGATATAAGTGAAGCAAGAGAGTTTAATTCTTTCTACAAAAGATATGCCCGTGCTCTAACAAATCTATGTGAAGCAAAAGAGCATTCTACAAATGGCGGTTCTCTATGTAAAGAGAAACAGGCAATCCAAACTTCAAATGATATAAGCGAAGCACATGAAACTTTCTATAAAGCCATACTCAAAAGATATAAGTGAAGTTCAATGAGAAATCTATAAATCAACCAAGGACTATCTCATACCATCATGGTGGATAAAAGAAAAATGAAAACTAAAAGAAAAAGACACTCCAAGATTGCACATAACAGATGAACGAAACGAATCCGAAAACATACCGGTACTTGTTGAAGAAAGAGGGGATGCCTTCCGGGGCATCCCCAAGCTTAGACGCTTGAGTATCCTTGAATATTTACTTGGGGTGCCTCGGGCGTCCCCAAGCTTGAGCTCTTGCCTCTCTTCCTTCTTCTCACATCGAGACCTTCTCGATCATCGAACACTTCATCCACACAAAACTTCAACAGAAAACTCGGTAAGATCCATTAGTATAATAAAGCAAATCACTACTCTAAGTACTGTTGCAAACCAATTAATATTTTTTTTGCATTGTTTCTACTGTAATATAACTTTTTCATGGCTTAATCCACTAATATAAATTGATAGTTTCATCAAAACAAGCAAACTATGCATCAAAAACTGAATCTGTGTAAAACAGAACAGTCTGTAATAATCTGAACATTAACCATACTTCTGATACTTGAAACATGCTGCCAAAATTAGGAAACATAAACAATTTGTATATAAAGACAGTGCAAAAAGAATCAGAACCATTTGACATTCCAGATAAAAATGTAAAATCACGCACTACAGCCAAAGTTTCTGTCCTGCACCGCACATTATTTTTATAATACAATGGAATTGTACAAGCGGATAATTATTTTTGTTGAAAAGTTTCTGTAATCAAGATTCACAAAGTTTCAGTGAGCATGAACAAAGTTCAAGGCTAGCTCCCACTTCAACAATGCTTGTCTTTCTCACTTTCGCTTTCCTTTTTGAAAAAGTTTTGGGTTCCCCTCTTTATTTTTGTTGTTTTTAAATTATATAAAAGCACTCAACAGAAATAAATGACTCTCTAAAACTTCCGGGTTGTCTCCCTGGCAGATATTTCTTTAAATCCATTAAGCTAGGCATATAGTTCTCAAGTAATGGATCCACCCGGATCCCAAGGTGTATCAAAGCCAATTTTAATTAACAATGATTTGTAATTTAGTAGTGAGCAGAAAGTAACATATATCATATAACAACAAAGTCTAAATCTCTTCCTATGCATCGGCATGTCATAAAAGAACAATTCATGCACACAAAGTAAAGGCCAATGCATAGTATAAACAGTTTCTTGCAATTTTATCATATTGGACATACAGAGGTGGAGATATAGTTCCTCTCTCATAATAATTGCAAGTAGGAGAAGCAAGCACATGCATATTATATTCATCAAAATCATCATGTGCAACGGTAAAAGGCAAACCATCAATATATTCCTTAATAAGAGCAAACTTCTCTGATATAGTGTAGTTTGGAGAATTCAAAAAGATAATAGGACTATCATGTGTGGGTGCAATAGCAACAATTTCATGTTTAACATAAGGAACTATAGCAAGTTCATCTCCATAAGCATAATTCATATTGGCATCTTGCCCACAAGCATAGCAAGCATCATCAAAAATGGATATTTCAAAAGAATCAACGGGATCATAACAATCATCATAGCAATCATCCTCCGGTAAGCACGAAGGGAAATTAAACAATGTATGAGTTGAAGAGTTACTCTCATTACAAGGTGGGCACGGGTAGCTAATCCGCTCTTACTCCTTTTGTACTTCGCTCTCCTCATCATCTTTTTCATCCAATGAGCTCACAGTTTCATCAATTTCTTCTTCCATAGACTCCTGCAAAATATTAATCTCTTCTTGGGCAGCGGAGTAGTCCTCAGTATATGGTTCAACATAGGCATTAGAAGCATAATTATCATAGGAATATTTAAGTATGGCAAAATTTTCAGATTTGTAAAGAGTAGCATCATACTTTTCAATCAAAGAAGGAATTTCGTAAGCACACTTAAAAGCAACAAATTATTCAATTTGTTGAACATCATAGTAACTATAAACACCCTTAGCATACGAAGATACGATTCCATTATCACTAAACTCACATTGATAGGGAAGGTGTTTCTTAGGGTTTTCAGAACCAAAAGTAAAATCATATATTTCACATACATTCCAAGCATAGCATTGCAAACGATGAATTTGACCCAGTAAAATTTCCCCTTTTTCACATATTCGGTGTCGCACATAACAAGCATGCTCATCTAAAGATTTGCCCTCAACTAAGCTAGTAGGGGTTTTAGCATGAGCACATATGGATCGAAGATGATCCAAGTAATAAGCTTCAGCAGTGTGATAGACTTTGAGTGGTTCTTCAACCACTGGTTCAGTAGGTACAACTAATTTTTTTGGTATTTTGCGTTTCCTACCCATAACTAAAGATAGAAAAAAAGTAAGAACAACAAATAAAAATTACTTAGTGATAAAGAAAACGAGCACACACGAGAATATTCACCCACGCTATTGCTCCCCGGCAACGGCGCCTGAAAAAGGTCTTGATAACCCACAAGTATAGGGGATCGCAACGGTTTTCGATAAGTAAGAGTGTCGAACCCAACGAAGAGCTAAAGGTAGAACAAATATTCCCTCAAGTTCTATTGACCACCGATACAACTCTACACACACTTGACGTTCGCTTTACCTAGAACAAGTATGAAACTAGAAGTACTTTGTAGGTGTTGTTGGATAGGTTTGTAAGGTAATAAAGAGTACGTAAATAAAAAGTAGGGGCTGTTTAGATAAAGAAACAATAAAGTAAATATAGCGAGTGTGGAAAAGTGGTGGTAGGAGTTGCGAAATTGCCCTAAGCAATTGACTACTTTACTAGATCGATAGCAAGTATTATGTGGGAGAGGCCACTGCGAGCATGTCATCCCTGACTTGGAATTCTATGCACTTATGATTGGAACTATTAGCAAGCATCCGCAACTACTAAAGTTCATTAAGGTAAAACCCAACCATAGCATTAAGATATATTGGTCCCCCTTCAATCTCGCATGCATCAAGTTCTATGCTAGGTTGAAGCTTTTGTCACTCTTGCCCTACAATACATAGTCCTATCAACATACAACTAACCTTAGGGTGTGATCCACGCGCGCAATCATATGATGGACACCAAAGGACAGCAACATAACCACAAGCAAATTAAATCAATCATAGCAATTCATCAACCACCGATAAGACAACGAAAATCGACTCAGACATCATAGGATGGCAACACATCATTGGATAATAATATGACGCATAAAGCACCATGTTCAAGTAGAGGGTACATCGGGTTTCGGGAGAGTGGACCACTGTAGATAGAGGGGGGAAGGTGATGGAGATGTTCGTTAAGATGGCGGAGGTGTTGGTTTAGATCGCGGTGATGATGATGGCCCCTGGTGGCACTCCGTTGCCACCGGAAGCGAGGGGGAGAGAGCCCCCCTCCTTCTTCTTCCTTGACCTCCTCCCTAGATGGGAGAAGGGTTTCCCCTCTGGTCCATGGCCTCCATGGCACGGGAGGGGCGAGAGCCCCTCCGAGATAGGATCTGTCTCTCTGTCTCTCTCTGTTTCTACTTTCCCAGATTCTTCCCTTTCACCGTTTCTTATATTCCTGGAGATCTGTAACTCCGATTGGGCTGAAATTTTAACACGATCTCTATCCGGATATTAGCTATCTTGTGGCAAAAGAAGGGAACCAACCGCCTTACAGGTGGCACATGAGGGTCAGGGGCGCGCCCCCCTTCCTCGTGGCCACCTCGGGCACCGTCTCGCGTTGATTTTTCTTCCCAAAAATCATATATATTCCAAAAAGAATCTCCGTCAGTTTTTATCCCATTTGGACTCCGTTTGATATGGATATTCTGCGAAACAAAAAACATGCAACAAACAGGAACTGGCACTGGGCACTGGATCAATATGTTAGTCCCAAAAATAGTATAAAAAGTTGCCAAAAGTATATGAAAGTTGTAGAATATTGGCATGGAACAATCAAAAATTATAGATATGACAGAGACGTATCAGGTAGCTGTTTTATTTCCACTTTCAGTATCAGTAGATCCCCTTTCTGGGAAGAAAAATCTTGGGCAAGCTCATGAACTCATATGTACTGATTTTTAGGTCTAGGTTTCTTTTTCTTTTCGAAACAGACGTTGATCCAAAATAATAGCTGCAGTCTGTGAAACTTGTTTACCTCAGTACTTAACCAATTTTTTGTTGCTGGCAACTTTTGAATATCTTTAGTCATGGCGGCTTACCATGCCGGCTTATTTTTCCTTCATATACCATTAGCCCTTATTTAAGCCGCCATTACACATCTATATTGCAATCATTAACTTGTAATTCCACAAATTAATTTGAGCCAGCAAATTACTTCCTTTTTAGCCTGTCTTTTCGCCATGCCGCTAAAGACGATGACAGTTTGCAACTGGGTCCCTTCCATAGTCACTGAGGACACTCTGAAGGATTTTGTCACTGTTGGGTATTTACCAGAAAAGATCGTCATGTCTTACCGCGCCCCTAAGCCAGCCGAAGAAAAACCTCAGCCAAAGGATGGTGAAATCATCGTCTTCACTGATCATATGAATCGGGGTTTTTCACCGCCCGACTCAAAATTCTTCAGAGAGGTTCTACATTTTTTTCAAGCTTCATCCATAAGACATTGGACCCAATTCCATATCAAACATCTGTAACTTCCAAGTTCTCTGCGAGGTTTATCTTCAAGAAGAACCTACTGTTGAACTCTTCAGAGAGTATTTCTATATGAACCGCCAGAATGAATACACCAATGACCCCATCATGGAACTTGGTGGGATTTCGATTCAGCGCATACGGGATGTTGTCTTTCCTTTAGTAGTCTTGCCAAGCCATCCCAAGGATTGGAACCAAAGTTGGTTCTATTGCAAAGACACATCACCAGCTGATGAAAAACCAATGCCGAGTTATCGCGCTGAGCGTCTTGATGCTATATATTCACTTCTTGATAAGCTTTCTGCCGCTGAACGTTAGAAACTTATCCCAACCATCAAAAGGGTTCAAGCCTTGCTAGGAAATGCCTTAACTGGAGTTGACTTGATCCGCTGTTAGATCGCATGGCGGATCATCCCTCAGAGCCGCCGATCTGACTTGATGTACAACTATACTGGAGGAGCAGACGATCCATTACGTCATAGCTCCCTACGTCTGACTGAACAAGCCATTGTTGAAATGTTGACCACCCTCGTCAATAGCAAATATGAAGACTGCAGCAAAGTAGGATTGAATCCTTTCTACAAACTTAACCCGACACCAGAGATAATTCGTCTTGACTCATTTTTCTTCAGCAATTAAGTATTTGCATGAGTTTCAACCTGTTATTGTTCTACATGCTAAATCTAACTTTTGGAAGGCCAAATATGATCATGAGGCTGCCAAAAAAGCTAGAGCCGCTGCAATAGCCACCAAGAAGACGGCCAGAAAATCTAAGAAGAGACCAACTGCTTCTGACTTGTTCAAGTTGGATGACGTCTCTGAGTCGGAGGTAGCCCTTGACTCTCTTGGCCTCCTTTTTAACAACCTTATTGACACTGACTATTACCAGGATGACACGGGGGCTAGCCAGGTAGTAGAAGAAGAGGTAACTATTATTTCCTCCGACTCAGAACCTTTGCCAAGGCAGAAACCTTGGCGGGTAACCCGGAAAGTATGGTTTTCACACCCCTTGGCTTATTTACATCCTCATTTTCTTTTGAAAAAGCAGCAACATGAGAGCCGCAGTCAGACCCAGACCAGTGGAGACGATGAATTACCCTACGGTTTACCAAAAAATTCCTCGGAAACGCCAAAACGAGGTTCTTTTACATCTTAACTCTAATGAAGGAGTAACTTTTATGAGTCACCCAACTATAATTCCATTTTGCAGGAGATTCCTTGCTCCTCCTCTGGTGATTCTTCACAGACTCAGCTACCGGCTTTTAAGAATGCCCCCGGGTAAAAATAATTATCCTTCTTCTGCATCTTTATGTCCATGTCGTTATACTGACTCATCAAATTCTTTTGTAGTGCTCAAGAAAAACCCAAGAAGGCAAAGGTGGCAAAACCGGCTGAAGACCCGAAAGCCGCTGAACCGGCACTGCCGACTCGTGCTCTGGAACAAACTGAAGCACCGGAAGACCCTGCTACCAACGTTCAATCAGATCTTCCTGAGTCGTCTATTGACCAGGCCGTGCGGAATCCATCCACTGCTGAACCGTCAAGCTCAGCTAACCCACCGGAGACTTATGGCAATGATGTTTTAATCACTAGTAGTAGATTCGTTGAACCGGGCAATCTAACTGTGCTGGCACGATACTTCGCAAAGCAAGAAGTCATGGAGAGGCAGAAAGTGAAGTTTGATGTCTCCCACTACACCCATCTGAGTATTGGCGAAGTACTATCTTGCTATCTTAGCCAAGTCAACTCCAGCCGTGACTCAGAGATTGAAATGGTCAAACAGATGTATCAGAAATATGAGGTATGTTCTCTATTTTATATAAGTTACATACCCTGGCAGCCCCCAAGTCTGCGTAATATGATAAGAATGAATGATCAGACTTGTAATAAACTTATCAGCTTTTTACCTTAAACTCCTTTCGATCCCCGGCTTACAATCAAACCGGACACTGATAGTTTCTCAATGTGCATGTGTAGTCCCCAAGGGCCGGTTTAATCAGTATGAATGAGCCGGTTCTTCTAGCCAATATGTAATAGACAAATACTTTGACTAGATATCCTTATGAGGCGGCCGAAGCTATGAATAACACATCCGGCTTACCTTAGGTGGGAAAAAACAACAATATGCATTAGCCCCCAAGTGCCAAGTGTTATTGCTTACAAAGCACTTGGGACTTCTGAGAAAATCCACTTCCTCTGACAAGAAAATTGTGCTCACGGACATTAGCCCCCAAGTGCCAAGTGTTATTGCTTGCAAAGCACTTGGGACTTGCTTTTATAATCCGCCATGAAACTTGACAATCTTATTCTGTATATAGGCTGCAACCGCAGAACTGGAAACCCAATTATCTGAAGCCAAGACCCGGCTGTCGGCCCAGGAAACTGAAACAAAGAAAACTGAATCCAAACTCTAGTTGAGTGTGTCTGAAGTATAGAAACTGAAGACCAGTTTTAATGAAGAGAAAAAGGCTTGGGACGATGAGAAGGCTGCTCTGATGAGGCATGCTGAAACGGCCGAGGCGGCTCAGAAAGAAGTTACCGCTGAACTCACCTGTTTAAGGAACCGTGTGTCTCAGATGGTTTCTGAAATCTTTGGTAAATCATTCTTATTTACTCAAAGTCTATATTTATCACCATAATGTAAGTCGCCTACTTAACCCATGGGGGAAACTTCACAGGATCCCCGGAGCAGCAATCTGAGTCAAAATAGCTTGATAAAGCTCAAGGCGGTTTACACTCTTGTGGATCAACTGTATACTGGAGCTCAACGGGCTCTTGCCATTATCTCCCCAGCTAACCAAGGACCAAACTTATTGAGCGATGTCTTGAAGAAGCTATCCATCTTGCCTGCCAGGTTTCAAGAAGTCAAGCGTTCCTATGCGAGAGCCGGAGCCATAACTGCTTTGAGCCGCTCCAAAGCCTGGGTACCGGAGCTAGACCCGGCGGACGTAGCCAGGGGGTACCCCCGCCTTAAGGAAGATGAGAGTCCCTTCGACCAAGAAGACTTAGCTGCTTGTGAAAAAGAGATTCGTCCTCATTCCACCATCATTGCTGAAGAAACCAATCTTACCAAGTATCGGCCAGGTTTTGATGCAGAAAATAAAAAGATGGCGACTCCTTCGTATAAAGTGATGGATTTAATCCCGCCGGTTCGCCAGCACACTTTCACCCCTAAAATTGACCCGTCTGGTCTGATTGATGATGAGGGTGAGTTCGTCGCCCTTCATGGCTTTGATTGGTCCAAGCCTAATTTCCAAACGGTGGAGGAGGATGAACCGGCAAGGGATGAGTCGTAACCATCAAATCAACCCGATCAAGATTGATGAATCGACTTTAGTTTATCATCTACTATGAGAGTTTAAAAACAACATTATCCTTTTGGGCTCCAAGCGCCTTGTAGTAGGCTAGCTTAAAACTTCATGTTCTACTTATGCTGTCGTGCATATTGTGCTCTGTACAACACTTTTATCCGTCATGTGAAGATATGCCTTACATCCTTTACAATATCAGTAGTGTTTGAATCTGTTCCTGCATGTAAGATATGAAAAATTGTCCTGGCGGTTTATCGCTGGACGGGTCAAAACACCCAATACACAACCAAGGAAGCCGACATAGCTGTATAACCAAGGCTAGACACAAGAATAACCAACAAGAAATATATCATTCCTATGATATTGAATCATATTGGTATCTTACTACAAGGTGAGTCATAATATCTTACATATGACCATTAATATTGAAAGAAGAAACATAGATAAACCTGTTATGAATTTTAACTTTGAAACACAACAGCAATATCGTGCATGTGCTCTTGAATTTGCACTGCCGGTTCATGTGATCCAGGCAGTAAGGGTGATAACCCAATCTTTTCGAAGCCAACACTTCCATATGTATGATAATTGTCATGAACTGGCGACTTATCATCAAAAACTAAGCCGGGTTAAATTAAAACCACACTTATACTTAGATCTAGACGAAAAACCGCAGAACAAAGATTGTCTTTCAAAAACGTAAGTCACATAAAAAGAATTTGGAGGCTTCTGATTCGAATACGATCAGTAAACTAGATCAAAGGGGTTAAGCTAGGATTCGACTATGATCATGTAGCCCCCAGTGGCTTTGGCGTTGCGCCGATCAAGAGGGTACCGACAGCTATGTTCTCTTTGGTTCGAATACGACCTATGTTTGAACAGGAAGCCCCCAAATGACCTTGAGAATTTTTTAACGACTCTGATTCGAATATGATCAAAGTCGGACTCAAAAGGGGTTAAGCTATGATTCGAATAGGATCAAGAGGCCCCCTAGTGAGTTTGGCATTGCGCCCATCAAGAGGGTACCGACAACTATGTTCTCTTTGGTTCGAATACGACCTATGTTTGAACAGGATGCCCCCTAGTGATCGTATGGTTTAACGGCTAGACTCGAATACGATTATGAGCCGGACCAAAGGGTTAAGCTAGATTTGAACTCAGTCATCCCCCCAATTAGTCTTTTTGAAATTATAATGATGAATACATCTGATTATTGAGAATGAAAAGGACAAAGGTCCTGCTTTATTTCTTATCATAATATATACACCGTCAAAGTATGTACATCATGAGAGCCGGTGGCTCAAGTATAGTAAGGCCGAAGATGAGCGATATTCCACGGCCGGCGGGTCTCTTCCTCCGATTTACGTGAGTCTGTATGCTCTCGAACATCTATGAGGTAGTATGACCCATTGTTTAAGTTCCCGCTGACCACAAAAGGTCCTTCCAAAGGTGGGGATAATTTGTGTGCATCAGTTTGATCTTGGATGAGCCGAAGCACCAAGTCACCTTCTTGAAAGGTTCTGGACTTACTCGGCAGCTATGATCACTACAAAAAAATACACTTCCGTGATGATACGTGTTTGTCACAATAGGTCGTGTTTTCTGTGATGCATGTACATCCATGACGATTTTATGACAGAATCAAGATAGTCATACCTGTGCTGTCGTAGAAGTGTTCCATGAAATTACCAAAATTATCATCACGGAAGTGTCCACTTCCATGACAATAAATCACGCGTCACAAAAGTGCTTTCATCAAGGGTGACCGACACGTGGCATCCATCGTAACGGAACGCCGTTAAGCTATCGGGTTGGGTTTTGGATCCGATAACCCGTTAACAGCCCCGACCAATGTGGATTTTCCACGTGTAAAATCATCATTGGCAGGAGGAGACACGTGTCAGGTCCGCGTTGGCATAGGTGTCACTCATCCAATGGGCGAGACGCGCCTATGATATGTTGACACGTGGACCGGCCAATCAAGTTTAAATGGGCCGGCCCAACTGAAGGCCCACAAGATTTTGCGGACCATAATGGGCCGGCCAAGCTAAAGGCCCACGAGATTTTCCAGATCATAATGGGCTGGCCCAGCTAAAGGCCCACAAGATTTTGTGGGCCATAATGGGCCGACCAAGGTAAAGGCCCACAAGATTTTTTGTGCCATAATGGGCCGACCCAGGTAAAGGCCCACAAGATTCTTACGGATCATAATGGGTAGGCCCAACTAAAGGCCCACGAGATTTCGCCGACATTAATGGGCCGACCCAGCTGTAGGCCCACAAGATTTTGAGGACCCTAGTAGGCCGGCCCATTAACTAGCTGCCATGTTTTGGGCCAAATGCCGGCACATATTTGATCCGGTCCATTAATGGCCTACCATGCTCCGGGCCTAATAGTGGCCCATATGAGATCCGGCCCGTCAAAAGCCTACCATGTTTCGAGCCAAATTACGGCCCAGATCAGGTCCGTCCCTTTAAGAGGCTTTGGGCTCAATTATGGCCCATATCAGATTCGGCCCGTCAACTGTACACTATGCTTTTGGGCCCACTTGCTAAAGGCCCACTTAGAAATTCGGCCTGGTATTAGTATTGGCCTGTTAAGGGCCCGTTTAACATTTCGGCCCTATATTAATTTCAGCCTGTTAAAAGCCCGTCATATAGTTGGGCCTAACTATGGCCCGGTTTGCATCCGGCCTGCTCACAGTCGATATCTGATTGGGCCAAACAAGGACTGAGACAATTTTGGCATGTTAAAAGCCCGTGATTTGATTCGCACAATCATGGGCCGGGGTTCATTTCGGGCTGCTGCCGGCCCGTGAGCTGTTCGGCACGTTTCAGGCCCAACCTACATCGTGATTGCATGACGGCCCAATTATGTTCAAGTTTACTGCAAAGATAGGATATATATACATTAAAATATATATACATTAAAATAACTGCAGCATCGTGAATAAGAAAAAACCTAGACTATACAATAAAGAAATTACGACATATTACATCCACTGGGCATCAAAGTTCGCCACTATGATTATAAAGCACAAGTAGACATCAGATTACATACACTGGGCATCATAGATCGCCACCAGTGCAAATAAACATGCCGACAAAATAATATACAAAACCGACAGCACTTCAATAGAGTTCAAGAAAGGTTAGCCCTGCTGGGGAGCTGCAGCGCAAGCAGCTGAGCAAGATGATGAGACTCTGCTTGTTCAACACTTATATCTTCCTCACTCTGAAAGATAAACAAGCAGACAGATGACAGGTTTTGCACATAAAAGTATCAGTGCTGACAATTCATCACATTTCTTACTGACGAATAAAGTGACACAGTTTAAAATTGCATTAACACAATATGGTATTGTTCAGGTCAAGACATGGCAGGAAATGACATTGTGAAGGAGTTGGTAGCTTCACGACACCATTGGATTACAGATCAAGAACTGATAAGTATCAATGGTTAGTGTGCTGTCAATTTATACCATTTCAGATTGGCAAATAAAGAGACGGTTTAAATAATAGTAGAATGATATGACATTGTTCATAGTTAATACATTGCAGAATATGACATTGTGCTGTAGTGGGAAGGTTCACCACACCACTTGATTATGGATGAAGAACAGAAGCATACATGCAGTGCAAAAGAATATCACTTGCTCTGTATAGTTTAATTTACATGGTATGAAGAAGGAACTTGGTTATACAACTGAAAACTTAAATTGAGAAAGGACAAACTTTTGTTTATGAACTACATAATAAACTTTAAACAAGCAATTTGATGCAAACACCAAAAATAAACAGCTGTTGCAGTCATGCCTAACCAAATATATACAACAAAGTTTGAAGGCTTAAGATGGACAAACTTACATTATTGGTGAAGACAGGCTCTATAAAGGCCTTGTCCATGCTGATGGGGGGGGGCAATTCAAGAAGTTTACCACAGAATCTTCTTCAAAAGAATTGCCTCTATTCTACATTTTGCTAAGAGTAAATATAGCACTACTAGGAAAAAGACCTACTAATGGTGCACCAGTTTTGCCTACTAATGGCGCATCACTGGTGCGCCATTACTAGCACGCCACTAGTAATTTTTACTAATGGCGCACCACTGGTGCGCCATTAGTATCTGCGGATAGACCTACTAATGGCGCACCAGTTTAGTACCAAGTGCGCCATTAGTATATAAAACCATGCGCCATTAGTGTGCCTCCCAGGGGCCATATTTAACCATGTGCTTTGGCACACTAATGGCGCACTGCGGATAGATGCGCCATTAGTATACTTGGCATACTAATGGCGCACTCTGTCTTGATGCGCCATTAGTATCCTTTGGCATACTAATGGCGCACCTTGCGGTGATGCGCCATTAGTATGAATATTTGTTTTTTTTTACTTTTTTGATTTTTGCACAGGTTACAAAATATATTATTTGATAGAATATAGACAGTAGCACACATCAACAGCAGATTCATCGAATACAATAGAAGATTAGTCTCCGAATACAATTCATGATATTAGTCTCCGAATTCAAAAGACTGAACAAAGATAAAACATTACAAGTCTCGAGACCGCGAGTATCGAGTTTGTCTTCACATTACAAGTCAATATCAATCATCTAAACTACCATCACATAGAAGAGAGCTGCGGTCATCATGATGAGCATCATCACGATCAAACTGGTCTTCATCTGGTTCCTCCAACGCTCCCTCCTCTCTCCCGCTAGATAGCGGGCGTATCTAGATTCGGCCTCTGCCCTAGTGGTGTACCCTTTGTAACTGTTACCGCTGAAACGGTGAACCTGTCTCCGACACTCCTCCCAGTCGTCGTAGACTCCGGGAACCTTACCCTTGTACACGACATACGACGGCATCTCTATGCACAAGCCAAACAACAGACAATACATACATAAGCAATATATAAGTATGCAACAAAAGGATCAGAAGAGAAAAGCAAGACATTAATAGCACGATTCATGGTCCTACTAATAAATACCATCGATTACATCTAAGTTGAACGACTGTCCAAACCAAAGAGACATACAATTCATTAAAGTTTAATTACAACATGAGCCAATCAATGTTTCAGAACTACACATCACTACTTTCGACTCGACTCATGGACAGGAGCGTGGATGAAGCCGCCGTCTGTCGTGATGGTCATGAAATCATGGGCGTTGTAAGCCTGCATCTGTAGCATTCCGTCTATCTCAATGTTGGACGGTTGATATCTGAGGAAGAACTGCCCCGAGGTATGAAGGACATCTTGATGGATGATGTCCGCAAACTCCGACTGGATGCGAAAGAATTCTTGTCTGATGTCCGCGTCCTGGATTGCCGATAAGCTCGCGGCCCAATCTTTGAGATTATTTGGTAGCAGAAGGTGATGATGGTCCCTTACGATCGCCCGCATGTGATGGAGGGCGTAGTAGGCATCCTTCTGACCGCCAGGCGGCTGCTTGACACAGCAGAACGTCGTATTTTGGGTGAACACGTGCTTGCCGTACTTACGAACTGCCCTGATGAAGGTGCCTCCAGATTTTGCGTAGCCAAGGAGAACATCATCAAGAACTTTCTTGATATTTGTGTAGTCTATCTTGGAGTTACGGTTCGGGTCGAAATACGTGGCCATGGAATATTTTGGGCTTAAGAGGATGAGTGTGCAATGTGTGTCACTGCACAGAACACGGAATGTTAGAAAAAAAAGATAGATCAAAATTTAAGAAATCATATGTTACGGGGCAGTTAAGGGATGACTTACTCGGGAAAGTAAGCCACAAGGAAGTTATCCTTATATGGGTTTGCCAGAATGACGTCTTCGAGGTGTGAACTCGCGACTTGGCGGTCCCCAGCGCTGCTCAAGAGCTTGGAACGCATGTAGAAGGGGCCGACGATCACGATGTCCGAGGTCTTGTCTCTAATGATCCGCATCTCCATACTCAGTGAAAACAGCCGAACAAAGGTGTAGTGCAGCGTATGAAGGTTGAACATAGCAAAGATGTCATCAAACTGCAGGACGATCGTACCCCCGATGGCGCCATCCACAAAGCCCTTGCCCTCTGGAACCTTGGCCACGAAAACCGGGTATGCCACATCATTCTCTCTGAGACGTCACTTCTCCAAAGAAAGAACACTGTCGTGCAGACTCCGCATAGCACCGGTTGCAGCATTGAGCATATTTGTCGGTAGCATCGCCCTACCCGCCACATGCACCCTCCTCGAGATATCCTTAGGTGAAGGTGGCCCGTCCTGAGCAAGGATCGTACTCGGTGCCGGCTGGCTCGCACCGGCGCCCTTTTTAGTCGGCCGTTTCCGGCCCTTCTTCTTGATCTGCTATAATGGGACCGAGTTCTGCTCACAGACCGCCTTCTTGAGCGTGTTGGGGCTGATAATATTTGGCACCTCCGCTATCTGAGGCTCGGTGAAGGCGGCAGCTGGAGGCATCTCCTGAGAACTGAATGCCAGACGACGCCTGTTGCAATTCGGTTTCTCCGCCGTACCAGCTAGATCGCGATCGTCTTGTTTGGGTTCTTGAGAAGGAGGCCCGCAGAACTCGTTACCGTACCCATGTTTGGCAAAGTACTTATCGACGTTGGTAAATGTACCATCGTTGTTGTCGTCGTCGTCCGGATCCTGTGCCATAGGGATGTCCGGCATGTCCGGTAGCGTTGCGGCATTCTTGCCATGGCTTGGCGCCGGCATGACTGGCGGTCTTGTCTGTGGGGTGGTGTCCCCCGCCCCCAAACGAATCTGGCTCTTCGGCCAAAGTAGAGGCCAGCTTACGCAGGCGCTGAGGGTTATCTCATCTTCTTCGTCGGCCCCAGCGGGTCGAATCGGAGGTAACAGCTCGTCGCAGCCTGGCAGCACCCGAACCACTTCAACCCTATACATTGTGGGTGGCATCGGATTACCGTGGAACACGGGGTTGCCCGGTTGAACGATTTTTCCCTTGGCGACATCGACCAACTCGCCACCCATGAAGTGCAGGAGAGTGCAAGGAACATCGGCGGTGCCCTGCGAAAACATGTAGGGCGTCAGGGTTGCCCAGTCAAAGGCAAGGAGATGAAGTCCTCGGCCGAGAGGCTTAGTTACCGTGATGCCGTCGAGCTCGGCTAATGTCGAGGCACCGCCAACGGCGGGCGTGCAACTGACGGAGGGGCCGCTTGCTGGTGAGGTGCCGGCCGGCGTACACCCGGGTGCATTAAGCTCCAATGCCGGCGTCGGAGACACCAATACCGCTGCCGCCGAAGACACCAATGGCACCGCCGCCGTAGACACCAATATCGCCGCCGCCGGAGACACCAATGGCGCCGCCTGCGTGTTGTGCGAGTTGCTGGCCGTGAAGCTGGGAATCGGGGGCGGCCCCTGTTGGCCCCCCGCAATCCACGTCGTTATCCCATGAATCAAGGTAGGCATAATGCTGGTGAGCATCGATCCCAGTTGTTGTTGCACTTGCTCTTGGACCATCTCCGGAATCCACACCACATGCGCCTTGAGTGCTTCAACCTCGCGCGACTGGCTTTCCGAGCTGGTCTGTTTCTCCTTTCGCCCACCAGCGGTATAGTATGACGACCATTTTGTGGACAAGCCTTTGCCGGCCACACAACCAGCTGACGTTGGCTTACTGACCTTATCATTGTTTTTCATTATGTTCAACGCCCTATTCAAAGGGGTGTCAAAAGGGGAGCTCCGAGACGACCCCGCGCTACTGCTTTCTTTGTCCTGCGGAAGGAACGTGAACCATTTAGAAATATTGGGGATTAATTAGAATGCAACCATATGGAGCTAATTACGCGGGGGTGTATTCCTTACCAGAACAAGCTCAAGCTCCTTGGTCTTCGGATCCGTGGTAAGCTCCTTTGTTACCGGGTCCTCCTTGTGCCAGGCCCTGAGAAAGTTCCTGGTCTGCTTGTCACTGTATTTCTCGAAGCGGGGCGGTAGGCCTTGCTCGACACGCTCCGTGTCCTCCTTGTCCCATACAGGCTCCGCCACTCTGTAACCCCCGGGACCGAGTTGGTGGACCCCTATGTTCAACTGCCGCATTTCTTTCCCCCACTTACTTGATTCGGAGGTTGCGGGGCTCTCGCACATGATCTTGAACACCTTGTAGTCATCTTCGCTCATCAAAGGATATTTCGCCTTGATCTTCTCATAACTATCACCTTTGTCAATCATTGCCTTCACCATGCTTTTCCAAGTAGACAGGGTCGTGCTCATCGTCGTGAGGGCAGCACCGTTCACTTTATTACCCGAGAGGCGTGTGTTTGCGAACTCAGCGGGGAACTTGTATCGTTCGTGCAGCTTCGTGAAGAGGAGGCTGTGCAAATTCCCTCGGTCCTTAAGCCTTAGGTTCTCGGTGTTGATCGAGGCGGTGCTCCGGAGAATGCACCCGAGCTGAATCGAGTACCCCTTGACTACGTGTTTGGGCACCGTCGGATGCCCGTCGGAGTTCACTTCAGTAAATTCCTCCCTGACGGTGCCGAACACGTTCGGGCGCCAGTCCTTCCGTTGCCTCTTCGGTTGGCTGCCATATGTGCGTGCGCCGCCATCATCAGTGGTGGCATCCGCAGCACCATCATCAGTGGTGTCATCCCCGACGCCACTAGGGGTTGTGTAGTCAGGATCGGTGTCTTCCGCGGCGTCCTCATAGCGGTGAGGTTCTTCCTCCAACTCCTGGGACAGCTCCCAGAATTGCTTGCCACCCGAACCGCCGGCCTCATCATTGTGGGCCATGTTTCGCTATAAATAGGAAAAAAGTTTGGTCAAAAAGTTGGTTATTGTCAAGGAACAAGATCATGGTCTCATCATTTAGGGTTTGTCGACACCGAGGCATCCTAAAAGCTAAGCTTTTATCATTTAGGGTTGTCGATGCTGAGGCACCCTAAAAGCCTAAGCCTACATCATTTAGGTTCTCATCGACACCGAGGCACCCTAAAAGCCAAGGTTTCATCATTTAGGGTTTGTCGACACCGAGGCACCCTAAATGCTAAGTTTTCATCATTTAGGGTTTATCGATGCCGAGGCACCCTAGGTTGGGCCTAATCACTTGGCACTAATCAGTTGGCTCTATTGCCACCTATGTTGGGTTTATCATCTAGGGTTTATCGATGCTGAGGAGAATTTCTAAGTTGGGCCTAATCACTTGGCTCTATTGCCACCTATGGTTTAATGCAGCAAGAATAAAGGGGCAGTTAATCCTACTTAATTAAGTACTAAGATACCCTGGCCCATGCATTAGTAGCAAGTACCTCATATGTCCGATTTTTAGCAAAGTCATGCTAAAATCCACGGAAAATTTCAGCATGACCTTTGCTGAAAATAGGAGGTATGGAGTACCCGAATTTGCCGGAATGGAAGTTAATCGACATTCCGGCAAACTCAAGGGCCTCTCGGGGTACCTGCAAAATCATCACGACACGAAAGGCCTCTCAAGGGCCTCAAGCAGCAGCGGCGTCTCCCAGGACCCCATTTTTTTGCTAAATTTCTTTGAGCAACAATTAGAGCAGAAAATTCAGCATATTTCTATACAATTTTTTGTACACATAAGATAGAAATGTAGTGCTGAAAGTTTAATGCTTACAAAAGACTTGCTGAAATAGTGAAAAATATGGAGTCACCAAGCTGGCTAAGAAACTCCCAAAGTCCACTAGCAAATCCAAGATCTGATCCTGTTACACACATCATAACAATTTAAGATAATTAGGATAAGGATAGTAGGAAATGAAAAGGAAAGAGCTCAAAAAACAATCACAACAGAAAAATAATAAAAACCTAGTCCTAGAAGAAAATAAATAATAAAAGAAAAGAAATCTTAAATAATAAAAAGTTTGCATCTGAGCCACCCTTCCAATCCAACATAGAGAAACGAGCTAGTCAGGACAGCATACAAATGTGCAGATTTCATCTCTTTAGAAACTACAAAAGCAGTCTTGTAATCTCTGACTTTAGTGTTTCTGGTCAATAGTTCAATATATTTTTATACAATATATGACACACTGTCCATAAAAAATGTTAATGTCCATCAAAACAACTCAATAAATGTGTTCCCAAAGATCACAAAAATGCACTGCAACTCTTTTTGAAACATACACTAATAAGATGAAAGTTTCCCTTCTGGATTATGTTGACACTTTACTTTAAACACTTCTTTACATGTAGCATTTGTCATAACTACTGGAACAGAGATATACATAGCTGGTTCTTTATATACAGTCAGACTAAATAAAAATCTGGCTACTGAATGAACAGGAGGATAGTGAGCCCAATTAGTTAGTCCATTATCAAAGCATATGACAACAAAAGCAGGATAAGTTAAGCTCCATAATTCTAGTTTCCATGATTACTTCTTGACTGCATGAAGAAATAATTCAAAAAAATAATACAATGGATAAATTGGATCCCGTGTTACTAATTAAGACTGGTTTCGTCACTGATCAATATCCTGCAGTCCCCGTTTCGAAAAAAATTAAACCATTTCAAAAAAAATCCTGCGGTCCTACTCCAAACCTTACTATGAGAACAAAACCTCAGTATCCCTCTAGGATGTGAAGATTAGCACTCCCGACTGCCCTATAGCTCAATCACATAACGATGTGACTGCTACCAAATATATTAAACTGAAAAAATATGAACAAGTCTATTCCTAATTGATTGAATTGGAATAACATCTCATTCAGTAGTAAGTAGAACACAGCAAGCCATGTACAATTTCACAGGGACATACAAAGAACAATGAGACCAAGACATGAAACCACTAATCTAAAGTGTATTTGCAGGGCATCTATTTGGTTGATTATTCAAGATAATTAAAACAATGTGCAGTACACCAAACACGAAAATGTGCGGCAGCAAACTGAGGGCACATCTCCATTGATTTATTGCTGATTGGTCCTGCAAAAAAATATTTATTGCTGATTGGATAAAATGCCTAGCACGAGCACTGACAGATTTGCAGCTAATAAACAATCCCTAGCAGAAGATAATCACAGAATCCCTAGCACGAGCTATCCCACTTCCCTCACCACTACGTACTGGGGTCGGGTCGGGTCGGGTGGCAGCTAGACCTAGACCTAGACCTAGCTACCAGATGGAAGGGAGGAATTGTAGAGAAACCTTGCGGTGGGCGGGGAGAGGAGAAGCGGAGGGAGGGAGCACCTTGGTTGGGGTGGAGCGGCAAGGGCGACGGGGCGACGGAGTGGCGACGGCGATGGGGCGACGGAGCGGCGAGGGCGACGGGGCGACGGAGCGGCGAGGGCGACGGGGCGACGGAGCGGTGAAGGCGACCGACGGGAGGATGAGGCGCGGCGGACGGCGGCGGTCGAAACCCTAGGCGGTCGCTCGCTCGCTTCTGGGGTTGGGTTGGGAGTGGGTCGATCGATCTGGTGGCGAGGGAGAGAGGGTTGGGGGTGGGTCGATCGATCTGGCGAGGGAGAGGGAGATAGCTAGGGGGAAGCTTACTAATGGCGCACCACACCTCGGTGCGCCATTAGAAATCTTTTTTAGATAGCAATGGCGCACCCCGCAGCGGTGCGCCATTAGAAATCTTTTTTTAGATAGATATGGCACACCCCGCAGCGGTGCGCCATTAGAAATCTTTTTTTCGATAGCAATGGCGCACCACGCAGCGGTGCGCCATTAGAATTTTTTTATTACAGTTCGAGCACAGGTTATATTGCACCTAACCCAATCCACATCAAAACCCGCCCACTAGCCCGACTGGTCAGCACGCAGCACACACACCAAGAGCTCCTGGGTTCGATTCCTAGGCTCCGCAATATTTTTTTTGCATTTTAAATGTTGTTTGATATTTATTTGTGTTTAAATATGTTCAAACTTGTTTAAATCATAACAGTAATTTTTTTTTTATAAAAACAGTAATAATTTTTTAAAAAATATATTCAAATTTGTTACTTGAAAATATCATCGGTGGCGGCGGTGGAGCGGGGGAGGGTGCGGGGGGTACCCGTTGGCGGCGGGGGAGCGGGGGAGGGTGCGGGGGGACGGGTGCTCGTCGGCGGCGTTGGAGGGGGATCGAGATCGAGTGTCCTCATGAATTCAAAAAGTGCCCGTGAAATTTAAAAATATTCATGATATCAAAAAGTGCCCATGAAATACAATCGAGAAATGAAGACTATGATTTAAATACAATCGATCTTAGCTAGCTATCTGTTCAGAATCTTCTTGCCCTTCTTTTTCGCAAATGAGGTTCTTCTGTGGAACGGATGTCCTTTAGGTAGGGTGGTCCTGCCTCTTCTTGTGGTGTGTGCTGCTACTTCATCATCGTCATCATGTTCGATCTTCGGGTCACCGTACTTGTCGAAGTCTTGCTCATTGGCTACTCCATCCATTTCGATGATCTTCCTTTTGCCTCTCCTCACGACAACACGACTGGGCTTTGACGGGTCGGTAATGAAGAAGCATTGGTCCACTTGGGAAGCCAATACCCATGGCTCATTTTTCGCGGTGACGTGGCTTCGGGTATAACCATGGTGGTGAAATACCGGTCTTCTTTTAGGATGATTTTGGCCCATCTGACACGGAACATCGGGACCTTCTCTCCAGCGTAGCTTAGCTCCCAGATCTCCTTGATCCTTCCGTAGTATCTGTCCTTGTTGTTAACGGTGTAGGATTCCATCGTTACCCCGGAGTTCTGATAACCATCGCACTTCATGTCCTTATTCTCGGTGTAGAATGTGTAGCTGTTGATATCGTATGCCACATAGGTCATCAGGTTGTGCTCGGCGCCCTGTGACAAGGCGAATATGAGTTGTTCTTCCGCGGAAGAATCCTCATGTAAAGGGAACGACCGAAGCTTCCGCGGAAGAATCCTCGTGAAACATGAGTTGTGTTCTTTGATTATATCTCCGTCCGTCCTCTGTTGGCCTCGGTCATTGTACGTCTTCTCAATAAAGGTTTTGTGCTCTACCACCCAAGGATCGACCACGTCTATGTGTTGTAGTGCGACTAGGTTTGCTCTTTCAAAGTCAGCGAGTCGACCCTCGAAGTCGACATGCATTTCGCGGCGACCCTCACGGTGACCCCATCCAGCGAGCCTGCCAAGGTGCCTGTTGACGAGCAAACCAACAGGGTTCTCGATGCCTAGATAATTCATGCAGTAGGAGATGCACTCTTCGGTCAGAAAGCCCCTGGTTATACTTCCCTCTGGACGTGACATGTTGCGAACGTATCCTTTGATGACACCATTCATCCTTTCGAACGGCATCATGCTGTGCAGGAACGTCGGCCCGAGTTGGATGATATCCTCCATGATATGGACCAGCAGATGCACCATAACGTCGAAGAATGCGGGCGGGATGTACATCTCAAGCTCGCATAGTATCACCACGATCTCTTCCTGTAGCCTTCTGAGTTGCCTCACGCCAATCGACTTCCGAGAGATGACGTCGAAAAAGTTGCATAGGCCAAATAGCGTTTCACGTATGTGCGCATCCATGATCCCGCGGATTGCAACTGGAAGTATCTGCGTCATCAGCACGTGACAGTCGTGAGACTTCATCCCGCTAAACTTCTGCTTCGCTGGGTCTAGGTATCTGGTTATCTTCCCCGCGTAACCGTAAGGAAGTTTTACTCCTACGAGGCAGGTGAAAAACTGCTCGATCTCCTCCTGACTTAGAGTGAAGCACGCGGGAGGGTAGTCACTTCTGGTCTTCTTGGCCTTTTTGCCTTGCGACGAGTTTCTGTGTCCTGCTTCGCCTCATCATCATCATCATCATCATCAACATCATCATCATCATCATCATCATCATCATCATCATCATTAGCGTGAAGCTCCTGCCTAATGCCCATTGATTTCAAGTCTGCCCTTGCTTTCGGCCCATCTTTGGTCCTCTCTGGCATGTTGAGCAGGGTACCAAGCAGACTCTCGCACACGTTCTTTGTGATATGCATGGCATCAAGGCTGTGAGGCACATGGTGGATCTTCCAGTACGGCAAGTCCAATAAAATGGACCTCGTTTTCCATACCTTCAGCAGCGGCTCTGGCGCCTTTCGCTTCTTTCCCGGCTCTGGCGCCTTTTGCTTCTTTCCCGGCAGTGGGCAATCTTTCCAATTTTTCAACACCTCGTCTATTTCCTCGCCACTCCTCGTACGCGGGCGTTTTCGGGGTTCGGTTTCACCATCGAACAGATCCTTGCGTTTCCTCCGCGACGATGACCCATGAACACGGTTTTCAAAGATCCGGTATCTATCTAGCTGGCGATACGTTGTGTCATCCATGCACCTTACGCATCTAGAAAATCCGTGGACTACCTGCCCCGCTAGATATCCGTAACCGAGATTGTCGTGCACCGTTGTGAGCAGTGCGGCTCTCATAGGGAAATATTCTTTCTCTGCGGCGTCCCACGTATTGGCTGGCATTTTCCACAGCGTGTCTAGCTCCTCTTTCAGCAGCCCCAGATACAGATTGATGTCGTTCCCTGGTTGTTTCGACCCTTCAATTAGCATACTCATGTGAATGTACTTCCTCTTCATGCACAACCAGGGGGGAAGGTTGTACATCCACACAAACACAGGCCACGTGCTATGTGTGCTTCTCTGGCTGCCAAACGGATTGACTCCATCGGTGCTCGCGCCCAGCACGATGTTCCTTGGATCCTTCCCAAATTCTGGGTATTCGAAGTTCAACGCTTGCCACTGGCTCGCATCCTTAGGGTGACTCAGCATCTTGTCTTTTTTATTTATCTCCGGATCATTTCCGTCATCTTCCCGCTTCTTCTCCTCCCTATCCGCGTGCCAACACATGAGCTTTGCTACCTTAGGGTCCATGAAATACCGCTGCAGACGAGGAGTGATCAGAAAGTACCACACCGATTTTCGAGGAGCTTTCTTCCTCTTCTTGTATCGAGTGACGCCGCACACCGGACATATGGTAGACTCTGTCTGCTCGTCCCGATAAATGATGCAATTGTTCATGTACACATGGTATTTCACGTGCGGTAAATCCAGAGGACACATGATTTTCTTCGCCTCCTCGAAACTGGTCAGGCACTTTTTCCCCTTGGGAAGACGTTCGTGCCAGAATGACATGTTCTCGTCGAAGTATGCGTCGGTCATTTTGTCTTTTACCTTCATCTCCAGAGCCATGAGCGTTACTTTCAGGCGGGTATCCTCGGGCCTACATCCTTCATACAATGGAGTAACCGCGTCTATCTCCAGTTGATCCAGCTTGGCTTTCTCTCTGGCGGCAGCTCTTGCATTATCCGTCTGCTTGAGAAGCAGCTCTTGAATATGAGGGTCCTGCACCCAGCCTCCATCGTCATCTGCTCCGGTATCTTCATCTTCATGATCATGCCCTTCGTCTTGATCTTCCTCATCATCATGTACGACATGATCTTCTACATGATGACTGTGTACAACATCACCGTCGTGATCATGTCCTGGAGATTCTTCATCTTCTCGCCCGCCCTCGCCGCGGTGGTACTTGTCTTGTTGCCCTTCCTCATTTCTTGCCCGGCCCCCATGGATGACTTCATAGTCATCTTCATCACCTTGCCACCGATAGCCATCCATGAAACCACGCAAGAGCAGGTGGTCCCGCACCTGCCCGGAATCCGGGTCCACAATAAGGCTCTTCAGCTTGCATCTTCAACACAGACATCTTATCTCTGTCTCATTCTTTTGAAGCATCTCAGCCTTCGTGGAGCTCAAAAACCTATTCACGATGCCTTCGGTCATCGTGCGGACCATGGTCACCTACGGGGTAGAGCAAAACGATATTTTAGAACCAAGAAAAAATTTGGCATGACCTTCCCTAACAATAGGACAAAAAAGAATGCATAGTGCCAAAATTCTCACCGAAACGGAAATGAATCATCATTCCGGCAAAATATTGGCAACTATCGCATTTCAAATACCGGTACCTGCAAACACAAACATATATGCAACACCACAAACACATGCAACACCACAAACATACATAGATCTAGCTAGGCCACAAAAAGTGCATGCGCACGTTGTTGGAGCGAGCTAGGGAGAAAAAAAGTAGATCTACATCATGAAGATATCTTTCCCCTTACTTACCTATCAAAAAAAGGTAATTTCACCACTTAATTTTGATGAATCTATGGTGGAAATGAGGTGAGGAGGAGGAGGCAGCCGAAAGCTTGGAGAAGGAGGTGGAGGGAATGAAGTGGGGAAAGTGAGTGGGTAGGTGTGGGGCTGTCCAAAATATCTTGTTGGGGTCCCAGGTTACTAATGGCGCACCACCTGCACATGCGCCATTTGTAACCCTGGTTACTAATGCCGCACCTGCAGGTGGTGCGCCATTAGTAGTTTTGCAGAAAAGTAAAAAATATATATATACTAATGGCGCACTTTTACAGGGTGCGCCATTAGTAGTTTTGCAAAAAAAAGAACAAAAAAAATCAGTACTGGCGCACTCCTTGTCTGGTGCGCCATTACTAGTTAGAACCAGTAATGGCGCACCAGACATAGGATGCGCCATTAGTATGTATGTAAAAAAATTATCACTAGTGGCGTACCTGTTTTCTGGTACACCATTAGTGTCTTCCACACTAATGGCGCATCACCAACTGGTGCGCCATTAGTATATAGTAGTGGCGCACTACTTCCCTGGTGCACCATTAGTGTCAATCCTATCTATAGCCATTTTCCTAGTAGTGTAGATGTGATAATATACGAAAAAATGGAGAATATTTAAGATAAGATGAAGAGTGATGCTACATAACCAAGTGGCTATAAATGTAAGTGTAGCGGTATAGGCAAAAGGTACAGCCAAGAGCAATGCACAACTAAACTTCTTCAATACCAACCTTATGGTAAGAGTAAATATAGATCTGATGTGTAGAAAATGGTGGGCAAAGGAAAATAAGATGAAGAGTGATGGTACATGAACAACTACCTGTCATTATAAGTACACTGATAAAGGACAACATGTTCTTACAAGAACAATGCAGAGCTAAAAAACATTGGCATTGGATATATTCTACACGAATGTAACCATTCATACAGATCAGATAATTTGGAGTGAACAATTGATAAGTAAGCTATCATTCATACTGCTGTCACATAATGAACCAGGTATGTATGCAAGTACAGTGATACAGGACAACAGGTACTAACAAGAGCAAAGCAGCGGGCATCATATTTGTGATATCCCGTCGTTCTTGTCAAACCGGAATTCTTCTTCGAGCAGATTTCCTGCAAAAAAGATCCCTAAGGCACATGCGGAAAAGTAGAAGTTCAAATTGTCATGTGATTTCATAGATAGTACCTCATCCTGGGAACGAGACCAGTGCATAACAAGGTTTTTCCATTCAATGTCTTCTAAATTTAGCATTGGAGACTTCACCAGAAATTCGTTCATAGACTTGCCATCAAAGTGTGATTTCCTTAGGTAACACTGATACTGCTACAATGCTTCCTTGAAAAGCACAAGCAAGCTTTGCTCGTCATGACTATCCAGATTGACCCTCGCCGAGTTACAACAATGCAATGTAAATCATTGATGTGTTCAATTAGCAGAAAATAGGAAAATAATAACCATGAATAATAGCACATACACGTAAGTTGGACAGGAAGATGTGAAAATGGTGTTTGTCTTCACAATAATCTTCCCATGATGGGAATATATGCACGTAGTCCCTAACAACATTGAAAGCATTGTCTTTTAAACTAGGAATAAATGGAATGGGGTTCCAATCTGTAGGAATTGGCCGTCTCTGCAGTTGGGATAGGTCTTCGGCCGGTGGACTTGTTGTACTTTTTGCTGGAGTGGGATTTTTTTGTGGTACAGGTGGTACTATGGCAAATGAAATCGGTATACCTTTTGCTGGAGTGCAGGTCCCGTGTGGTGGGGCCAGTGGTGTGGCCAATGAAGTATGGGTACAGTCTGCTGGAGTCAGTCCTACGTTTTGTGTCACTGGTTGTACAACCAATATAGGTGGGGTGTTGTCTGATTTCTCCGGCACCACCATGTTTTTCAAGGACTTTGCTGGTGCTCCTTCAGGTTCGGCAATCACCCTCTTCCTTTTTGATGTCCGATGCACAAGAACAACATTTGAGTGGGAAAACATGGTATGATGATAGATGGAATATGTATTGATAATGGATGGGCATGGAATCTTGACATATATGATGAGTAAACTAAGCAGATGGCGGTGCAACAAAGTAGAAGAAATGCAAGACAACATATGCAAGATACCCGCAATCAATAAAACATTGCCAAATTAGAACAGGCACCTTGATGGGTGAACAGGACAGGCCATCTGCCTTTGACTCCTCGAGGTTAGAGTAGTCATTAGGATCATATTCTGAACAAGAATCAACAGGTGGGGAGCATATGAGTTTCATTGCATCCAGAATTGGCACTCAATGCCTTGGTGCCAATTTTGTAAGTCATTGTAGTGTTTAGCTTCAAGAGTGGACTGCTGCTAGTGCGACACAAAGCAGCTACACAGATCATAGTGTAGATATAACGGGAAAACCTTAAGCATCAGAGTAAAATCAGCAAAGTGGAACTTGCTGGAATATATGTGCTAGTATTGCCGGTACGGATAGGAAGGCTTCGGATACCAGCTCTGTTCAAGTGAAGGTGCGGTACTGTTAATATCAGTGTAACTCTCAAAGGCGACACAGCTCCCCGCATTTCCTTGCTATTCTTATAGGATTCAAGTGGGCAGGCCACTACAAATCCTATTCTTATGTTTACAAGATCCTACAAATCAAAGAGGCTCAAAGTGTCCATCACAACTGACCGTATAGACCTCTACACCGCAAATGTCCCTGCTCATCTTCAGTACAAGGAACATACTATACTACTATCATACTCCCTCCATTCCAAAATATAAGTCTTGGTAGATATTTCCACTATGGATCACATACAGATGTATCCAGATACATTTGATAGTGTAGATTCACTCATTTTGCTCCATATGTAGTCCATGGTGGAATTTATACAAAGACTTGTATTTAGGAACGGAGAGAGTACATATTAAAGAAGAACGGAAGAGGGACATGGTAAAGAAGAGCAAGCAGATTTTGGATAATAAAATGTTGGTTGCGCAGTGCCCACACATGATGAACTAGAGCGCATTAAGAATGCAACTCCCAGCTATCTCTCAACCATTTCAGGCGGTTGGATGAAGATCCTACGTCTCCTAACCCTTCTTCTTCCTCGTCTCTGATTCTTCCCATACAGAACACCGCACGGGCCACCGACCGGACCACCGGCCCCCACCGACTGTGTTCCTCCGCCACCCCCACCCCCACCCCCGCCCCAACCCCCACCCGCGTCGAGTTTTCTTCGTTCGGTGAGGCCCCACAACCACCCGAGCCCCTTCGATCGCATCGGCGAACTCTGGCGAGCTCTGAAAAATCGACTGACCCAATTTTGAAATTTAGTCTACTGTGATTTAACTAGTGTGGAATATAAAAAGGGGAAAACCATAAGCATTGGGAGTATAGTGTTGAGCGTGCCATGGCGGATCTGAAGGTGCAGACCGGATAAAGGCAACTTCGCAACCAAGACAAGAAATCAGAGTAAAGTAGTGGCGATCCATTTTCTTGCTGCGATAAATAAGTTGAGCAGATACAAAAGAGTACCGCCTCTGGTGCGGCGCCGTGTATGCATCCGCTGATAATTTGATGGTGCTGCGGTAGCGATGGCTGTCGGCGGCGTGGAAGCAGATCTAGGAGGGTAGACGGTGGTGGCGGGGCGCGGTGGACGAGACGGTCATAGGAGCGGTGCCGGCAAGGTGGACGACGGCGGGGATGAAGCGAGAGGACGGGATGCAAGCATCATGGTCCGAAGCCGTGGATGAGAGAGGTCGATCTCTTGTAATGGACGGCGGCGTCGGGGTATCAGCTCCGGCATGGTGGAGGAGGACAGTGGTGTATGGGGTGGCGGACAACGGCGGACAGAGGAGGGTGGGGTGGAGAGGGTGTTTTGGCGCCCACGGAGTACGAATGGGGAAAGGGAAGGTAGAGAGGAAGGGGGAACCATGTATTTAGGGTGCGCTTGTCTCAAATGCGAGGACATTTACAAACTTAGCCCCCGTTTCAAATTTCTACTGCATCACAGCAACATTAGTCGGTTGGGGATAGGACGGTAATCTCGCATGCACCGAATATTTGCCGACGAGAGTTTGTTTTTGGCGCCCACCGTGTATGAATATGAATCGGGGAGGGAGTCGATTTCGGCCGAGGACACACTGTGTTTTGGTGCCCACCGTGTATGAATCCGGGCGAGAGGCGGTTACGTCACATTTGGGTGAAATTACAAACCTACCCCTATCGAAACCTAGAGAAATCCAGCAGATAGGCTTTGCATGGCAGGGATAGGTAGTAGTGATTTCCATCTCGAAGATTTTGGTTTCGGGCGGTTACTGCGACTTTCCCCGCTTCGTTCAAATTTTGCAGAGTGCACGTTTACCATGCCAACTCAATTCGAATCCCGTTTGTATTCTATTTTTTTTCCGGGCAGGATCCATTTTCAATTGGAATTACATTCTATATAGATCATTTTTTATATATACTTTCAAAAGCACAACAAAGAATTCTACTCCTTTATATGTATAATATGATTTACAAATACAACGATCTCAAAATCTTAAGGTTGAATTCAAATTTTTTTAACCAAATTATGTTCTACTAAAATGTATGGATCAGTAATATCTACATATTAAATAACATAGATGTGCGTGAATTCATATGGGTATGCATGTTTGATAGATCAATTTTGGTTCTAGTATGGATTACATGTATCATCATCTCGAATTCAAATATTTGAATCCCTTTTTTGTTCACTCCTTTCACGCCCATCTCTCTCGCATGCATGCTCCTTCAGGTAGCTATCACTCTCTTTTCTCCAGCTCACCCGCACGCTCACTTCATGTTTCTCCTATCCTCGCAAACATGGTCTCTCGACGTCTCCCTTGAGAAGTGTCACACTCTCCCTATCATTATACATTACACGGTTTTCATTATCTCTCATGTCTCTACTGTTCTCTGGTATCACTCGGTACCTAAGCTTTCTTTTTCACTGCCACACACAGTCTCCACTCGTCTTTCACTTTGTGTTTCTCTCTATGGGATTCTCTCACACACCCTATATGTCTCTACATATGACTCATACCACTAAAATTACTCTCTCTCTCTCTCCTGTAGACACAACATTTGTTGCGGTCTCCTTTTCGTCTCCATCCTAGACTGACATTATTCATTTGTTTACCGATCAGACAACCCCGACTACCGTCTCCTCTCTCTCTCTCACAGACACACACACACAACTCCTGCTTCCACTCCCCTTCCCGACTACCGTGTCTCTCTCACACACACAAAACTCTCGCTTTCGCTCCCTGACTCGTTTTTCTCTCACAAACATTTATCCACTACCGTGCCTCTAGATAGGTTTATACACCCGCACACTCGTGCTTCCACCATCGCATACATGTCTCTCTCCCACTCCTTGTCTCTATGTAGATTTTTCTTCCCTTCTTGAGACATGCCCTCTCGATCATGCACACACACACACTACCGCCTCATTTTAAGCTGATACCTATCGCACACACACTCCTTGTGTCTTTGTCACACATGCACTCCGTCCTCCTCCACTCTTCCTCTCTCTCACACACACATGGGCTTTTTGCAACAACTAGCAAGATGCCCAGGCGTTGCATGGAACACCAAGATGCATTTGTATGAGTAGTTTATCTTGTGGGGGAAAAGGATGAACGAGGGAAGGCCTTATTTGCAAATGTGGAGAGGGGTGTGGGTATCTTTTTGCAAAATTGCCATGGTTTCCTTCCTATCCGTCAGATATAGATCGGACGGCCTATATTGCATGATGGCAGGCACATGATCATCACCGACAATGCTTTTTATAATAGTAGGGATAAAAAATAGAGTTGGTGATGATGGTGGGCCTGCCATCCTGCAATGTAGGTCGTCCGATTTATATCTGACAGATAGGAAGGAAAATATGGCAATTTACCCGCACTCTTCACCACATTTGCAGATAAGGCCTTCCCTCGTTCATCCTTTTCTCCCACAAGATCTTGATGTTCCGTGCAACGCACGGGAATTGTCGGGGAAACTGATCCACGAACACCTATGGGGCCGGCAGACCGGGCCCCTTTCGGTTCGGCGGGGGGCGGAGATCGCACGAAGAGCAGATCGAGGCGAAGCACACGAGTAGTTTACCTAGCTTCGGAGCTCTCCGGAGAGATAACACTCCTACTGCTGCTTGTCTGGTTCTATTATGTTCTTGCTCGCGAGAGCTAAGTATTTTCTGGCTCACGAATGAATCGAACCCCCTCTACGTTGCGCATGGGCCTCCTTTTATATGCTCAAGGGGTCACCGACAGGTGGCACCACAGAGAAGGGTACAAATGTAAAAAGTGAGGTGGTTGGTACAGTTGCTTATACAGTGCACCCTACCTAACCCCGACGGAAGGGGACAAGGGCATTAAATGCCCGTCTGGGTCGCCCAAATAGTGCAGAAAAGGACCGTTAGGGGCGCCACCGTTCCCCATGATGGCGATCTTGTCAGCTTCGCATGCCACTGCGCACCGCTGGCTGCACAACCTCCCGCCACGCGCACCTGGAGAGGCCCCCAGAGCGACTCGTTGGTGGATGCGCTGGAGCGTGGGCACAGAGTGGCCGCCTGCCGCGGCAAGCGCCTTGCCGCTGTTGTTATCTTGTCGGGTCCGGAAGCTTGTCGCTCACCGGGCCTCGAGGTACCTTGGTTGGTCTTCCCGGCAAGCTCCTCTTGCCGGGGCCTTGTTGCCTGCCGGAGCGCGTGGCGCGTCGTGGCAAGTTCCTTGGAGTGCCTCGGTTGGCCTTCCCGGCAAGCTCCTCTTGCCGGGGCCTTGTCTCCTGAGCTTAAATACTTTGTTCTTGAATGGCTCCAAGGGAACCACGGAGGATCTTGGTGTTAGCCCGGCAAGCCTTGCCGCGGGGTGCTGCAACTACCCGTGCACAAGTTCGGGGTACTAGGGTACCCCTATTCTAGTACACCGACAGGAGCCCCTGGGCCTGGGCCAGACATGGTGCCGAGCGCTGTTGGGCCAGGCCCAAGACAGGGCACGGGCACATGTGGACTGGGCCACGCCAAATCTCGCTTTGTATCCACCGCGCTCTCCCCTAACGGCACGCGTTGAATGCGGTATCGTGGGAGAGATCGTGGGTGGTTCTTTATTCGGAAGGGCGAAACGTCCGCCCTGTCCCTCTTTATAAACAGAGGAAACAGGGGCAGGTCATTCCCCCTCGCTGGTTGCTACTACTCCATCTTCACGAACCTCCGCCGCCTCCCCCCCCTTCTTCTTGAAGCCGAGAGAGCAGCGCTCCGCCCCCCCATTGCCACCAGCATCACCAACGCCGTCGACCTCTTCCACCACCTCCGCCATGGCTCCGAAAGCCAACAAGGGAAAGGGCGTGAAGTCGGCCGAGGCGCAGCGGCTCGCGGCGCTGTGGAAGGAGCGGGCGATCTTCTCCCCCTAGCTCGGCGTGAAGGAGCTGAGGGAGTACTTCTACATCTTTTGGGAGACGGAGACGCGGGCACATCCGCGCACGAGGGTACTCCCGGCCGCTGCTTCGGAACTGGCTCCAAACGGGTACCCATTCTTCGCGCTGTTCTTCTATTGCGGGCTCTGCCCGCCCTTCTCGAAGTTCTTCTGCGATATCATGAACACCTACGGCTTCCGCCTCCTTGACTTCACCCCCAACACCGTTCTGACCATGGCAGTTTTCGCACATTTGTGCGAAAACTTTGTCCGAGTCCACCCCAATGTTGCCCTTTTCCGCCACTTCTTCATACCTCGGGTAGAGAGAGGAGAGCCGCTTGCCGGAGGGATCGCCTGGATCTCGAGAGTCGGCAAGAAGGAGGTGTACTTGGAGGGTGAGCTCCGCAGGAAGTGGGAGGAGTGGAGAGCGGAGTGGTGCTGGATCGTCGAGGAGAATCCGCAGCCCATCACCGCCGTGCGCCAAGCTCCAATAGTGCACGGCAATGACTGGAGCAACGTGGCCCCGGAAGACGAGAGGCTGAAGATCGCCATTACTAGGATCCTTCGCCTCAGGCTTGCCGGGCTCACTGTAGGCGCTGTAGGCGCAGATTTCCTCCGCCGCCGCATCGCCCCCCTGCAGGAGAGGGGGAGGCCCACCTGGGAATTCAAGAACTCGGCGGACATCATGAGGCGGCGGCCGGGCCTCAACTACAACTTCACTGTCTTGGAGCTGGATGCAATGCTCCTGGAGTTGTTCAAACGCGACCCCCAGCACCCATTCACGCTGCCGAGGGGCGTCGTTCCATTGTGCAATAATTCTTCGCTTGACCGGATCCGCGCCATGATGCCGTTGTGCGATTCACATGGAATCGTTCCAACTTGGCAAGAGCCTGCGGATGACGTCGTGCAAGCGTTCTTCGACAACTTGGAAGAAGTGCCGGTCCACGCTGACGAGCAGAAGAGCCTCACCCGTGATACCACTAACGAGGAGCTGTAGCGTATCGCCACTAGGGCGGAAGAGGTTGCGGCCGCAGCTGCCGCGGGCATGTTCGGGTTCACCGTGGAGGAGGCGGAGGCGGCAGAGGCGGAAAACCTTGCCGAGCGCGCGGAGTTCATTGGCGAGGAAGAGCCTGCCGGTTCTGAAGCTGAGCCGAGCGAGGACGGCGAGGAAGAGCCTGAGCCTTCAGAAGGCTTGCCGCAGGCGGAGCCCCCGGCCCCGCCAAGAAGGCGTCTTCGCAGGGGCGCGGACGTAGCGGGGCGGCAGCTGGGTCAACAACCACCGAGCTGTGCGACGCGCTCTACCGCGGCAAGCAATGTTGCCTCGGGAGCGCCCCACGCAGCAGCGGCAACTGGAGCGGGATCTTCCCGGGCCACCGCCACCGCCCCCGCCAAGCGGGCAAGGGATCCTACTCCTCTGCCTCGCCGCACCGGAGGAGGGCCGGACTTCGATCTTTCCGCGCTCAGCTCCGACGAGGAGGAAGAAGAGTAAGTTTCTTTGGTGCTCTTGTAGTTCTTCAATCTTGATGTTTATATCTTGTATTTGACTTGCTTCAATCTGGACTCCTTTCTTTTCAGGACGCTGGCCCAGAGAGCGGCGAAGAGGGCCAAGGCCGCGGTGATTGTCATCGAAGATGACCCCACCGTGTCAGCAGGGGGTGGGTCCGAGACCACCTTGACGGACCCGGCAATCACTCCTCAAAGCAGCCCCCAGCGCAGCCCCCAGCGTAAGTTCATAGTTAGCTTTCTGCTGTTGGGCGCGCATGAGTGCTTTTTCCTTTGTTGATATCTTGCTTGTTGATTTGTGTAGGAGCAGAGCAGCCACATCAGGAGCGCCCGGAAGCTGGTCCCGAAGTGCCATCTGCTTCGACTACGCCGCCAAGGGAGGGGTTCCCGGTAAGGGAGCGCTCTCCGGCAAGGGGCAGCACCGTCGATCCTGCGGCGGCCGAGACCGCAACTGCAGATCTTGGCGCAGGTAATTCACTTGTCCAAAAACTTTCCCTTGGGTTCTTCTTCTTCTGATTTTCTTCTCTTGGATTTTTGATTGATTTTTCTCCCTTCTTCGTTCTTCAGACCCAGAGGGCGCCGGCGGGGAAGGCGCGCATGGCAGCACTGACGACACCGCCGCCAACGAAGAAGGGGCCGGTGCTGATGAGACTGCCGACGATGAGGCCGCCAAGGCTGCCACCGCCGAAGCTGGCGAGGGGTCGGGCGATCGCACTGACGACCCTGAGGCCACAGGACCGCCAGGCGCTGCACCGACCGCCGATCCCTCTACCGCTGCTGCGGGGCCGGGTTCCAAGGAGCCCCAGCCCGGCGCCTACTTGATGGCCGGTGACGATATCTTCATCAAGCTACCCTGGGCGTCGAGCTCCAGGGCGCCGGTCGAGGGGGAATCTTTCAATGATGAGGTGCTCGCCTCCGCCGGACTGTCGTTGGTCGACGCGCCCAGCAGCAGCTGTGGCGAGCCTGAGGAGGAGCAGCTGCTGCGAAAGCTGCTGTCACTCTACCGCGCCCGGCAAGCCAAGCTGGCTTCCCGGGAAGCGCTTGTCACGAAGGCGGGAGTTGACATGGAGAAGCGCGCGGAGGAGCTCCGGGGCCACAATCAAGAAGCTCTCTGGTCCCTGGCACAGGAGCGGGAGCGACTCGACGAGGAGCGCACGGCCTTCCTTCTCGAGAAGGCCGAAGCTAAGGAGGAACAAAGGCTGGCCGCCGAGAAGCAGTCCGAGCGAGAAGGTGAATTGGTGCAGCGGAAGGCCAACCTTGACAGCTACGAGGAGGAGCTCGCCGAGCGCGAGCAAGCACTTGGCGGGGCGATCAAGGAAGCAAAGGACGCTGCCGCGATCGCAGAGGCCGCCAAGAAAGAGCTGGAGGAGAAGGTGGCGCAGCTGGAGGCCAACATTGGGAAGAGCGACGAGGAGCTTGCCGCGCTCAAGCGTGAGCGTGAGAAGGATACTGTCGCCCACGGTGAGCTGCAAGGTCTTCTCGCTGAGAGGGGCAACGAGCTCAGCGCCGCCAAGGATTCCAATGCAGACCTGGAGCTGAAGCTGGCCACGCTGACGCAGACGCTGGAGGCCGCCAAGGAGCGGGAGAAGACCTTGTCGGAGAAGGTCAAAGCTGACAAGGCGCTGCTGGAGAGCATCGCAGTTACCCAGAACTCGTTCAGAGATACTGTGGAGCACTGGACCGAGGGTCTGGTGAATATTGCCGCAGTCATCAACGAGGAGCTGGCGCAGCTGGGGATGGAGGACTTTGGGTATCCCTCCGACGAGAATCTCCAACCCAGCGCCAAGCTCAGCCTGTTCTTCAAGGGCGTGGCGACGACACTCCAGCGGCTCCGGGAGAGGATCCCAAAGCAGCTGGCCGATGAGTCGCGCAAAATCTGCGCCGGGGTTCTCCAGAAGGTGCTGATGAAGGTGGCCGCACCCGAGCCGCGAGCGCTGAGTGCGGAACGATCTGTAGCCTGCTGGCGGCGCTGCTTCCGACAAGAAACCTTGTCGCGACTAGATGCAGCACACTTAAGTTGTTGAGCGGACTCGAAACAAAGTAAGGGCGCAACTAGCCACGAGTTAGTTCCTCCGCGCACAGGTTTTTCATACAAAGCAGGGTCGTTCGAGGAAGATAACTCAAAAATTTAAAAACTGATTGCTCAAACTTTGGCAACTTAGCTTTTCTGTCGTTTGCTTCCCGGCAAGGCAAAACTTTGCTTGAACGACGCCTGGTCCATACCACAATCTTCTCCTTCCCCCCCCGGCAAACTTGTGTGCGAGGGAACCTTCTTTTCCTTTGTTGAAAAGAAGAAAGAAGAGAAAATAATGATATGGAGCCCTTCGGCTCGTTACTGCTTACCGGATGTAGGTGCTGCACAAAGTGTCAGATAATCGCATGCAAGAAAGAAACTAATGCATGAAATGGACAAGTTGTGCGGAGCACATGGGGTTTTACTTATGCACGGGATCTGCGCCCGGCTTTGTACAAAGGATTACATGCAACATCGGCAAGACTTGTACAAAAGGTGGTTGCCGGAACGAGGTTTGGGCAACCGCGCCCTACGGGAAAAACTTACGAAGATGTGCTATGTTCCAGGAGTTGCTCACCGGAATGCCATCTTCGGTCTCAAGGCGGACAGCACCGGGCCTTGTGACTCGTTTCACCCGATAAGGGCCTTCCCACTTCGGCGTCAACTTGTTGGAATTCTTGGCGGACTGATCGCGCTGAAGAACAAGATCGCCTTCCTCGAAGCTTCTGGCTTTAACTTTGCGGCTATGGTAGCGGCACAAAGCTTGCTGGTATCGAGCAGCTCATACAGCAGCCTGAAGACGATCTTCCTCAAGGAGCAACGCGTCATCTTGTCGCAGCTGTTCTTGCTCAAGCTCATCATAAGCGAGCACTCGAGGCGATCCGTATACGAGTTCCGTGGGGGGAACTGCCTCTGCTCCATAGACTAGAGCGAAAGGTGTCTGGCCAGTGGCTCGATTTGGCGTCGTTCTAATCAACCAAAGAACCACCGGCAGCTCCTCGATCCAGTTTCTTCCGCACTTGCGCAGCCTGTCGAAAGTTCTGGTCTTGAGCCCGCGCAGCACTTCAGCATTTGCCCTCTCTGCTTGACCGTTGCTTCTTGGATGAGCAACAGAAGCGAAGCAGACCTTGGCGCCAAGGTCTTGGACGTACTGCATGAAGGTGCGGCTCGTGAATTGCGTGCCGTTGTCGGTGATGATCCTGTTAGGGATCCCGAAACGGCAAACAATTGACCTGAAGAACTTGACTGCTGACTGTGCTGTCACCTTCCTCACTGGCTGCACTTCCGGCCACTTTGTAAACTTGTCGATTGCGACGTACAAGTACTCAAAGCCCCCGACAGCTCGGGGGAAAGGGCCGAGGATATCGAGCCCCCAGACCGAAAATGGCCAGGATAAAGGGATCATCTGGAGAGCTTGAGCTAGCTGGTGTATCTGTTTGGAGTGGAACTGGCACGCTTCACACTTGGTTACTTGTGCAGTTGCATCCAGGAGGGCTGTCGGCCAAAAGAAACCTTGCCGGAAAGCTTTGCCGGCAAGTGCTCTTGCGCCAATGTGGTGGCCACATATGCCTCCATGTATCTCTGCCAACAGCTTCTGTCCATCTTCCCGGCAAATACACTTAAATTTCACACCGTTGAGTCTTCTTCTGTACAGTATGCTATCGACAAACTGGTACATACTTGACTACAGGGCTACTTTTTCCGCTTCTTCTTGCTCTTCGAAAAGTTCTCCTGTCTGAAGGAAATGGACAATCTGCTGTGCCCATGCTGGAGCTTGTGGCTCTACAACAAGGACTAAAGGCACATCTGCTGCTGCGGGAACATCCGCTGCCATGGCAAGGACTTGCGGCCTTGCCGGAGCTTGATGTTCCCCGGCAAGCTTGCCAGAGCAAAACTTGTCGGGAGCGTCTCCTTCAACGGAACAAACCATAAGGCTTGCCGGAGCAGACTGCCCCTCAGCAACCTTGGTGTTGATCTTGGAGACTTTCTTGGTGGCGGCTTCGGGGAGCTCTGCCGGAAAGTAGTCACCAGAAATCAACTTCCTCTTCTTGCTTTGTCCAGTTGATGGTGTTACGGATGGTTGAGTCAACTTGAGCACAAAGATCCCTGGTTCCACAGGTAACTTTAGTACGGCGCACTTTGACAAGCCATCAGCAATGTCATTCTGAGCTCTTGGGATATGCTCCATCTGTAGTCCGTCAAAGTGCGCTTCTAGCTTCCTCACTTCATCAACATATGCTTCCATCAATGGACTCTGGTAGTTCTTGTTCACTTGGCGGACGACAAGCTGTGAGTCACCCCTGACAATGAGCTTCTTGATCCCAAGGTCTGCTGCGATTCTGAGACCGGCAAGCAATCCTTCATACTCTGCGGTATTGTTGGTTGCTTGCTCCTTGGGAAAGTGCATCTGGACTACATACTTGAGGTGCTCTCCGGTGGGCGCGACAAGCAGCACGCCCGCACCGGCGCCTTGCAGCGAGAAGGCACCATCAAAATACATCGGCCACTCTTTGCTTGCCTCTTTGACGGGGATGCTCGTCTCTAGAATTTCTTCATCTGGTGTTGGTGTCCACTTTGCTATGAACTCTGCCAATGCCCTGCTTTGGATAGTTGAAGTGCTCTCAAACTTGAGGCCAAAGCTTGACAGTTCCAGCGCCCACTCGACAATCCTGCCTGTTGCTTCTAGATTTTGCAGTATCCTCTTCAGCGGAAAGCGAGTGATGACTGTGATCTCATGTGCTTGGAAGTAATGGCGCAGCTTTCTCGAGGCCATGAGGAGGCCGAAAAGCAACTTCTGCAGACCAGAGTACCTTGATCTAGCCCCCTGTAGAAGGGAACTGACAAAGTAAACTGGACGCTGCACCGTTCTCTTCTGCATCTTATCATGCTCCTGCGCAGATCCATCTTTGTCGGGACCAGAGCTTGTTGGCGAAGCCCCCTGCTTGTCGCTGGATGCATCTGCCATGGTTGCTGGCTCATCATCCGCCTCCCTCTCCGCCACTAACGCAGCACTAACCACTTGATTGGTTGCCGGTATATACAGCAGCAACTTCTCTTGCGGCTTAGGTGCGACAAGTATTGGAGTGGAGGACAAGTATCTCTTCAAGTCCTGCAGCGCAGCCTCCGCCTTCGGAGTCCATTTCATTGGACCTGCCTTTTTCAAAATTTTGAAAAATGGCAGGGCGCGCTCAGCAGATCTAGAGATAAACCTGCTGAGAGCAGCCACGCAACCGGCAAGCCTTCGTACATCCTTGACGCGCTTTGGTGCTTCGATCTGCTCAATGGCCTTGATTTTGTTGGGATTGGCTTCAATTCCCCGCTGAGACACGAAGAACCCGAGAAGCTTGCCAGAAGGAACTCCAAACACGCACTTCTCGGGGTTAAGCTTGAGGTTGATCTTGCACAGATTTGCAAATGTCTCGTCTAAATCTTGAATCAGGGTCGCCCTGTTCTTGCTCTTGACCACTATGTCATCCATGTAGGCTTCCACATTTCTGTGCATCTGCGGCTCAAAAGCGTGGTGGACTACCCTTGCGAATGTTGAACCAGCATTCTTCAAACCGAAAGGCATCCGTACGAAGCAGTACGTGCCACACGGGGTGATAAATGCAGTTTTCTCTTCATCCTCTTCTGCCATGAAGATCTGATGGTATCCTGAGTATGCATCAAGAAATGAAAGCAAATCACATCCGGCTGTGGAGTCAACAATCTGGTCAATGCGCGGCAAGGGAAATGGGTCTTTGGGACAAGCTTTATTAACATCAGTGAAGTCAATACAAAGCCTCCATTTCCCGTTAGCCTTGTGTACAAACACAGGATTGGCCAACCACGTGGGATGGAGCACTCCTCTGACAAGGCCTGCTGCTTCCAACTTCTTGATTTCTTCTGTGATGAATTCTTGGCGCTCCACTGCCTATTTCCTGACTTTCCGCTTGACGGGCCGTGCATGAGGACAGACGGCAAGGTGGTGCTCAATTACTTTCCTGGGAACACCGGGGATATCAGACGGTTACCACGCAAACACGTCGACATTCGCCCGCAGGAAAGCAACGAGCGCGCTTTCCTATTTGGGGTCAAGAGTGGCGCTGATGGTGAAGGTACCACCAGCGCCGTCCTCCTTGGCGGACACCTTCTTGGTCTCAGGTGGAGCTGTCATTGCCTTCTTACACTTGCCGGTGGAGCTCGATGGTGCGTCCTCGACGGTAGCGCAGCACTCCGAAGAGGTGCGCTTGCCGGAGTGGGCATCAGAACTCTTGCCGGACTTGGTCTTCTTCTTCCCCCCGGGAGCTTCAGCGGCAAGTGTCTTGCGTTCTGCTGCAGCTGCTGCTTCCCGGTAGATCTTGTCGGCACAGATAAGAGCATCCTTCTTGTCGCCAGGGACAGAGATGACACTTATCGGGCCTGGCATTTTCAGTATGTTGTATGCATAGTGAGAGGCTGCCATGAACTTGGCGAGTGCCGGACGGCCAAGGATTCCATTGTAAGGTAATGGAAAGTCAGCAACATCAAATGTGACCCTCTCAGTTCTGAAGTTCAGCTCGCTGCCAAATGTTACCGGCAACGTGATCTTTCCCTTCGGCTTGCTCCTTCCCGGGTTGATTCCTTGAAATGTACCGGTCTCTTCGAGCTCGCTGTCAGGGATCTGGAGTTTCTGGAGCACCGCGGAGGAGATCAGATTCAAGCCGGCCCCGCTGTCAACTAGCATCTTAGTGACCTTGAGGTTGCGGATTGTTGGTGAAACCAACATCGGCAAGCACCCGACCGCAGTTATGCGATCAGGGTGATCCTCAATGTCAAAAATGATAGGCGTGCTGGACCATTTCAGAGGCTTGCGTGACTCGATGGGTGGTTCTGCTGCATTAACTTCCCGCACCCACTGCTTGAGCTGGCGGTGCGAGGTGTGCAGAGAAGCACCACCGTCAACGCACAGGACCTCTGTGGCTTTCTGGAACTCCTACTCATCAGTCTCCTCATCATCCATGTCTTCATCGTCGTCGTCATCTTCATCCTTGTCGCGGCCGCGAGGAGGTCTGTCTCCTTGCCGCTGCTTGGCCTTGCCGCGGCATCCTCCTCGGCAGGGACGTTTCTTGCCGGATCCCCCAGCACCTTCCTGGGCCTTCTCCTTGTCGCGCCGCTCGTATTCAGCTTTCTGTTGCTCAACAAGCTGCTCGACTTTCTTACAGTTTTGGAGATCATGGCCCTTGGTGCGGTGGATCTTGCAATACTGCTTGTTGGTGCCGTCCTGCTTGTCGGCGACCGCCACCTCCGCGGCAACCTCCTTGCCGGAGTCACCAGCTTTGGCTTCCTTGGCGCCATCACCGTTGCCAGACTGCTCAACAACTAGCACCTCTTTGCCTTTCCTCCTTCTGTTGTTCCGCCGCCGGTTTTTCCTTGCCGGGGCAGCATCTTCACTGTTAGATCCTCCCGCTCCTACATTCTCTCCGGGGAGTCTCCTCCCTTCCTCAGCATGTGCACACTTGTCGGCCAGTGCATATAACTCACTTACGTCCCTGATCTTGCACATCGCCATTTCCTCCCGCATCCTGCGGTTTCACACATTCTGATGGTACGCGCTGATCACCACGGCAGGGTGGACGTTTGGGATGTTGTGCTGCACACTGCTAAATCTCTGAATGTACTTGCGCAGGGGCTCTCCTTCCTTCTAGGCAAGCAGATGAAGATCACTCTGCTGGCCATGAGGCTTGTGTCCGCCTGTGAAGGCGCCGACAAACTGATGGCACAGATCAGCCCAAGAGGATATGGAGTTGTCCGCAAGTGCATGAGCTAGGACCTGACATTGGGCTTGAGCACCAGCGGGAAGTAGTTGGCAAGGATCTTGTCATCCCGTCCCCCGGCAGCCTGCACCGCAATGGTGTAGATGCTGAGGAACTCCGACGGATGCGTCTTGCCGTCGTACTTCTCCTTTACGTCTGGCTTGAAGTTCTTCGTGCTGGGCCACTGGACTTGCCGCAGCTCACGAGTGAACGCAGGGCAACCTACCGTGTACGGCAGATCGCCTGGTTCCCCTGGCACATGCATGTCAATAGAGGGCCCAGCGCGCTTGTCGGATTGACGTCGCGCTTCTCTTTGGCGCTCGATGCGAGTTCGAGCGTCTGCTTGTTGTCGATCATGAAGAATTTGGCGCTGATCGCGACGAGCTCGTGGATCAGACGATGCGGTGGAGTCGCTATCGAGGTGGATCCGGCGAGTCGGCGATCTTGGCCTTCGGGGCGGTGATTGCATGGTAGTTGCACCTCCACCCGTTTCGTCGCCACCGGCTCGCGCCTGGCAACCCTGCCGCAACGGCGACGCGCTCGGCCGCCGTGGAGTGTCGCCGTTGGCGTAGCCGATGAGACTCTGAATGGTGGCCCTCCATTCGTCGATCTTGTCCGACGTCGGAGGGTAATCTAGGAGAAGTTGAGCTCGCGCCAAAGCTTCTGCTGGAGTGGTGGGTGGCAGTGGCGGACGACGCGAGGAGCGGGACGTGCTCAGACTTCTAACTATGTTAGAAGGAGCAGTATCCCATCCAGGCGACCATGCCCCGCTCGTGCCAGCACGCTGGCGTGCATGCTGGTCTTGAGCGCCCCGAGATCCACCAGCTTGGTCTTGGCCTATCATGCGTATGGCACTGCAAGTGCCATGACGCTATTGGTCTTGCGCCTCCTCAGAGTGGCGTGGAACATGTACAGTCGCCGAGGTTTGTGCAGCCTTGTTCTTGGACCTCGCAGCATCATGAGCTTCCTCGTCGACGTGCATTCTTCCGCCGGCGTCCATTCCACCACCCGTTTGCTCCAACAGTGGCGGAAGTGACGTGGACGGAGCGGCTGCCGCCGAAGTCTTCTTCTTCGGTGGCATGTTGATGAAGGGAATGAAGATCTAGCTTGTGTGAACGCCGGATCAGGTTCACACAATCTCGACGCCCCCTACCTGGCGCGCCAAAGATATCGGGGAAACTGATCCACGAACACCTATGGGGCCGGCGGACCGGGCCCCTTTCAGTTCGGCGGGGGGCGGAGATCGCACGAAGAGCAGATCGAGGCGAAGCACACGAGCAGTTTACCCAGCTTCGGAGCTCTCCGGAGAGATATCACTCCTACTGCTGCTTGTCTGGTTCTATTATGTTCTTGCTCGCGAATGAATCGAACCCCCTCTATGTTGCGCATGGGCCTCCTTTTATATGCTCAAGGGGTCACCGACAGGTGGCAACGCAGAGAAGGGTACAAATGTAAAAAGTGAGGTGGTTGGTACAGTTGCTTGTACAGTGCACCCTACCTAACCCTGACGGCAGGGGACAAGGGCATTAAATGCCTGTCTGGGTCGCCCAAACAGTGCAGAAAAGGACCGTTAGGGGCGCCACCGTTCGCCACGATGGCGATCTTGTCAGCTTCGCATGCCACTGCGCACCGCTGGCTGCACAGCCTCCCGCCACGCGCGCCTGGAGAGGCCCCCAGAGCGACACGTTGGTGGATGCGCTGGAGCGTGGGCACAGAGTGGCCGCCTGCCGCGGCAAGCGCCTTGCCGCTGTTGTTATCTTGTCGGGTCCGGAAGCTTGTCGCTCACTGGGCCTCGAGGTACCTTGGTTGGTCTTCCCGGCAAGCTCCTCTTGCCGGGGCCTTGTTGCCTTGCCGGAGCGCGTGGCGCGTCGCGGCAAGTTCCTTGGAGTGCCTCGGTTGGCCTTCCCGGCAAGCTCCTCTTGCCGGGGCCTTGTCTCGTGAGCTTAAATACTTTGTTCTTGAATGGCTCCAAGGGAACCATAGAGGATCTTGGTGTTAGCCCGGCAAGCCTTGCCACGGGGTGCTGCAACTGCCCGTGCACAAGTTCGGGGTACTAGGGTACCCCTATTCTAGTACACCGACAGGAATCTTGCTAGTAAGAGTAGAAATTAGACATATACCACTTCTCAAATCTTGAAACCAACAACATTTCTCCCTTATATCATCAACACCGCCAAAGGAATATATTTTGAGTGAAACAAAACATATTTTTAGTGATATACGTATTTCAAACTAGACTTTTTTCTATCAAATCGTTGAATATGTATTAATCTACTTTGATCGTGTGGCAACGGATTGGCACATTGCTAATAGTTATTATAATATTTTGGACACCAGACTAATGGTGGAGTACATATACAAAGAGAAGAGGCGCACGCATGCAGTCGGCCTCTCGCTATCTCGCACACATGAGTGTTGCGTAAAGGAGACGTTAACAAATAAACCCTTAAACCCTAGGTGCACGATTGTTGCATTTGCGGGTAGCGGGTACGCGGTGGAGCACCTTTGTATGAATAGTCAGCTCGCGTGATAATTTGATCCGTAGGAGTTGATGGTTGGGACCACAGGTGAACGACTTGGAGCGCGGTGGCTCGCCAGTTGCCACAGATCGAGTAGCCACGTTTAAAATATCGTTTTTTAGCGGGGTTAATTTAATCTGCATGCATGACTCTCCTCCCCCACGCTTGTCCAATCCATTGTGACCAGCAATATTTCCACCCCTTCGCTCCCCGTAATTTACTCCAACAAATATGCCCAGGTAGCTGTTACTTAAATGCAGGTGCATTGGGTCACTGACATATGGGACCAACAGGGGTCTGGCCCACATGTCAATGACACATCTGGACCTGTAGTTAAGTCAGTGCAGCTCAGTCCATATCTTACGTAGGTGTGCCATTGCTCGCTAAAAATACTGCGCCTCCCACGACATCGCTATCTCCTCCCCATCACGTTCACGTTCATTGCTATCTCCTCCCCTCCCTCTCACGTTGACCACCATGGCATCGCCCCTCCCAAGCCCTAGGAGCCCCTCGCTGCACCGCGCGGACGGTCACGCATCGTCGTTCCATTCCTCGCCGCCACTAGTCGAGGAAAACGCGTCGGTGTTCCGCTCCTCGCTGCTACGCGACGCGTCGCCATTCCGTTCCTCGCCGCCACTATTCGAGGAGGATGCGTCGGTGTTCCGCTCCTCGCCGCGACGCGACGCGTAGCCGTTCCGTTCCTCGCCACCACTAGTCGAGGAGGACACGTCGGCGTTCCGCTCCTCGCCGCGACGCGTCGAGGTGGACGCGTTGGCGTTCCCAATCTCGCTAGCACGCATGTCGGAGGACGCGTCGGCTCCCCGCTACGAGGAGAACGCCGCACCGCCCGCCAAGCCCCGCAGCCTTGAGGAGATTTGGAAAGAAATGGATGTCGCCTTGTGGGAGGCTTTGCCTCCAGCAGAGCGCGCCAAAATAGAGGCGGAGAAGAAGGTCGAGGAAGAGAAGCGCACCATGAAACAAGCTGCCTGGAGGCCTATGTCGCGTCCGAGAGAGTCAGGCGATTGGCTCTTTGGCAGAAGGCTCGTGCGAGGGCCGTGAGGGTGGCGGAGGACGCCCGTGCCGACGCCCTGAGTGCAGTCGGGCCCAAGTGCCTCATCTACGCTTGGCGGTACATGGACCGGGTGCACGCTTCCAGCGAGGAGGAGTACCTGTAGGCGCCGGACCACCACACCGGTGAGATCGCGCTCACCCACCGGCAAGCCACCAATCAGCACCTCGCGAGTTGCGAGGCTGAGGAAGAGGCGTTGTGTCGGCGCACTGGGAAATGGCCGCGCACCAGGGCACTCGTGGCGCGCCGCAAGCGCTCCTGCGAGCGCCGTGGCTTTTAGGAGGAGTATAATTTTTGTTTCATAAGGCGATCTCAGTAGTTTTGGGACGCAAATGATAAATCCCAAACTTTAAGGAATTTTTAGCGTCCTTAATGAAGTATGTAAAAGGGTAAGTTTGGAAACCTTGTGTATTCGCATTTTGCAAGTACGTGCATATAGCACAAACTTTACCATATACTATCGCACTACACGTCTCTCTCGATATATGCTTGCAGACTGTGCTACTCCCTCCGTCCAGGTCCATAAGTCATCTTTGGTTGTGCACCGTGAACAAGGAGGGAAGACTTATACACCTAGACGGAGGGAGTACTAGTATTACTTATGTACTCCCTCCGTCCAGGTTTATTAGGCCTCTCAGCATCACAAGCATGTCCCCTTTTATAAGGCCCCGCGTTGGAAAGGTGCATGCATGCAACCATTTCATTGGTTGTATTGAAAGCTATTGTTGTTGGTGCCATGGCTGAAAAGTTAATACACTTCATGTGTGCTTTTTCATTGGCTGCATGCATGTGAGAGAGTGCATTGGGAGTGGAATGGAAGAATTAATGTGATCAAGTTACTATGTGTCTTGGTCTAAGAGAAGTTGTCTTTAGGCCTAATAAAGCCGGACGGAGGGAGTACATGCAAATGCATGTTTTAACATTACGATGCGGTTTTTGTAAAAGTAGAAAAACAACACTAGTCAAGCTTGTGAAACGATTCAATGCAAAACAAATGCAAAAATGCTCGTTTGATTGTTTACTTTTCGCGTCCTTCTCTGTGGTTATTTCTCTGTCGTACTTTGTACGGAGTATCTCACTGGTTCGAAAGGCATGCAAATTCCCAAACCGCTTCCTACACCCTGTATCGAATCTTTTGCCTAACAAGTTGTAACGTGCAATTGGAATTCCAACTTGAGTACTACTACTAGTAGGAGTACCAGGGGCCAGTTCTTTTAGGCTTCTAGATTAGTAATCCCATAACTACTACCTTCGTCCTCGTTTATTGGTATCCATTGTAATCTGTGTCGAATTTTGATCATAAATTTAACTAATGAAATGTTAGTGCATGTCACATGCACTACTCCATCTGTCTAGGTGAGTATGTTATCTTAGGCTGTGCACCGTGACCAAGGAGGAGGAGAAAACGAGAAATGTTAATGTTTATTTGGTAATTAATAGTATTGCATGCAATGAACTAACCACTTCATGTCGTGTTTGATATCTCAAGTCATTAAAAGCATGCACACTCTTTATCTCTTATTGGTTGATATGTCAAGAAACAAGAAACGAGGTAGAAGTTAATGCTCCGTGCCTAAGTGTTTTGGGTTTATTTGGTTTTCGTAAGATGACTTACACACCTAGACGGAGGGATTACAATGGTGAGGAATAAACCAGTTAAATCTTTGGTCAAAATTTAGCACAAATTACAATGGTGAGGAATAAACCAGGACGGAGTAGTAGTTTAGAAGCCCAAATAAATGAGTAGTACTCTCCACTGTGACTAGTCTTGTGGGAAAAGCAGGGGAAGCCGCCAAAAGAACTGGTCCTAGGAGTAGTAGCTAGGGATCGAGTGTGCAAGATGAACCGGAGAAAGTAAATGCAGAGAGATGAAATGCAAAAAAGACGGAGTGATGTGATGGTTGCTTGTCCGTTTATTTTACCAGGCCACTTATTACTGGGAGTGGTTGGGTTTTGTGATATGACGGCTTTACTGCCGCGCCATGAGCAGGGTGAGAGGTGAGACTCCCGTGCAGCGCCGCCCTCTACACTTGTACTACATCGGTCGTGGTTTATTAGTCCCCCATTAAATTTGACTGAAGATTTAATTGACAAAATGTTATTGCATGTCAACAAAAACTATATCGTTGGATTCGTATTTGAACATAGTTTTGAATGATATAATTTTAGGTGACATGCATCAGCATTTATTGTACTATATGTAATGTTAGCTCAATTTTTGGTCGTACTAATCTATAGTAGTAAGGTGCCCAAAACTTGCATCCAAAACTTGTGAAGAAATAACAGTTATTGTGTTTTGCAAGAAATGATCTTTAAGAATTAGTTTTTGAGTATCGATTTTTATACATGTTGGCTAGAGATGACATGGCACTTTCTTATAGTCAACAGTTGGCTATACTATTAAGTAATATTAAACATGCCCTTATACACCTAGATTGAGGGATTAAATCAGGATGACATGCAAGCGGGGCAGAGGAGATGTAAGAAATGGTTTATCGTAAGTCTTTCACCAGTACTGTAGTAAAAATTCATACATGGAAGATTCTGGACTAAACCATAAACGGATACACGTTTATTCATGCGCGATACTCCAATAGAGCAAGATCCTGCATGGAAGTCTCCACATGCTTAGACAACGGATTACATTGAGCGAAGACTAATGATCAACATTTAACTTGATATTGCGTATGTCCAGGTGAACCTCCTTGGAGTCCCCATGCACCACGTTGGCGGGTAAAGGATACCATGGGTTTTCCAAGTCCACATTGGCGGGATAGTCCCAGCTCCCTAGAGTCCAAGTCCGTTCGATGAGGCCGGTGTCACTGCCCACGCGACCCGGAGAAGTAGTAACACTGACCATGCACCCATACATCGGCCTTGTGTCAGTGTCAGCGTCAGCAGTGTCGCCCCAGACGCACATTACAGAGACGGGGCGGCGGCCTGCGCGGGCCTCGACGGTGCCCACGATCAAGAGGAAGACGCTGCCATCCTCCTCTGAGACTAGCAGGCGGCGGTGATCCTCCAGCGACTCTGGCATGGTGAACGGGTAGCACGTCTCATACTTGATGTTCTCCGCAAAGGGCCAGCAGTGACTGCTGCACGCATCCGTGAGGTGATGCACCGTGTCCGTTGGCGAGCCACAAAAGGGCACCGGGCACTCATAGCAGTGGACGAAGGGCTCCTTGGAGGCATCGACCAGGCCGTCCATGAAATGGGAGTGGTTGTAGGGGACGTTGCGCCAGTTGAATATATGAGCAAGTTACTACGAGATTTAATCCAAATAAGCACAAAATAAATCATGAATTCTACCACGATTTCGAACAGGAAGGACAGAAACACATATGGTGCAATGGGAGCAGCACCGTAGGCGTTGAGGTTGTCGCCCATGTCCAAACACCACGTAGACACGGTCTTTGAGAACGGTTCATAGTCGTTCACGCTCGGGCATTGAAGTTTGTAACTATTTTAGATTAGAATATACAACTCCTCTAGTGCTAGTAGTAGAGAAGAGTCCTACTCTACTACTTTACTCAAGCAAGTTAGGGCATAGCACTGTAGGGAGTACCAGTACTGTGATCACTCAAGCAAGTTATCTGGCATCGACATGACCCTACGCTGCTGGTATGTGTCTCATAAGTCAAGTGGCGTGTTGTAGTCATCATCACATGTCCACTTCCCACAGCACATATTCGCTTCTCCATCTTTGTCGGCACATAATCTCGTCCAATCTTCCATCCCCGCTAAGGCGCCTCCCCCCCCCTCGTCCGAAACCCAAGCACTAACAATGGCAGAACCGAGCAGCGTCCACCGAAAGAGGCTGGAATTCGCTCCCCACAGAGGTAATCAAGCTCATTGTTTCGCGTGTGGACAATCTAAGTACCATGCCGCTCGCCGCGTGCTCATCGGGGCTGTACCGTTTACTCAAAGCCCTCAGACCGGAGCTTTTTAAGCCAGCTCCTTGCTTGCTGATGCCGCCTGATCTTCAGAAACGGCATGTCACGCAGCATAATGATCGTAGGGTGGCAAGCATCAACCCCCTCGACTGCGATCCGACCCCCATCAGCCTCAACTACATTAATGGTATGTACTGGGTCGGCATGAACACGTCTTGGATGGTGCAAGTCGACGGTCGCGGCAGCTGGATGCTCGTGGAGGTCTTCACTCTTCTAGCCTGCTTATTGCTTCTGTTGCACCCCCAGCCTTGGTTGTTGCTGCTGCTGCTGTTTCAAATGTACAATCAGTAGTATATTTAGTCTGTTGGTTGAATAAATGTGTTGTTAGAATGACAAACACAATGTTTTGGAAGTCGTTGCATGGTTAAATCCTTTAGTGCCTCATACCGTACGTAGCGCATACTATTTTTCGTACGGAACACATTTCCACTTGTTGATAACATGCAGCCCACTGATGAAGGCCCAATAGAGAAGCTCATAATTAACCGGAAGGGAGGCTCTCACATGAATCCGGCCCAGGTACATGCTCATGGTCCCCTAAACATAAATAAGTAAATAAATAAATAAATAAATAAATAAAGCAAAATGCTCATGCACCAGTTCTTTGGGAAAATAGGTAGCCTAGTATTTCTTTTTGAAGAATACCCAAGCTAGGCCTATTTGTTTTCTTCGAATTACTAGGCTGCAAATCTTTCAAGATGAGGAGGGATGCATTCTAGCCTAGCTTAAGAGTATGGTCAATGTCTATTAAAAGTAATATCAAAAGGGGTTGAAAATTCCAAAAAATTTATAGCAAATGGGATATAGGTTTCGTTTTTGGTTTTTGTTCTTCACTAACATCTTATACGTATTTCATTGGATTTAATATGACATAGTACTAATTTATTTTTAAATTTGTTTTAGTATGGCTATTAATTTTTGGATTAAGAATATTTTGTTCCCCAGCAAAATTTTGCGATTTTTTTCAAAATTTCCCACATATTTAGTTAATTTTCGACCCTGGTACTGATCAGAAAATGGCCAGCAATTCTAAAAATGGAAAATGGGCTGCAATAAATTCCATATGAATTAGAAAATGAGTAAAAATTATAAAAATAATAGCAAATGGGCTGTACACGCCACATATTTCGAGGCTGACTTGTTTACGCAAGGCTTTGTCAGTGAACACACGATTCTAGCAGTAGTGATTGTTGGATGTGCATCCAATGGCCGACGTGCTTCTTCAATCTCTGATCTTCCTGCTATAGCCGCCTAAACTAGCGCCGACGGGACTGCCTGCTCCCTCCTCTTGTGGCCCGCTGTGATGCCGCGCAGGCTTCCCCGGCCCACCCTACTCCCTCCGCTGGTCTGGCCGCATGCAATCAACTGCCTCCTTATTACGCGAAAAAATGATTCCTCCCACTGACATCTGGGGTGCATCGGTTGGGAGCCTGACCTATGGGCCTACTAAGTTGACGCGTACGCAGGGCTTGTCGACTTAGTCAACAAACGATTCTAGCAGCAGTAACCGTTGGATTTGAATCGAACGGTCCTGCTGCTCCCTCAATCGCTGCTCTTCTTGCACCAGCCGCCCAAACCAGCGCCGGGGAGACCGCCTGCTCCTGCCTCCAGTGGCCGGCTGTGCTGCCATTGAGGCCTCATCGCCCCCTACTACTCCCACCGCTAGCCAGGCCCTGCGGCGACGGTAGCCTCACGCCGCAGCTGAACTAGTGAACCCTCATACTCCTCTCCGCATGAGCATCCACTTCCGCGACTTCCCCGGCTCCGCATCATCCCCTTCCTAGGCCTCGCCGTCGTCCACCGCCTTGGCGCTCTTGGCGCGGCGTGGTCAACGACATTCCATCGGAAGAGTAATGTACATGGAGAGGCTGACAGCTGGGTCCACAGCCACAGCCCAGTTTTTTTTTGTGATTTTCCAAGTAAGTCGCGTTGTCAGGCCTGTTGGGCTGCAAATCTTTCAAGACGAGGAGAGCTTTCATTCGGCTGGCCGAGAAAATGGCCCATCAGTAATGAGAAATGGCTTGTACATTTTTAAAACACATCAAACCGGCAATTAGTTTCAAATATCTTTTTTTTTCATTTCGAGATTTTAAATTACATCAATTTTTATGCATGGAGAATTTGTTGGATTTTATATTGATATATATTTATTTTTCAAATCAGTTTGAATGTGAGTCAAAATTTCGGGATTAAAAACAGTTCGCACCGCACCGAAATATGCAAAATTTCATATAATTTTTTAACCGTGGCCACAATATGGGCTGTAATGCTAACAAAAAGAATATGGGCTCCAAAAAAACCTTAATAATTAGCAAATGGGCTGTAAATTATTAGAAATAATGTTAGATGGGTTGTATGCTGTTTTCCACAGATTTTATGCTTTCCTAAAAAAAAGGTTGACGCACAAGCAGTGACTGTTGGATGGCCATCCAACGGCCGTCGTGCGTCTTCAATCTCTGCTCTTCCTGCTCTAGCCGCTCAAACAAGCGCTGGCAGGACTGCCTGCTCCCTCCTCCCCACGGCCGGCTCTACTGCCGCGCAGGCCTCACCGCCCCACCGTACTCCCATCGCTGGCCTAGCCATCCCTCTACTCACCCACACCTGCTGTTATTCTCTGGCGACAGCAGACGAACCAGTAAACCCTTGTACAGTCGTACTCCCCTCCGCGTGGGTAACAACTGCCGAGTCTTCCCTGCCTCTGTGTCGTTCCCTTCCTAGGCCTCGCCGTCGTCCACTGCCCTGGTGCTCTTGGCGCGGCCTGGTCAATGTGGTCAACAACCGACATGCATCTGAAGTGGACTGTACGTGGAGAGGCCGACAGCTGGGTCCACGGCCGAACGCAAGGAAATGCCTCCTTATTACGCACAAAATAATGGTTCCTCCTCCTGACATCAGGGACCCACCGAAAGGGCCTCTGTATTTCACGAAAAAACCGTTACCGCCACTGACAGCTTGGACCCACCAGCTATATCTTCGCACGCAAGGAAGTGCCTCCTTATTACGCACAAAAAAATGAATACTAGGGCTTTGTCAACTTAGTCAATATGCACGATTCTAGCTCCAGTGACCGTACGATGTCCATCCAACGGCCGTAGTGCTTCTTCAACCTTTGGTCTTCTTGCTCCAGCCGCCCAAACCAGCGCCGGTCGTGCCTCATGCTCCTGCCTCCCGTGGCCGGCTGTGATGCGACGGAGGCCTCACCGCCCCCTACTACTCCCACCGCTGGCCAGGCCATCCCTCTACTAACCCACACCCCCTGTTATTCTACGGCAACGGCAGCCTCACACCGCAGCGAACCAGTGAACCCTCGTACTCCTCTACGCGTGAGCATCCACTGTCGCGTCTTCCCCGGCTCCGCGTCGTCCCCTTCCTAGGCCTCGCTGTCGTCCACCGCCCTGGTGCTCCTGGCGTGGCGTGGTCAATGTGGTCAAGGAACGACTTCCATTGGACGTGGATTGTACGTGTAGAGGCTGACAGCTGGGTCCACGGCCGCAACAAGGAAGTGCCTCCTTATTACGTGCAAAATAATTATTCCTCCACCTGACAGTGGGGACCCACCGAACAGGCCACCGTATTTCGCGAAAAAAACGTTTCCCCCCTGACTGTTGGGACCCACCAGCTACATCTTCGCATGCAAGGAAGTTCCTGACAGTCGGGACCCACCTGGTCGAAGCATACGTAACGTTGTCATTCTGGTCGCGAACATGTACGTACATATATACTGGTGGATATAGAGGCGGGCATGTGTCGTAGTAGAGGCACGCACGTAGCATGTACACGTATGTATAGAGGCCAGGGTGCAAGAAAGAAAATACGGCCATGTATGTGTACATACGGGCGGGGTCTTGAATGCCTACTCGCGCATACGTACGGCCAGGGCTCGTGTACATGGCTGGGTCGGAACGGAGAAACAGCGTCTTCATCGTGTTCATGGGGAGGCAATGGAATGCATCGTGTTCATGGGGAGGCAACGGAATGTGTCTTGTTCATGGGAAGGCAACGGAACATGTCGTGTTCATTAGGAGGCAACGGAACGCGCGGCAGCCAATCGGCTGGGTCGGAACGGAATGCGTGGTCGTGTTCATCGGGAGGGCTTGGACGGAAGGTGCGATGGAAACGAGGCCTGGCGTACCGCACAACGGAGGAAACGGACCTCCTACGTTCGAAACGGGGTTCTGTTGATCGGGGGTCTGGCGTACCGCAAAACGGAGGAAACGGACCTCCACCAGTCGAAACGGGGGTCCTGTTGATTGGAACGGGTGTGGCATACCGCAAAACGGATGAAACGGACCTTCTACGGTCGAAACGGTGGTCCTATTGATCGGGAGGGGTGTGGCGTACCGCAAAATGGACGAAACAGACTTGCGTTGGAGCGCTACGGTCGAAACGGGGGTCCTGTTCATTGGGAGGGGTGTGGCGTACCGCAAAACGGGACTCCACGGGATACTGTTCATGTCCACCGTCGACCTCCTCCAGCCTCCACGGGCTACCGTCGACCTCCTCCAGCCTCCACGGGCTCCTGTTCATCCAGCCTCCACCGCGCGCTACTCCACGGGCTACTATTCAACCACCCCTCCACGGGCACCCCTCCACCGTCTACTATTCATCCAGCCCTCCACACCACGGGTTCCTGTTCAACCACCCCTCCACGGGCACCCCTCCACCGTCTACTGTTCATCCAGCCCTCCACCACACCACGGGTCCTGTTCATCTAGAGGCAACGCCACCGCTCGCTGTTCATCCAACCCCCCAGCAACGCTCATCCAATCGATCGGCTTCAGTTAGCAGCAGTAGCGAAGGAATCGCTCGATCGGGTTCAGTTAATAGCCATCGATCGATCGCTCGGGTTCAATAATGCGTAGCCTGCAGTGCAATCGCTCGGGTTCAGTTAGAGCCAACGCCTCGCTCGGGTTCAGTTAGAGCCAACGCCTCGCACACACGTGTGTACGTGTACGAGAGAAACGCGCATCGCTCGGCCCCGACCTCCCACCGTAACCGGGAACTCCCCGAAATTTTCCTCCCCCTCGCTTCTACCACAGTTTTTTCCTTCATGTACGGCCCAAAGAATGTCATGCAGCTGCGTCTCTGGCCCACCCATGACGAAAATCCCATTTTCTGTCATGATTTTTTGTCTTAGAAGTAGGAGCCCACAACATCTATGATGATACTGGGTTTTGTCACAATTATCGTCATAGAAGTGTCATATGTATGACAGAAAAAAAAATTCGTTCGGCCCAAAATGTCACGGATGTATCTTTTTTTGTAGTGGATAACAGCGCAGGTCCTGTTGGTAAATCACCGAGCGGGCTGCTTCTAAGTCATGCTCTTCATCTAACAGGTCAAGTGCATCCTGACGGGCTCGTTTGTTATCCGCTTCAACGTAAGCCACCACGCGGGGTGAGTCATGACGGATGTCACTAGGCAAGACTGCCTCTGCTCCGTAAACCATGAAGAAAGGTGTATAACCCGTAGACCTGTTAGGGGTAGTATTGATGCACCATATCACAGAGGGTAACTCCTCCACCCAACAACCCGACGTTCATTGTAAAGGAACAATAAGACGGGGCTTGAGACCTTTCAAGATTTCCTGATTGGCAATTTCACCTTGACCATTAGATTGGGGGTGAGCTACTGATGAAACATCAAGCCTGATATGCTCACGTTGGCAGAATTCCCCCATAGCACCCTTGAACAGATTAGTACCATTGTCAGTTATAATGTTGTGTGGAAAGCCAAAACGAAAGATCACCCTTTTCATGAATTGAACCGTCGTGGCTGCATCACACTTACTAACCAACTCTGCCTCAACCCACTTTGTGAATTTGTCAACTGCCACCAAACGGTGTGTCTTTTTATCTTTGGATATTTTGAAAGGTCCAACCATATCGAGCCCCCAGACTGCAAATGGCTAAGTAATTGGAATCATCCACAATTCTTGAGCCGGCACGTGTGCCCATCGTGCGAATTTTTGACAGCAATCACACTTACTGACCAGATCCTCCGCATCAGCGTGAGCCGTCAGCCAATAAAAACCATGACAAAAGACTTTGGCTACAAGAGACTTTGAACCGGCATGATGGCCACAATCTCCTTCATGGATTTCATGAAGAATTTCTTGACCTTCCACAGGAGAGACACAATGTTGAAACGCCCTGGTGGCGCTGCGATGATGCAACTCACTGTTGGCAATTGTCATTGATTTAGACCGCCGGGTTATCTGTCTAGCCAAGGTCTCATCCTGAGGAAACTCGCACCGGGTCATATAAGCCAAATATGGCACTGTCCAATCTGGGATGATGTGAAGAGCCGCCACCAATTGTGCTTCCGGGTCTGGAACAGCCAAGTCTTCCTCTGTAGGCAACTTGATAGATGGGTTATGTAGAACATCTAAGAAAGTGTTAGGTGGCACCGGCTTATGCTGAGACCCCAACCGGCTTAAAGCACCAGCCACTTCATTCTTTCTGCGACCAATGTGTTCCACTTGGTAACCTTTGAAGTGTCCAACAATGGCATCAACTTCGCAGCGATAAGCCGCCATGAGAGGATCCTTGGAATCCCACTTGCCTGATACTTGTTGAGCCACCAAATCTGAGTCGCCAAAGCATCTTACCCGGCTCAAGCTCATCTCCTTAGCCATCCGAAGACCATGGAGCAAAGCCTCATACTCAGCTGCATTGTTAGTACAGGGAAACACCGACTCTAGCACATAACAAAATTTGTCACCTCGAGGGGAAGCTAAGACAACTCCAGCCCCCAAGCCCTCTAATTGCCTGGACCCATCAAAATGAATATTCCAGTATGTGTTGTCCGACTTCTCTTCAGGCATCTACAACTCTGTCCAATCATCGATGAAGTCCACTAATGCTTGAGATTTGATGGTAGTGCGTGGCACATACTTTAAACCATGAGGCCCAAGTTCAATGACCCACTTGGCAACTCGTCATGTGGCTTCTCTATTTTGAATAATATCTCCTAAAGGAGCAGAGCTAACCATAGTGATGGGATGACCCTGAAAATAATGCTTAAGCTTCCGGCTCGCCATGAACACCCCATAAACAAGTTTCTACCAATGTGGATATCTCTGTTTGGACTCAATGAGCACCTCACTGACGTAGTAAACCGGGCGTTGAACCGTATATTCCTTGCTAGCCTCTTTGTGCTCTACGACAATGGCCACACTGATAGCACGTGTGTTAGCAGCCACATATAACAATAATGGCTCCTTATCAATGGGAGCAGCAAGAACCGACGGCTCACCAAGCTTTCTCTTCAGATCTTCAAAAGTAGAGTTAGCAGCATCACTCGAGACAAAATCATCTGTCTTCTTCATCATTTGATACAGCGGTATGGCCTTCCCACCTAACCGGCTTATGAACCAGCTTAAAGCAGCAACACGACCGGCCAATCGCTGAACGTCATTGATGCACGCCGGCTTAGCCAAAGATGTAATTGCTTTGATTTTCTCCGGGTTAGCCTCGATGCCTTTGTTAGAAACCAAAAAACCCAAAAGCTTGCCCGCTGACACTCCAAAAACGCACTTGGCGGGGTTAAGCATCATCTTGTAGACCCGAAGGTTATTAAAGGTTTCCTTTAGATCATCTATCAAGGTATCCTTCCCTCTGGACTTCACCATAATATCATCCACATAAGCATGAACATTGTGCCTAATCTGATTATGAAGACAGTTCTGCACACATCACTGATAAGTCGCCTGGGCACTCTTAAGCCCAAAAGGCATAGACACATAGCATAAGGCCCCAAATGGAGTAATAAAAGATGTCTTCTCCTGGTCCTTAACTGCCATCTTGATCTGATGATAACCATAATAAGTATCCAAAAAACTCAAATGCTCACAACCCGTCGTAGCATCAATGATTTGATCAATGCGAGGGAGAGCGAAAGGATCAGCCAGACAAGCCTTGTTTAAGTCCGTGTAATCCACACACATATGCCAGGTGCCTTTTTTTTAAGCACGAGCACCGGGTTAGCCAACCACTCGGGATGAAAAACTTCAATAATGAACCCGTCCGCCAAGAGCCGGGCCACTTCTTCACCAATGGGCTTGCGCCTCTCCTCATTGAACCGCCGAAGAAACTGCTTAACTGGCTTAAATTTTGGATCAATATTGAGAGTGTGCTCAGCGAGTTCCCTCGGTACACCTGGCATGTCAGAAGGTTTCCATGCAAAGATGTCCCGGTTCTCATGGATGAACTCGATGAGCGCGCATTCCTATTTGGGATCCAGATTAGCACTGATACTAAACTGCTTAGATGAGTCACCTGGAACAAAATCGACAAGTTTGATGTCATCGGCCGACTTAAACTTCAGGACTGGCTCATGTTCCGTAGTTGGCTTTTTCAAAGACGTCATGTCCGCCGGGTCAACATTGTCTTTGTAAAACTTTAACTCCTTTGTTGCACAAATAGATTCAGCGTAAGCGGCATCGCCTTGCTCACATTCCAAGGCTATCTTCCGACTCCCATGCACTGTGATGGTGCCCTTATGACCCAGCATCTTGAGCTGCAAATAAACATAACAGGGTCGTGCCATGAACTTGGCATAAGCCGGTCGTCCAAACAGGGTGTGATACGGGCTCATGATTTTGACCACCTCAAAAGTTAACTTCTCAGCCCTAGAATCATGCTCATCTCCAAAGGCTACTTCCAGTTCAATCTTGCCCACTGGGTATGCCCATTTACCTGGCACCACTCCATGGAAATTAGTGTTGGACGTCTTAAGTTTTTGTCAGTCAACCCCATGCGACGAAAAGTCTCATAACAGAGGATATTGATGCTACTGCCTCCGTCCATGAGTACTTTAGTGAATTTATATCCACCAACTTGAGGTGCCACCACCAAGGCCAGGTGACCCGAATTGTCAACCCGTGGGGGTGATCTTCCCTACTCCATAGAATAGGCCGCTCAGACCATCTCAAATAATGAGGGATTGCAGGCTCAACAGCATTCACAGCCTCTTATGAAGCTTATGGTCTTGTCTACACAAACTCGTGGTAAACACATGATACTGTCCACTATTCAACTGCTTTGGATTGCTCTGGTACCTAGATTGTTGCTGTTGCTGCTGATTTCCTTAGCCAGATTGCTGATAATAGCCACCTTGATTTCTTGGAGAGCCTTCAAAATTGGAATTTGAACCGCCGCCCGGACCATGAAAACCGCCGCCAACTAAGCTGCCGCCCTGCCCATGATTGTTATTGAACATGTTAGAGTTCTTGAAAGCCTTCATGATTGTACAGTCCTTCCACAGGTGAGTGGCCGGTTTCTGCTGAGTACCGTGCCTTGGACAGGGCTCATTTAACAGCTGCTCAAGAGTGGGACCTGACCCACCGGACCAAGGAGGTGGCCTCCCCTTACGTCGTTGATTGTTTCCCTGTCCATTGGTGTTAGCCACAAACTCCAAGCTACCGTCAGCCTTACGTTTATTATTGCCTCCTTGATTTGTCGGGTTATGCTGATGAAACTTGCCGTTCTTCTTCCCCTTCCTTGTCTTCTCCTCGTCAGACTCGGGATCTTTGGTACTATCAGAGTCGGCATACTTGACTAGAGCTGCCATCAGCTCGCCCATGTCATTACAATCGCGTTTGAGTCACCCCAGCTTCTGTTTCAGAGGCGTAAAATGGTAATTTTTCTCCAACATTAAGACTGCAGAGTCGAAATCCATCTTATCAGATGAATGTATTATGGCTTTGACCCGGTGCACTCAATGGGTCGTGGACTCACCTTCCTCTTGTTTACAATTAGTCAAATTCACAATTGACATGGGCTGCTTGCAAGTGTATTTGAAATTCTAAATAAACCGGGCTTTTAATTCTGCCCATGAGTCGATGGAATTGGGTGGCAGCCCCGTCAACCAAGTGTGAGTAGTTCTATCTAACATCATGGTGAAGTACTTGGCCATTGCCGCATCACTAACCTCTAGTAGCTCCATGGCCATCTCATAGCTATCAATCCATGCCCCTGCCTATAAATTGGTTGTGTAATTAGGCACCTTTCGAGGCCCCTTGAAATCCTTTGGCAAATGCTCATTACGCAGAGCCGGCACCAAGCAAGGGACACTGATACGTCTCCGTCGTATCTATAATTTTTGATTGTTCCATGCCAATATTAATCAACTTTCATATACTTTTTGGCAACTTTTTATATTATTTTTGGGACTAACATATTGATCCAGTGCCCAGTGCCGGTTCCTGTCTGTTGCATGTTTTTAGTTTCGCAGAATATCCATATCAAACGAAGTCCAGACGGGATAAAAACAGATGGAGCTTATTTTTGGAAAAGATGGAAAATTCAGAAGGAAAATCAACGCGAACCAGTGCCCGAGGTGGTCACGAGGCAGGGGGCGCCCCCCCTTAGGGCGCGCCCCCCTTAGGGCGCGCCCCCTACCCTCGTGAGCCCACCGTAAGGCGGTTGACGCTCTTCTTTTGCTGCAAGAAAGCTAATATTCGGAAAAAATCACGGTGAAGGTTTCAGGCCAATCGGAGTTACGGATCTCCATATATATACGAAACGGTGAAATAGAGCCAGAACAGAACGGAGAACCAGAGAGAAACAGAGAGAAACAGAGAGATAGATCCAATCTCGGAGGGGCTCTCGCCCCTCCCATGCCATGGAGGCCAAGGACCAGAGGGTAAACCCTTCTTCCATCTAGGGAGGAGGTCAAGGAAGAAGAGTAAGAAGGGGGCCCCTCTCCCCCTCTCCTCCGGTGGCGCCGGAACGCCGCCGTGGCCATCATCATCATCACCGCGATCTTCACCAACACCTCCGCCATCTTCACCAACATCTCCATCACCTTCCCCCCTCTATCTACAGCGGTCCACTCTGTCGAAACCCGCTGTACCCTCTACTTGAACATGGTTCTTTATGCTTCATATTATTATCCAATGATGTGTTGCCATCCTATGATGTCTGAGTAGATCTTCGTTGTCCTATCGATGGTTGATGAATTGCTCTGATTGATTTAATTTTCTTGTGGTTATGTTGTTGTCCTTTGGTGCCCATCATATGAGCGCGCGCGTGGATCACACCATAGGGTTAGTTGTATGTTGAAAGGACTATGTAATGGAGGGCAAGAGTGACAGAAGCTTCAACCTAGCAAAGAAATTGATGCATACGGGATTGAAGGGGGACCAATATATCTTAATGCTATGGTTGGGTTTTACCTTAATGAACATTAGTAGTTGCGAATGCTTGCTAATAGTTCCAATCATAAGTGCATAGAATTCCAAATCAGGGATGGCATGCTAGCAGTGGCCTCTCCCACATGATACTTGCTATCGGTCTAGTAAAGTAGTCAATTGCTTAAGGGGCAATTTCGCAACTCCTACCACCACTTTTCCACACCCGCTATATTTACTTTATTGTTTCTTTATCTAAACAGCCCCTAGTTTTATTTTTGTGCTCTTTACTTTCTTGCAAGGCTTTCCGAAAATACCTACAAAGTACTTCTAGTTTCATACTTGTTCTAGGTAAAGCAAACGTCAAGCGTGCGTAGAGTTGTATCGGTGGTCGATAGAACTTGAGGGAATATTTGTTCTACCTTTAGCTCCTCGTTGGGTTCGACACTCTTACTTATCGAAAACTGTTGCGATCCCCTATACTTGTGGGTTATCAAGACCTTTTTCTGGCGCCGTTGCCGGGGAGCAATAGCGTGGGGTGAATATTCTCGTGTGTGCTTGTTTGCTTTATCACGAAGTACTTTTTATTTGCTGTTCTTAGTTGTTCTCTATCTTTAGTTATGGATATGGAACACGAGATACCAAAAAATTAGGTGTACTTTCTGCTCATGGAGATGGGGAACCTCCTAAAACCCTCGATGCTGGTCATGTGAAAGATATTATGTACTACTTTAATAATCGTGAGAAAACCCCATTGTCGGTGTCAAAACCGGCGGATCTCGGGTAGGGGGTCCCGAACTATGTGACAAGGCCAGATGGTAACAGGAGGCAGAGAACACTTTGTTTTACCCAGGTTCGGGCCCTCGCGATGGAGGTAATACCCTACTCCTGCTTGATTAATATTGATGATATGGGTAGTACAAGAGTAGATCTACCACGAGATCAAGGAGGCTAAACCCTAGAAGCTAGCCTATGGTATGATTGTTGTATATGGAGTTGATTGCCTACGGACTACAACCCTCCGGTTTATATAGACACCGGATAAGGTTAGGGTTACACAGAGTCGGTTACAATGGTAGGAGATCTTGAATATCGCATCGCCAAGCTTGCCTTCCACACTAAGGAAAGTCCCATCCAGACACGGGACAAAGTCTTCAGTCTTGTATCTTCATAGTCCAGGAGTCCGGCTGAAGGTATAGTCCGGCTACCCAAACACCCCCTAATCCAGGACTCTCTCAGTAGCCCCTGAACCAGGCTTCAATGACGACGAGTCCGGCGCGCAAATTGTCTTCGACATTGTAAGGCGGGTTCCTCCTCCAAGTCCTTCGTAGAAGATTGTAAACACCAAGAGTAGTTTCCGGTTCTGCAAAATAAGCTTCCACATATTGCCATAGAGCGAATAATATTAAGACAAATCAAATCTGCTGACGTATTCCGCAGTGCGCTATCACACTACAGCCAAGTCCTTTACTCGAATCGTTTCTACTTTTCCACCTCAGCATGTTTTGCGAGGCGGTTTCCCTGGCACGTCTTGTTAAAGCAGAGATCGTGTGCCCTTTTTACGGGATTCTCATCAATACGGACGTGGGTAACCCTAACCGCGCCATTTACCATGGCGCTTGGGAGGCAAGCAAGTTTTATTAGGCAGGTGGGGATGCATAACCGCATCTGCCCATATAAGGGGATAAGGATCCACCTTTTTTCCTACGCCTTCTTCCTCCTTTGCCTATCCATCTCCTGCGCACTCGAGCTCCAGCACCCAAGCCCGCACTTCCCACCTCAACCTTCTCCAGCGATGTCCAGAGCGGGAGGCAAGTGGAACGTCTCCTCCATCACGGAGGGCGACGTAAAAAAGCTTAGGAAGGCCAGATACTTGTCCAAAGACATCGCGCATCGGCTTCCCGAGAAGGGGAAGCTCCTCCCCACCCCAAGGCCCCATGGGAGGGAAGTATTTCTTCCCCACTTCCTCCGCGGACTGGGTTTTCCACTTCACCCATTCGTCCGGGGGCTCATGTTCTACTACGGCCTGGATTTTCATGATCTGGCCCCGAACTTCATCCTCAACATCTCGGTGTTTATCGTCGTGTGCGAGGCTTTCCTCCGCGTCCGCCCCCATTTCGGCCTCTAGCTCAAGACCTTCAACGTCAAGCCCAAGGTGGTGTGCGGCAACCAGGCGGAGTGCGGAGGCGCCATGGCGGGCAAGATTGCCAACGTCCTGTGGTTCGAGGGCTCCTTCGTAGAGACCCTAAAGGGGTGGCAAGCCGGGTGGTTTTACATCACCGAGCCACGCGATCCGAAATGGATCGTAGCCCCCGAGTTCCGATCCGGACCCCCCACGCGGCTCATGTCCTGGAAAGAGACGGGCCTATTGTGGGGTAACGAGGAAGAGGTGACCGGACTGAAGACATGCATCCAGTCCCCGGTAAACAAGTCAATCAGGCTTGTAAATGTAGTCCAGGTCATGCTCGTTCGCTGAATCCTCCCGTGCCAACAACGGGACTTTACTCTGTGGGAGTTTGACCCGGCACAGCACCGAACCCTTAATAGGCTATTCGACACGGCGTATGAAGACGTCTGGAAGGCACTAATCAAAGGTGCCGAGGCTCCCGCATCCGCCTCCGAGGACCGTGGATACAACTCGCAGCGTCACGCTAGCAAGGTAAGCTAATTTCACCTTTTACAGGATGTTCAGCTTTTTTTTCATAGTTTAACTCTATGCGGGATCTAAACTCCCTTACCTTTGACAGGCTTGGCGGGCGGTATCCGGACCGATTAACTGTCCGGCTCCGCTGCCCGAAGACCCAGCCCCAGCTCTACTAGTGAAGCTGCTGGCTCCGGCGCCTTATGTGGTGCCGGAAAAGAAGGCCAAGAAGAAGAAGACCACGGGGACTCGAAGGAGTACCCGCAACATGGTGTTGTCGGGCTCGTCATCCGACGAGTCCGAGACGCCCTCCTCACATGAAAACGAGGAGGAGGAAGAAGAAAACTCTCTCCTCCCAGCGGAGGGAGGAAAGAAAAGGAAGGCCGCCCCAAGGGGGAAGGCCGAAGGGTCCAAGAAGAGGAAAACCCCTCCGCCGGACTACGCCCCCGACGCCGACGAGGACGAAGAGGAGTGGCTGGACAGGGCCAGGCGTCCGGCAAAATCGTAAGTTTTCGGATACCAGAGTAACTCATGATATTCCTTTCGTTGCACAGCTTTCCCTAATGTTGAATATAATCATGCAGCCCGTCCCGGGCCGAACTCAACGAGTCGTCGAGCGGCTCCCTGGATTCATCGGACGTGAACTCAGTTCCGCCCGCTGTCTCCCCCCGCACCGCGGACGACGCCGAAGTGGCGTTGCAACAAGCTCCGGGGCAGGAGGAGGTGGTCCTGGAGGAGCCGCAAGGCGACCTCCAGGACTCCAGGAGTAAAGGGGACAAGACCCCCCAGGGCTCCAAGTCCGGCTTTGAGCCGGACATCGTGCCGGAATCTTCAACGATTCCGGACCGCGGCAAGCGAACTCCGCCCAAGAGGAGCAAGCCTTATGAGCTGGCAGCCTCCATCCAACCGAAGGTGCCGGACAATCTGCTGGAGGTGCTTGAAGGCGCCTCCATCGACGAGGAGCAGCGTACTATTATGAGTAAGGTGATCCAGAAGGTTCAGTCCGCCAAAAGCGGACTGAGTGAAGCTTGTGCTAGCCTCCTAACAGGCTTCGAGGTAAGTAAAAAATATGTAAAAATATTACCACATAGACAGTAGCCCCTGATGCTCTGTTTGGCGTTAGGAAAGAAAAGCCGAATAGAGGATCTATTAAATTTCGCAGGAGTCTAACAATAAAGAGTCAATATGCGTATGCAGGCTTCGCTGCTATCCACCACCGCACTGACTGCAGAGGTGGGTGTCCTGAAACAGGACCTCGGGCGGACCGAGCAAGAGCTCGGCCTTGCCAAGCGGCAGCTCGAGGAGAAAGAAGGTACGAAATACCGTACAGAAAAAGGTGCCTATAGAGAGGCGTGATTGCAAAAAAAAAATAACAGGATTGTGCTGCTTATTGTAGGGGCCACGACTGAGGTGGCGACCCTCAAGTAGGCGCTATCTGAGGCCGAAAAGAAAATGGCCGCGGAGCGCACCGAGCGAGAGAAACTTGGGGCTCAGGTCAGCGAGGTGAAGCAAGAGCTTCAGGCTCTCATGAAAAAACATGAGAGTTTGGAGCTTGAGTCAAAGACCCAAGCGTCCGATCTCGCGAGGGCCCTTGAGACTGCCAAGTCTGCCAAGGCCGAAGCCCAAAAGGCCCTCCAAGAGTTGGAGGAGGTGAAAAAGATAGCAGCGGGTAAGGCATTCTTCATGCAAAGCAGAAATATAAAAGTAAACTACTTGTTACTTACCCGAATCCGGAGCTCTCCAGGGGCATTTGTAGATCTTCCCCGCAGCGTATCCGACGCTACCGCATTCTACCAAGCTAGAGAGGGCAGATCGACGGAGAAGGTGTTCTGGTCTCAGTATGCTAAGGCCGGACACCCTGTGCCCTTGAGCGACCAGCTGAAACAGCTGGTCGAGCTCCACAAGGCGGCCGAACAGGCCATGAAGGGCTTCATAGTTCGGCTGTGGCCCGGAGAGGCCCTGCCTGGGAGCTACTTCGGGCTGGTGCGGCGGCTGGTGGAGGCCTGTCCAAGGCTCGAGGTCATCAAGTGCTCCGTCTGCATCGAAGGTGCCCGTAGGGCCCTTCCCCGTGCAAAGGTGCACTGGGGTAAGCTGGACGGTGAGAAGCTTGTTAGGGACGGGCCGCCGGGGAAGGAGCATCGCAAGCCCGAGAACTACTATAAGGATGTTCTTGCGGGTGCCCGCCTTGTAGCGGATGAGTGTACCAAGGATGTAATTTTTGAATGAACTCGCTCGATTTTATCCTGTGCGCTGAAAACTTGTTCATATGCGCTAAGCAATGCTTATTGAATTTAAAATATTATTTTCTGTGCGGCCGTTTATCAAAAATTGAGAGATGGCCAGTCGTCGGCTTCTGCCCCCATGCCACTAGTGCTGGGGTGTTCGGTGATAAACCTGTGCGCTCTTTTTCCCATGTTTGGGTCCTTCGAGGGAGGCGCTCAGCATGATGAACCAGGCAATCGGACTATAATGCTTGAACACTCTCACTTAGCCATAGAACTTTATAATTTTAATTTTCGGCGAAGCCCCTTGTTCGGAAGACCGAGTTCGGGGCGCTATCCACGCCTTGGCTGGGGTTATCCAGCTCCTCGCTCGAAGCGGCATAAGTCTTTACGGACTCGAAAAACCTCTCGAACAGCGACCGGTCTCTCGCTTCATCATGATATTCAGTTTTAGCTTTCTCCACTGAGGTGCTTAACCCAGCTCAACCGGGGCACAATCGCAGTGGTTCTCCTAGTGCTACCTTAGCCGATATAGCGGAACGTAAGGCACCAAAACATAGGAGCCAGGCAAACCCAACTATTGACCCAAATCATGATTCGGAGCCGATGCATATAGTGCTATAAGTTCGGGGTTCCGCACTTGTGAAAGTGTACGGGCTTCTCACACCATATTAAAGGGTACTGAAGCCCCTTGCGTACTTGTCGTACCACAGTGTACGGGTGCAACATGTCATTAATGAACATATATAAAAGAGAGTAATGCAAAAATAGACAAAAAGCTAAGCATTGTTTATAGAGAGGCTATTTATCAAAGCCGAATGATACAAATAGTGCGGTAAGCAGAAGATATTGGACTATTCAGTATGTCCTGACCAGGGGCAGGCCGCGGAATTGTATTTAAAACAGGTATAGCGCTCGTAACAAAGACCACCTGGGATTCCATAGTGCGGCATGGCTTGTCCGCCTCCCTAGATCTTGCATCGTTTGTGCGGCAGTCGAATTGCCGAACAGGTTGTCCAAAGTATGGAGTCCTGAAAGTAAGAAAAATTAAAAAAAGAATCCGGCAGCCCCTAGTACATTTTAAGCCGTATTTTGGGTGTGCCGTTATTGTGCCCCTTCCCCTGTGCCCATGGTATTTCCAGGGCGTAGTTATGTACGCGAGGTATTGGTTTTGCTATATTGCAAAAGCTGGGGTTGGGGCCGCATTGCTACGCTTGCTCAGAGCGTGCCAGGCGGTCCTGCTGTGGATTACTCCGGGCGCGCTTGGCAGTGTCTGGCTTTTTAATGGCCGGACTGGAAAATTGCTTGAGAAGGCTACTTTGTACCTCCGCTACGAGAGCCGCCGCATGCTCCTCCATACGGAGGGAGCGTTCGGTGTTTCCGTTGACCGTAATTACTCCTCGAGGGCCTGACATCTTGAGCTTGAGATATGCGTAGTGCGGCACCACATTGAACTTTGTGAATGCGGTTCGTCCGAGCAGGGCGTGATAGCCACTGCGAAACAGGACTATGTCGAAGATTAACTCTTCGCTTCGGAAATTATCCGGGGATCCGAAGACCACGTCAAGTGTTACTGAGCCTGTACAGTTGGCTTCTACACCTGGTATGACGCTTTAAAGGTCGTTCTTGTGGGCTTAATCCTTGAGGGATCTATGCCCATTTTCCGCACTGTATCCTGATAAAGCAGGTTCAGGCTATTGCCGCCGTCCATGAGGACTCTTGTGAGGTCAAATCCGTCGATGATTGGGTCGAGAACCAATGCGGCGAAGCCGCCATAACGGATGCTAGTGGGATGGTCCCTTCGATCAAAAGTGATCGAGCAGGAGGACCATGGGTTGAACTTTGGGGCGACTGGCTCTATCGCGTATACATCCCGTAGCGCACGCTTCCGCTCCCGCTTGGGAATGTGGGTTGCATATATCATGTTCACCGTCCGCACTTGTGGGGGAAATCCCTTCTGTCCATTGTTGTTCGGCGGCTTGGGCTCCTCGTCGTCACTGTGCAGCCCCTTGTCTCTGTTTTCGGCCCTTAACTTGCCTGCCTGCTTGAACACCCAACAATCCCTGTTAGTGTGATTGGCTAGCCTTTCGGGGGTGCCATGTATCTGGCACAAGCGATCGAGTATTCGGTCCAAACTGGACGGGCCCTGAGTATTCTTTTTGAATGGCTTTTTCCGCTGACTGGATTTATAGCCTTTGAATCCGGCATTGACTGCCGTGTCTTCATTGTTGTCGCTGTTGACACGGCATTTTTTCTTATTCTGACGTGTCTTGCCACTTTTGTCCTTGGTGTCTGAATTACCAGGGTTCTTTGATAAGTTGTTACTGTGAGCTAACTAGCTGTCTTCTCCCACGCAAAAGCGGGTCATGAGTGTCGTGAGGGCTGCCATGGATTTCGGCTTTTCCTGTCCCAGGTGCCGGGAAAGCGACTCGTCGCGGATGTTATGCTTGAAGGCTGCTAGGGCCTCTGCATCCGAACAGTCGACTATCTGGTTTTTCTTTGTTAGGAACCGTGTCCAGAATTGTCTGGCCGATTCCTCTAGTTTCTGAATTATGTGGCTTAAGTCGTTGGCATCCGGCGGTCGCACATAAGTGCCCTGGAAGTTGTCGAGGAATGTGGCTTCCAGGTCCTCCCAAGAACCGATTGAGTCTGCTGGCAAGCTGTTAAGCCAATGCCGGGCCGGTCCTTTAAGTAGGAGCGGGAGGTATTTGATGGCGTGTAGATCATCGCCGCGTGCCATGTGGATGTGAAGGAGATAATCCTCGATCCATACCGCCGGGTCTGTTGTGCCATCGTATGATTCGATGTTTACGGGTTTGAAGCCCTCTGGGATTTTATGATCCATTACTTCATTCGTGAAGCATAGCGGGTGTGTGGCGCCTCTGTACTGGGCTATATCACAACGCAGCTCGGAAGAGCTATGTTTGTTGTGTTCGGCCCGGCCGGATTTGTTGTATCCGGAGTGAAGATCATTGTCACATGCCGTAGGGCGCCTGCGCGATCCGTAGATTGATCTTGTCTGTCTTGCCTTATCCTCTAGTATGTCTTGCAGGTCGGGCGCATTTTCCCATGCCTTAGTTGAGCGGCGTCGGGGCATGGCTTGGGTGGAGGGCCGACAGGCCTCTCTGTCGCGACCGCGAGGTGGCCGGTCTGCCATGTCATGTGCTAGTGATGTAGGTGCTTCCTCCTCTGATCGGGGTAGAGGCCTGCGCTTCGGGTAACTCTTGGAGGGGCGTTCGAGTTCATACTCTTCGGCCGCAAGGTCTTCAGTCCATCTGTCAGCTAGCAATTCTTAGGCAGCTCTAAGCTATTGCTGCTTTTTCTTGAGGCTGCTTGCCGTAGCTAAAAGCCTGCATTTAAAACGCTCTTGTTCGGCGGGGTCTGATGGTATGACGAATTCGTCATCATCGAGGCTAGCCTCGTCTTTGGAGGGAGGCGTATAGTTATCATCCTCGACCTCTCGGTCTGCCACTCTTTCATGAGGGCTGGTTTCTCCATCTTCCTGTGCCGAATTGTGCTGAGGTGGGTGTTCTTCGGCGCTATTTGGGGTAGTATTATCTCCCGTGCCGGAATCACCATTTTTGCTTTGGCGGGATTTAGAGCGGCGCCGCTGACGCCGGCGCTTTTGCTGTTTCTTGGGGGCATCATCCCCCACTGTTCCATCGCCATCTCCATCTTTTGGAGTATCCACCATATATATGTCATATGACGAGGTGGCCTTCCAGCGCCCTACAGGTGCTGGTTCTTGTTCGTCTCCTGCATCGTCGTCTATGCCGTCGATGTCTTCAGAGTCGAAGTCCAGCGTGTCGGTTAAGTCGTCGACAGTGGCTACGAAGTGGGTGGTGGGTGGGCTTTGAATTTCTTCGTCGTCCGTATCCCAACCTTGCTGACCATAGTCCGGCCAGGGCTCTCCTGATAAAGAGAGAGACTTTAGAGAATTCAGGATGTCGCCGAAGGGCGAGTGCTGAAAGATGTCCGCGGTGGTGAACTCCATGATCGGCGCCCAATCGGATTCGATCGGCAGGGGCACGGGGGGCTCGGAGAGGAATCCGGCTCCTCGGAGTCACGGGCCATGCGGAGTGCGGGGCTAGAGTTCAGCTCAATCGCCTCTAAGATCGCAGCCCCTGAGGCAGCGTCCAACCATTGATCCTCGATCGGTGCAGTAAGCTCCGAATCAATGGTCGCAACCGTTGCGTGTGCGGCCTCCAAGGCGCTGTTCGGTGGCAGAGCTATATCATGCCCATCGAGACAGTGCGGCGCGCTTGGCTGTGGCTCGAATCCGTCGAAGATCAAGTCCCCACGGATGTCAGCCGTGTAGTTTAGGCTTTCAAACCTGACCTGATGGCCAGGGGCGTAGCTTTCGATCTGCTCAAGGTGGCCAAGCGAATTGGCCCGCAGTGCAAAGCCGCCGAAGACGAAGATCTGTTCGGGGAGAAAAGTCTCACCCTGGACTGCGTCGTTGTTGATGATCGAAAGAGCCATCGGGCCTAAAAGCGACGACACAGAGGAACTCTCAATGAAAGCACCAATGTCGGTGTCAAAACCGGCGGATCTCGGGTAGGGGGTCCCAAACTGTGCGTCAAGGCTGGATGGTAACAGGAGGCAGGGAACACTTTGTTTTACCCAGGTTCGGGCCCTCTCGATGGAGGTAATACCCTACTCCTTCTTGATTAATATTGATGATATGGGTAGTACAAGAGTAGATCTACCACGAGATCATGGAGGCTAAACCCTAGAAGCTAGCATATGGTATGATTGTTGTATATGGAGTTGATTGCCTCCGGACTACAACCCTCCGGTTTATATAGACACCGGATAGGGTTAGGGTTACACAGAGTCGGTTACAATGGTAGGAGATCTTGAATATCGCATAGCCAAGCTTGCCTTCCACGCTAAGGAAAGTCCCATCCGGACACGGGACGAAGTCTTCAGTCTTGTATCTTCATAGTCCAGGAGTCCGGCTGAAGGTATAGTCCAAATACCCGAACAGCCCCTAATCCAGGACTCCCTCACCCATTCAATTATGTAATGGGATTAACGTTGGATCAACGTGAATACTTTAGGGATTACCACTTGACACAAAAAGGGAAACTATTATGGGATCAAATTTATATATTGAAGTGGTATGCTAGACAACTATGCTCGGAATATGATAATACTTGTTTCTCTAGGATGAATTCTCCACACCTCCCCTTTTCATGCAAATTTAATGATAATGAAACCTTGGCTTCTTATGCTAGAGGTATATATGATTACTATGATGTGGAACAAATAGAAGAATTTGTTGCTTTTATGGGTGCTTATGAAATTGAATCTATGTTTAAAGAGTTTGATGATATTGATGATTCTTGTTATAGATCTGAAAATTTAGCTACCCTCAAATATTTCTATGAGAATTATGAATGCAATTATGAAATTAATGCACTTATTAAGAAAGTCTCTGCTGTCCAAGAAGAGACTAATATTTTGCAGGAATCTATGGAAGAAAAAGTTGATGACACTGTGAGCCCATTAGATGAAAAAGATAAGGAGGAGAGTGAAGAACAAAAGGAGGAAGAGCGTATTGATCACCCGTGCCCACCTTCTAATGAGAGTAACTCTTCAACTCATACATTGTTTAATTCCCCTTCGTGTTTACTGAAGGATGATTGCTATGATGACTGTTATGATCCCTATGATTCTTTTGTAATATCCCTTTTTGATGATGCTTGCTATGCTTATGGCCAAGATGCCAATATGAATTATGCTTATGGAGATGAACTTGCTATAGTTCCTTATGTTAAACATGAAATTGTTGGTATTGCACCCACGCATGATAGTCCTATTATCTTTTTGAATTCTCCCGATTATACTATATCGGAGAAGTTTGCACTTATTAAGGATTATATTGATGGGTTGCCTTTTACCGTTGCACATGATGATTTCGACAAATATAATATGCATGTGCTTGCTGCTCCTACTTGCAATTATTATGAGAGAGGAACTATATCTCCACCTCTCTATGTTTCCAACATGATAAAATTGCAAGAAACTGTTTATACTATGCATTGGCCTTTACTAGGTGTGCGTGAACTGTTCTTTTATGACATGCCGATGCATAGGAAGAGAGTTAGACTTCGTCATTTCTTGATATATGTTTCTTTGTGCTCACTACTAAATTACAAATCATTGTTAATTAAAATTGGCTTTGATATACCTTGGGATCCGGGTGGATTCACTACTTGAGCACTATATGCCTAGCTTAATGGCTTTAAAGAAAACGCTGGCAGGGAGACAACCCAGAAGTTTTAGGGAGTCATTTATTTCTGTTGAGTGCTTTCATATAGTTTAAAAACAACAAAAATAAAGAGGGGAACCCAAAACTTTTTCAAAAAGGAAAGTGAAAGTGAGAAAGACAAGCATTGTTGAAGTGGGAGCTAGCCTTGAACTTTGTTCATGCTCACGGAAACATTGAGAATCTTGATTACAGAAACTTTCCAACAAAAATAATTATCCCCTTGTACAATTCTTTGTATTATAAAAATAATGTGCCAAGGTTTGCCTTTAGGATGTTTACATTTGCTTGATGGTTTGTATGGTACAGGACAGAAACTTTGGCTGTAGTGCGCGATTTTATGTTTTTAGCTGGAACGTCAAATGGTTCTGATTCTTTCTGCAATGTCTTCCTATACAAATTGTTTATTTTTCCTAATTTTGGTAGAATTTTTCAAGTATCATAACTATGGTGAATGTTCAGATTATTACAGACTGTTCTGTTTTAGACAGATTCTGTTTTTGATGCATAGTTTGCTTGTTTTGATGAAACTATCAATTTATATTAATGGATTAAGCCATGGAAAAGTTATATTACAGTAAACACAATGCAAAAACAAAATATGAATTGGTTTGCAACAGTACTTAGAGTAGTGATTTGCTTTATTATACTAATGGATCTTACCGAGTTTTCTGTTGAAGTTTTGTGTGGATGAAGTGTTCGATGATGGAGAAGGTTTCGATGTGAGAAGAAGGAAGAGAGGCAAGAGCTCAAGCTTGGGGATTCCCGAGGCACCCCAAGTAAATATTCAAGGAGACTCAAGCGTCTAAGCTTGGGGATGCTGGGAAGGCATCCCCTCTTTCTTCAACAAGTATCGGTATGTTTTCGGATTCGTTTCGTTCATTCGATATGTGCAATCTTGGAGCATATTTTGCATTTAGTTTTTATTTTTCTTTTTATGCACCATGCTGGTATGAGATAGTCCTTGGTTTATTTATACAATTCTCATTGCACTTCACTTATATCTTTTTAGTATGGCTTTATAGAATGCTTCATGTGCTTCACTTATATCATTTGAAGTTTGGATTGCCTGTTTCTCTTCACTTAGACAACCGCCATTTGTAGAATGCTCTTTTGCTTCACTTATAATTGTTAGAGCGTGGGTATATCTTTTTTAGAAAGAACTAAACTCTCTTGCTTCACTTATATCTATTTAGAGAGATGACAGGAACTGGTCATTCACATGGTTAGTCATAAAATCCTACATAAACTTGTAGATCGCTGAATATGATATGTTTGATTCTGCATCGTCGTCTATGCCGTCGATGTCTTCGGAGTCGAAGTCCAGCGTGTCGGTTAAGTCGTCGACAGTGGCTACGAAGTGGGTGGTGGGTGGGCTTTGCATTTCTTCGTCGTCCGTATCCCAACCTTGCTGACCGTAGTCCGGCCAGGGCTCTCCTGATAAAGAGAGAGACTTTAGAGAATTCAGGATGTCGCCGAAGGGCGAGTGCTGAAAGATGTCTGCGGCGGTGAACTCCATGATCGGCGCCCAATCGGATTCGATCGGCAGGGGCACGGGGGGCTCGGAGCTCGGAGAGGAATCCGGCTCCTCGGAGTCACGGGCCATGCGGAGTGCGGGGCTGGAGTTCAGCTCAATCGCCTCTGAGATCGCAGCCCCTGAGGCAGCGTCCAACCGTTGATCCTCGATCGGTGCAGTAAGCTCCGAATCAATGGTCGGAACCGATGCGTGTGCGGCCTCCAAGGCGCTATTTGGTGGTAGAGCTATATCATGCCCATCGAGATAGTGCGGCGCGCTTGGTTGTGGCTCGAATCCGTCGAAGATCAAGTCCCTGCGGATGTCAGCCGTGTAGTTTAGGCTTTCAAACCTGACCTAATGGCCAGGGGCGTAGCTTTCGATCTGCTCAACGTGGCCAAGCGAATTGGCCCGCAGTGCGAAGCCGCCGAAGACGAAGATCTGTCCGGGGAGAAAAGTCTCACCCTGGACTGCGTCGTTGTTGATGATCGAAAGAGCCATCGGGCCTAAAAGCGACGACACAGAGGAACTCTCAATGAAAGCACCAATGTCGGTGTCAAAACCGGCGGATCTCGGGTAGGGGGTCCCAAACTGTGCGTCAAGGCCGGATGGTAACAGGAGGCAGGGAACACTTTGTTTTACCCAGGTTCGGGCCCTCTCGATGGAGGTAATACCCTACTCCTTCTTGATTAATATTGATATATGGGTAGTACAAGAGTAGTTCTACCACGAGATCAAGGAGGCTAAACCCTAGAAGCTAGCATATGGTATGATTGTTGTATATGGAGTTGATTTCCTACGGACTACAACCCTCCGGTTTATATAGACACCGGATAGGGTTAGGGTTACACAGAGTCGGTTATAATGGTAGGAGATCTTGAATATCGCATCGCCAAGCTTGCCTTCCATGCTAAGGAAAGTCCCATCCGGACACGAGACGAAGTCTTTAGTCTTGTATCTTCATAGTCCAGGAGTCCGGCTGAAGGTATAGTCCGGCTACCCGAACAGCCCCTAATCCAGGACTCCCTCACCCATTCAATTATTTAATGGGAGTAACATTGGATCAACGTGAATACTTTAGGGATTACTGCTTGACACAAAAAGGGAAACTATTATGGGATCAAATTTATATATTGAACTGGTATGCTAGACAACTATGCTCGGAATATGATAATACTTGTTTCTCTAGGATGAATTCTCCACACCTCCCCTTTTCATGCAAATTTAATGATAATGAAACCTTGGGTTCTTATGCTAGAGGTATATATGATTACTATGATGTGGAACAAATAGAAGAATTTGTTGCTTTTATGGGTGCTTATGAAATTGAATCTATGTTTAAAGAGTTTGATGATATTGATGATTCTTGTTATAGATCTGAAAATTTAGCTACCCTCAAATATTTCTATGAGAATTATGAATACAATTATGAAATTAATGCACTTATTAAGAAAGTCTCCGCTGTCCAAGAAGAGACTAATATTTTGCAGGAATCTATGGAAGAAAAAGTTGATGACATTGTGAGCTCGTTAGATGAAAAAGATGAGGAGGGGAGTGAAGAACAAAAGGAGGAAGAGCGTATTGATCACCCGTGCCCACCTTCTAATGAGAGTAACTCTTCAACTCATACATTGTTTAATTCCCCTTCGTGCTTACCGAAGGATGATTGCTATGATGACTGTTATGATCCCTATGATTCTTTTGTAATATCCCTTTTTGATGATGCTTGCTATGCTTATGGCCAAGATGCCAATATGAATTATGCTTATGGAGATGAACTTGCTATAGTTCCTTATGTTAAACATGAAATTGTTGCTATTGCACCCACGCATGATAGTCCTATTATCTTTTTGAATTCTCCCGATTATACTATATCGGAGAAGTTTGCACTTATTAAGGATTATATTGATGGGTTGCCTTTTACCATTGCACATGATGATTTCGACAAATATAATATGCATGTGCTTGCTGCTCCTACTTGCAATTATTATGAGAGAGGAACTATATCTCCACCTCTCTATGTTTCCAACATGATAAAATTGCAAGAAACTGTTTATACTATGCATTGTCCTTTACTAGGTGTGCATGAACTGTTCTTTTATGACATGCCGATGCATAGGAAGAGAGTTAGACTTCGTCATTTCTTGATATATGTTTCTGTGTGCTCACTACTAAATTACAAATCATTGTTAATTAAAATTGGCTTTGATATACCTTGGGATCCGGGTGGATTCACTACTTGAGCACTATATGCCTAGCTTAATGGCTTTAAAGAAAATGCTGCCAGGGAGACAACCCGGAAGTTTTAGGGAGTCATTTATTTCTGTTGAGTGCTTTCATATAGTTTAAAAACAACAAAAATAAAGAGGGGAACCCAAAACTTTTTCAAAAAGGAAAGTGAAAGTGAGAAAGACAAGCATTGTTGAAGTGGGAGCTAGCCTTGAACTTTGTTCATGCTCACGGAAACATTGAGAATCTTGATTACAGAAACTTTCCAACAAAAATAATTATCCCCTTGTACAATTCATTGTATTATAAAAATAATGTGCCAAGGTTTGCCTTTAGGATGTTTACATTTGCTTGATGGTTTGTATGGTACAGGACAGAAACTTTGGCTGTAGTGCGCGATTTTACGTTTTTAGTTGGAACGTCAAATGGTTCTCATTCTTTCTGCACTGTCTTACTATGCAAATTTTTTATTTTTCCTAATTTTGGTAGCATTTTTCAAGTATTATAACTATGGTGAATGTTCAGATTATTACAGACTGTTCTGTTTTAGACAGATTCTGTTTTTGATGCATAGTTTGCTTGTTTTGATGAAACTATCAATTTATACTAATGGATTAAGCCATGGAAAAGTTATATTACAGTAAACACAATGCAAAAACAAAATATGAATTGGTTTTCAACAGTACTTAGAGTAGTGATTTGCTTTATTATACTAATGGATCTTACCGAGTTTTCTGTTGAAGTTTTGTGTGGATGAAGTGTTCGATGATTGAGAAGGTTTCGATCTGAGAAGAAGGAAGAGAGGCAAGAGCTCAAGCTTGGGGATTCCCGAGGCACCCCAAGTAAATATTCAAGGATACTCAAGCGTCTAAGCTTGGGGATGCTGGGAAGGCATCCCCTCTTTCTTCAACAAGTATCGGTATGTTTTCGGATTCGTTTCGTTCATTCGATATGTGCAATCTTGGAGCGTATTTTGCATTTAGTTTTTATTTTTATTTTTATGCACCATGCTGGTATGAGATAGTCCTTGGTTTATTTATATAATTCTCATTCCACTTCACTTATATCTTTTGAGTATGGCTTTATAGAATGCTTCATGTGCTTCACTTATATCATTTGAAGTTTGGATTGCCTGTTTCTCTTCACTTAGACAACCGCCATTTGTAGAATGCTCTTTTGCTTCACTTATACTTGTTAGAGCGTGGGTATATCTTTTGTGGAAAGAACTAAACTCTCTTGCTTCACTTATATCTATTTAGAGAGATGACAGGAACTGGTCATTCACATGGTTAGTCATAAAATCCTACATAAACTTGTAGATCGCTGAATATGATATGTTTGATTCCTTGCAATAGTTTTACGCTATAAAGGTGGTGATATTAGAGTCATGCTAGTGGGTAGTTGTGGATTGTAGAAATACTTGTGTTGAAGTTTGTGATTCCCGTAGCATGCACGTATGGTGAACCGTTATGTGATGAAGTCAGAGCATGATTTATTAAATGATTGTCTTCCTTATGAGTGGCGGTCGGGGACGAGCGATGGTCTTTTCCTACCAATCTATCCCCCTAGGAGCATGCGTGTAGTACTTTGTTTCGATAGCTAATAGACTTTTGCAATAAGTATGTGAGTTCTTTATGACTAATGTTGAGTCCATGGATTATACGCACTCTCACCCTTCCACCATTGCTAGCCTCTCTAGTACCACACAACTTTCGCCGGTACCATAAACCCACCATATATGTTCCTCAAAACAGCCACCATACGTACCTATCATGGCATTTCCATAGCCATTCCGAGATATATTGCCATGCAACTTCCACCATCATCATATACATGACTTGAGCATTCATTGTCATATTGCTTTGCATGATCGTAAGATAGCTAGCATGATATTTTCATGGCTTGTCCATTTTTTATGTCATTGCTACGCTAGATCATTGCACATCCCGGTACACCGCCGGAGGCATTCATATAGAGTCATATATTTGTTCTAGATATCGAGTTGTGAGTAAATAAAAGTGTGATGATCATCATTATTAGAGCATTGCCCTAGTGAGGAAAGGATGATGGAGACTATGATTCCCCCATAAGTCGGGATGAGACTCCGGACTTCACAAAAAAATAAAAGAGGCCAAAGAAGCCCAAATAAAAAAAGCCAAAGAAGCCCACCAAAAAAACAAAAAAATGAGAGAAAAAGAGAGAAGGGTCAGTGCCACTATCCATTTTCCACACTTGTGCTTCAAAGTAGCACCATGTTCTTCATATAGAGAGTCTCTTGAGTTATCACTTTCATATACTAGTGGGAATTTTAATTATAGAACTTGTCTTGTAGATTCCAACGATGGGCTTCCTCAAATGCCCTAGGTCTTCATGAGCAAGCAAGTTGGATGCACACCCACTTACTTTCAGTCTGAGCTTTCATATACTTATAGCTCTAGTGCATCCGTTGCATAGCAATCCCTACTCCTCACATTGACATCTATTAATGGGCATCTCCATAGCCCGTTGATACGCCTAGTTGATGTGAGACTACCTTCTCCTTTTTGTCTTCTCCACCATCATATTCTATTCCACCTATAGTGCTATGTCCACGGCTCATGCTCATGTATTGCGTCAAAGCTGAAAAGGTTTGAGAACATCAAAAGTATGAAACAATTGCTTGGCTTGTCATCGGGGTTGTGCATGATGTGAATATTTTGTGTGGTGAAGATGGAGCATAGCCAGACTATATGATTTCGTAGGGATAACTTTCTTTGGCCATGTTATTTTGAAAAGACATGATTGCTTTATTAGTAGGCTTGAAGTATTATTGTCTTAATGTCAAAGGATAGACTATTTCTTTGAATCACTCGTGTCTTAATATTCATGCCATGATTAGACGTATGATCAAGATTATGCTAGGTAGCATTCCACATCAAAAGTTATCTTTTTTATCATTTACCTACTCGAGGACGAGCAGGAATTAAGCTTGGGGATGCTGATACGTCTCCGTCCTCTCTATAATTTTTTATTGTTCCATGCCAATATTATTCAACTTTCGTATACTTTTTAGCAACTTTTTATATTATCTTTGGGACTAACATATTGATCCAGTCCCCAGTGCCAGTTCCTGTCTATTGCATGTTTTTGGTTTCGCAGAATATCCATATCAAACGGAGTCCAAATGGGATAAAAACAGACGGAGCTTATTTTTGGAAAATATGGAAAATTCGGAAGGAAAATCAACGCGAACCAGTGCCTGAGGTGGTCACGAGGCAGGGGGGCGCGCCCCCTACCCTCGTGAGCCCACCATAAGGCGGTTGACGCTCTTCTTTTGCCGCAAGAAAGCTAATATTCGGAAAAAATCACGGCGAAGGTTTCAGGCCAATCGGAGTTACGGATCTCCATATATATATGAAACGGTGAAACAGAGCCAGAACAGAATGGAGAACCAGAGAGAAACAGAGAGATAGATCCAATCTCGGAGGGGCTCTCGCCCCTCCCATGCCATGGAGGCCAAGGACCAAAGGGGAAACCCTTCTCCCATCTACGGAGGAGGTCAAGGAAGAAGAGGAAGAAGGGGGCCCCTCTCCCCCTCTCCTTCGGTGGCGCCGGAACGCCACCGTGGCCATCATCATCATCACCGCGATATTCACCAACACCTCCGCCATCTTCACCAACATCTCCATCACCTTCCCCCCTCTATCTACAGCGGTCCACTCTCCCGCAACCTGCTGTACCCTCTACTTGAACATGGTGCTTTATGCTTCATATTATTATCCAATGATGTGTTGCCATCCTATGATGTCTGAGTAGATCTTCGTTGTCCTATCGGTGGTTGATGAATTCCTATGATTGATTTAATTTGCTTGTGGTTATGTTGATGTCCTTTGGTGCCCATCATATGAGGGCGCGCGTGGATCACACCATAGGGTTGGTTGTATGTTGATAGGACGATGTATTGGAGGGCAAGAGTGACAGAAGCTTCAACCTAGCATAGAAATTGATGCATACGGGATTGAATGGGGACCAATATATCTCAATGCTATGGTTGGGTTTTACCTTAATGAACATTAGTAGTTTCGGATGCTTGCTAATAGTTCCAATCATAAGTGCATAGAATTCCAAGTCAGGGATGACATGATAGCAGTGGCCTCTCCCACATGATACTTGCTATCGGTCTAGTAAAGTAGTCAATTGCTTAAGGGGCAATTTCGCAACTCCTACCACCAGTTTTCCACACTCGCTATATTTACTTTATTGCTTCTTTATCTAAACAGCCCCTAGTTTTATTTTCGTGCTCTTTACTTTCTTGCAAGCCTTTCCGAAAATACCTACAAAGTACTTCTAGTTTCATACTTGTTCTAGGTAAAGCGAACGTCAAGCGTGCGTAGATTTGTATCGGTGGTCGATAGAACTTGAGGGAATATTTGTTCTAGCTTTAGCTCCTCGTTGGGTTCGACACTCTTACTTATCGAAAACTGTTGCGATCTCCTATACTTGTGGGTTATCAGAAACCTCCTGTCCTTGTGGCCACGCCTGCCTCAACAGAGGTCGTTGGATGAACCGGAAAAGATTGGTGAGCCGCCTGCTGAGCTGCCTATTGTGCCAGCCGCTCAACCTCTTGGCGGATCCTGTCCTGGTCAACCAAGTTAAGAGCTCCATCACGTGCCGGGTCATGCCCGCACGGCTGGTCATGGCGCCTGGCGTTGCTTTAAACAGCTGCTGAATCTATGTGCCTGCTATAACTCAGGCTCCGGCTTGGGCGAGGGGTCGAATGAATCCTATCTTGAATATAAGAATATGCCTCCTGCTGCGCCAGAGCCGTCTGAAGAAGTTCTCTGACCCTTCGGGTCTCAATCGCCGTCGGAGAGTCACCCTCTGCTGGGAGAGCCGCCAATCACGCTGCTGCAGTGATCATGTTCTCCAAAGGGTTAGAATAATGACCTGGTGGTGTTGGTACATAAGGAGGTGGAGCAGTATTCATACGAGGAGGTTCCATCACCCGCGGCTGAACCGGTGCCCCAGCCCCAGGCGTTGCCACCCGGTTTACCTCCGGTGGGTTATTGGGGCCTGCACCGGGTGTGCAGAAGAGGTTTCTACGATCGTAAGTCAGAGGCATACGTGATTGAGCCTTCTGGTGTCTTCTCCTCATGACCTCGTTTGATGCATTTAGATCCATCGTGAGTAGAAAAGCCTCTGATTGAATCTGCTGAGCTCGAGCATCCAAAGCCGCCCGCCCCGCGGCCATCCTGACATCCTCCGCTGCTAGGTTTTCCTTGGCTTGTACTACCTCCTCACGTAACCATACCACTTTTGCATCGTGTTGAGCCTGATCCGCCGGGTTAACCACGATAGTCAACAAGGATGTCATCCTATCCATGAGATCCATCAGCACCTGAGCCGGCGGGCGCGCAGAGCCTCCTGCCCCGGCCGCCGCTGACCCAGTGGTTATTGCTGCCGCAGCTGTAGAGTTTTGAATGGGTTGCGTGCCAGTCATGAAGATCCATGCTCTCTACTTGGCAGCTCAAAGGGGTCCGGAATACTGCTGTCATGGGAACAGCCCCCAAGCCCACCGTCTTGCAATTGATACAATGAATCCGTCTCACCTATGGACGATGCACAGTCAGAGCAGATGGCCGTCTCATCGCCAGACACCGGTCCTTCAGAGAACTCTCCTCCATGGATGCATCACACGAAGGCACTCTTCACGACGGGCTGAGTCCGGGTGGGTCTCGCACGCTGAGCCATCTCGATGATGTCGGTGCAGATGTCCGGCTCAGGGCCCGGCTCACCGATCTGGCCAATGAAGACGTGGATTCCGCCGAAGGGGACCCGGTACCCATACTCAATTGAGCCGGCGTCAGCGCCCCAGCCAGCTTCATCGATGTTGAGCTTGCCACGACGACCCTTGGTCATCTGGCCCAAAACGTATCCCTTGAGCCCTTCGAAGTTGCCCTTCAAGAACTTAAATCCACCATGCGCAGGCCCCACGGTGGGCGCCAACTATCGTGGAATTGTCATGGCAGATGTCCTAGTGAAAGGACTTAATCGTGGAGCCATCGCAACTAGGAACCTTAAAGGGGTTAACCGGGACAAAGGACACGAGGAGTTATACTGGTTCGGCCCCATGCGGTGAAGGCAATGGCCTAGTCCAGTTTTAGCTGATATTGCTAGGGTTTTGATGACCTGGGAGCTAATACACTTAACCTGGCTCTTGATCTCTTGTTTCTTGACCTAAGCCACCGCCGGGTCGTCCCCTTATATACACGGGTTGACGCCCTGCGGCCTACAGAGTCTTGGCCGGCTCATACAACGTGTCCGGCTCGGTGACGTATCTTACATGCCTTACATTACAAGTCTATTCATACATGGCGGTTTACACTTACGGGCTTTAAGCCGCCTCTGGGCTTGGTCCTATCATAAGCCTAACTATGAACAACCACCTTGTATACTCTTGGGCTTCATACAGGTCAACCACCATTGTGGTTGACCCGGCCCTCCTGGGCGGGTCATATCTGGTAGTCATATCACCAACACTAAGCAAGTAGCATAAATACACCCGTGAATTTTGCCCTTAGTCCTGTTAAAGTGCAAACGACGTGCAATAATAGCCCGTAGGCTAAAGGTGTTATCGCCGTATAGTGCATGGTGTAAGACAGCAAAATCGAGGGCTCTAAGTGCAACAACCTTCTCTCTAGCAAGTAAACACTTCGCGATAAATAGGGCAAAATGATGCATAGAAGAAACTTCAAGCTAGTGGCAGTGCCACTCGATACCCTTCTCTCATCTCCCACTAACAGAGTACGATAAAGTCCTCAAACTCAGCAGGTCAAGGCTATCTTATTTCCCCGTCAGAAGGGATTAAGCATATGTCACAAAAGTCGGTGAGTGGTATCTGATGGCTTTCAGCATATAAATTAAACTGCACCTCAGGGGGATTATTCCTACTCAGAAAATGAAAATTTTATACAAAGGAATTTGTAAGGAGATGGTATTGTTCACACTCAGCTGCGATGAAGTCAGTAAGCCCAGCATTAGCAGCAAATTGTGCGAACTCTTCATGGATCCCGGCTCAGTCCATGAAGGGGTTATGTGGCCATTCGCACGGTCACACCTCCGCCCATCTCTGATTATGGAGGTCACTATCCGATGACTCCCTTGGCATTTTTCTTGGAGGCAAACTTCCTAAAGAAACTCATCTTATTCATGTAGATAAAATTCTGAATACTTTAGTCTACAAAATTTTTGTCAACAAAACTTCACAAGATTGATAGCAACTACTCATAGAGATGCATAGAGGCCATATCAAGCATTCAAACTACTTAGAACTCTAAGAATTCAACATGCAAGCTCATCTACAGCAGCACCAAGAGTAATTAATTATTCAAAATATAATCCACTAAAGCAAAAACTAATTTGAGCAATGGAGGAGTCACATACAAAGTATCAATCCCCAAAACAGTTTTGGAAACGGAGCTTCGAGCAAAGAGATCGAAATTCACGGGTTTGAGAGCAAGAACACGAGAGAGAGAGAGAGAGAGCGGGGGGGGGGGAGAGAGCAACTGTGATTTTTTCAAGAGGTAGGAGATGACATGGGCTAAAGAGATAAGTGAGGGGGCCCACGTGGGGACTAGAATCCCCCAGGCGTGCCCAGGTGGGTTGTGCCCACCTAGTGCAGCCCCTTTGATGTTATTTGCACTAAAACTTCAGAAATATTCAGAAAAATTTGTATTAAATTTCAGGGCATTCTCAACACTTTTATTTTTGGGTCATTTTTTATTACACAGAAAATCCAGAAAACAGGATAAACATGGCATTTTTACTTTATTTAATTAAGAAAAACAGAAAACAAAGGTAAGGACAGAAGGTAGTGCCTGCTAAATTCATCAACTTCACACCTCTAAAAAATGATCCATTAATAAGGTTGATCAAGTCTTATTAACAATCACCTTCGAATAGCATGAAACTTGTCGGTGTTCTGGGAACGGGGGTACCCAGACTTGCCTGCCTGCGGCCCACGATGTGGCTCCATCGACGGCCTGGTATGGCCCATCTTCAGCATCGACAACCGAAGACCCTCGCGAGGCATACGACACTAAGACCTCCAGAAGGAGCGGCCTCCTTAGGCTGGCTCCTGAGGAGCGGAGATTTCTATGCAAGCCTCACCTTGCAAGGTTCAGATGACATGATCCATGACAACCAAGGCCAGGCGGGCGCCAACGGGCGCAGGACATTAGTTTCCTCTTTGGTGCTAAGGAGGCAAGCGCATGCGCGGAGTCCCGAGGAATCAACCAAAGGTCTCCATTCCCATGCAACAAGACCAAGACCGCCAGGACGGCAGGATGGAGGTCATCGCCGAGGCCACCATGGCTTCATGACCAGAAGTTTTGCAGGTGAAGACTACTTTTGTCAGGATAAGATGTACTAGTTGTCCCCCTTCAAATTTGGCCTTTGTGGGATCCCTTCTTGCTTTCATTTAGGAAGAGGACCAAGGCCAGTACAAATAGGACCTAGCCGCCACCATAGAGAGGGGCAGATCCATTCCATCCCCACCAGCTCACCATCTCAACAACACACTTCCTGAGGTTGTTCTTCCACTGTACTAGTTCATCGTCAGCCCATCTCGAGGCCAATCCACCACAAAGTAGGAGTACGGTTTTACACCGCAAGGTGGCCCAAACTTGGGTAAACTGCTGCGTCCCATTTCCTTCCTGTTCATCGAGCTAGGCCATGACATCGGCGAGTAGGCAGGCTGGGGAGGTTAAGTTCTTCACATGCACCCCAGAGGTCGAACCTATCAAGGGTCTGCGGAGCTCGAAATCCGGCATTTGGCGCGCCAGGTAGGGGTGCGTCGGAGCCCCTCTTCTTCCAGTCGATCCACCACCGCCCCGCCGTTCTCATGGTTGACGGTCCGAGGGCTCATGTTGAGAACTGGGCTGCTCGGGCCACCCGAGCAGTGCAGTCTGCCCAAGAGGATCTCCACTCCGGGCTCCTAGCAGCCCACATGCGGCCCAATTTCATCAGTCGCGGGCGAAGCGGACTGTCAATCTCTAATAAAATTTTCTACTTATAATTTTGGATCCAACCAGTCCCTTACAGAATAGCGCATAAACTGGGGTTTAAGCTTCTGTCACTCTCCCAACCCATCATCTAATTGCTAATCCACAATGCATTCCCTTAGGCCCGAATATGGTGAATTGCCATGTAGTCGACATTCACATGACACCGGAATCACAACATACATACAATCAAAATATCGAACACATATCAAGTTCACATGATTACTTGTAACATGATTTCTCCCTTGACCTCAAGAACAAAAGTAATTACTCACAAAAAATAATCATGCTCAAGATCAGAGGGGTATTAAATAGCATATTGGATCTGAACATATAATCTTCCACCAAATAAACCATATAGTAATCAACTACAAGATGTAATCAACACTACTAGTCACTCACAAGCACCAATCTATAGTTCCGGTAACATGATTGAACACAAGAGATGAACTAGGGTTTGAGAGGAGATGGTGTTGTTGAAGATGTTGATGGAGATTGCCCTCCCCAAGATGGGAAAGTTGTTGGTGATGATGATGACGATGATTTCCCCCTCCGAGAGGGAAGTTCCCCCGGCGGAATCGTTCCGCCAGAGGGCAAAAGTGCTCCTGCCCAACTTCCGCCTCGAGGCGGCGGCGCTCTATCCCGAAAGTCATCTCCTTATTTTTTTTCTAGGTCAAAATTACCTATACATAAGAAGATGGGCACCGGATGTGCGCTTGGGTGAGCACAACCCACCCAGGCGCGCTTGGGCTCCCTGGCACGCCCAGGTGTGTTGTGCCCACCTGGTGGGCCCCCTCTGGTAGTTATTTCCTCCAATATTCCTCAAATATTTCTTAAAAAATCTTGTCGGTGCACAAAAGGAGGGGTCCTATTTTGTACCCCTTTACTTTTGCACGGGCAATTGGAGCCGCGCCTGCGGCCACACCTAGCGGGGCAGAGGAAGGAAGCAAAGCCACAAGACAACCATAGCAATGCAAAGCCAGAAACACGAAGATCAGAAGGGCGAGGTGAGCCCCCCGGCAAGGCCCTTGCTGGGGCGGCCTCCACGACCCCGGCAAGAACCTTGCCGGGGCAACTTGCCCAACACCAGCCGAGCCGCCACCCTTGAGCCCAAGGGTTCCAACACCATCGACCACTTTGGAACCAAGGCTCGGGAGGCACCTCCATGCTGGCATGCAGATCTTTGTGGAGACCATAAGCACACAAGACTAGATGACAACCAGAAGATCCTTGCCAAGGATACCCACGAGACACCCGGCAAGACCCTTGTCGGGGACAACCATGATGCCACGGCAAGACCTTACCGGGGCCCCGACAAGACTCTTGCCGAAAACATCCGCGGGGCTGCAGCCAGGCCCACATCTGCCAAAACTCCACCGTCGTTCCCATGCAGCTGCCAGCCCACCAGCTAGGCAGGCACCTGCGTGGCGACATGCGACCTCTAGGCCGATTCGGCAAGCAGCTGCGTGGTGGCATGCAGATCTTTGTGAAGATTCAGCCACCGCCCCAACTCAGCAGCCAGCTAGCGTGGCGCTACACGCCTCGTCGGTTCGGACGCGCGTCAAAGCCAGGCGAGGCGGCGGCAGCTGGGACGAGCTTCCTTGCCGTCCCCGATAAAGCAAGAAGCGCACGTCGGCGGCGCATTAAATGCGTTTGTCCTGCGGTGCCAGGAGATAGACTCAATTATGGTATAGCTTTCCACCTCCTGTGTGCCACTGTGGCAGCCCCTTTGACTATAAAAGGAGGCCCACGGCATACTGAGAGGGGATTCAGATTTTTTGGACCCTGCATGCCTTGTAGCTAGTCCAAGAACACCAGATAAACATAAACCAGTAGGAGTAGGGTATTACACATCACTTGCGGCCCGAACCTGGATAATCCCCCCCTGCGTTGATCTCTCAATCCTGCTCTTTCCATAGCCCCATGCCCGCCAACCGTAGAAAAGAAGAGATTCCTCGTGATCTCGTAGGTGTTGTTTCCCCCGACATCTTTGGCGCGCCAGGTAGGGGGCGCGAGCTATGAAAATCTGGTTTGAAGGTTAGCACACTGACTTCATCATCACCATGGCCCCCAAGAGAAAGGGGATCACAGCCATCGGCTTGTCCGGGGCGGGCCCGTCTGCGCTAGCGCGAGGAGACGGCCGGGTGCCCACGGATAGGGCCAGGGACGTGGCCCGTGAGCATCCACGACATTCTGGCGATCGGAGCCAGGCGAGCGGCATCGTCCAAATCTGAGACGACGAGCCGCTAGGTCCGGGGGCGGGGCCGTGCTACCCATGGGAGGCGCCGCGACCTCTACGGCACCGCAGCTGGCGCCCGCGCCGTGCCCTTCCTAGGTCGCGTGCGATGAGCAGCACGGCGATGTCGGAACCCCCGGGCACCGCCGCGGAAAGAGCCCTATGCGCCACTCGCAGGACGAACCAGGCCAGTGTGCGTGCTCAGACGCTAGTGCAGGCGGCGCATGACGGAGAGACCGTGACAGACCCGGTTAGAAGTCGGAGCGCATCATGGTCTACGCAGATCTCACCGCCGCCTACGCTACCAGAAACGCTGGCACGCGTGCAGCTGCTCCTCGACTCCCCCTCCCCCCGCTATGGAGAATCTCGACGAGTGGAGAGCCACCATCCGAAGCCTTGTCAGCTTCGCGAACAAAGACGAGTCGCTCCCAGCGGGACCCTCGCACCGGCGTCCTGAGGAGCTGACGCCTGCTGGCGGTGGGGGGACCCGAGACGCTGCGACCATGGTGCACTCCCCCCCACGACCGCAACAATAGCCATCGGCCTGTCGACCCGACGTCGGTGACGATGTTTCCACCGTGCCGTCCGACCCGCGAACCCGCCGCGACCAACGTCAAGTCCTTCGGGAACGGGCCCAGGAAGACGCTTGAACTACCATCAAACGATGATGGGGGACACGCCATCAGTCATATCGGGGTGTTGGGCCTACTACGGACCACCCGGTGCCGGGGGGCCCCGGCGACCTGCCTTACAAGGTGGGTTGTCCAGCCTTTACCCGAGAGCTGCAGTAGTTCCAGTGGCCCTCCCACTGACTGTGCCGTGTACCTGGGGTAGGGCAACAGACCTGATCTAAGCACCCTTCCCAAGGACACCGCCCTATAGTCAAAGACATCCAAAGGACAATAAATTCTATCGACTCGAATTACTTCAAGATGCAACCCACTCGATCATGAGTTCCACTCAGATAACCCAATTCCATTCGACCATGATATAATCATTCGACCACATCACAAACCACTTGGAGTGCAGAAGATCAAAGGGTACTCAGGATGGCAACGGTCAGGCGTGCACTCGTAGCCTTAAGGGTCATTTATATCACTTTAATGTTGACGTTACCAGTAACGTCCCTTCTTTATCTACATTGAACCCTTGTAAAGTGGGTTGGCTGGGGTCCTGGCGCACTCTATATAAGCCACGCCCTCCTCTGGCACAAGGGTTCGCACCCCCTGTAACTTCATGCATAATCCAATCGATCGAGCCTCCGGGCACCGAGACGTAGGGCTATTACTTCCACCACGAAGGGCCTGAACTCGTACATCTTGCATGCACAATCTCACCGTAGCTAGGATCTTGCCTCTACATTCCTACCCCCTACTTTACTATTAGACTTAGAACCACGACAGTTGGTGCCCACCTTGGGGCTGATGTCTTAGCGACTTTCTGCTGAGGTTGCGATTTCTCCGAGTCCTTTCATCATGGTTACCGGCGAAGGGCCGCGAGATCCGTCTCGTCGTGCTCGTCTTCATCACCAACGAATCTACTTGGCTTCAGGAAACTCCTCTCGATGTCGAGGAGCTCCTTGTCTGTGGGGCAACCCACTTTCGCGCGTGCGTTCGCGGCGTCCTTCTGCGGCAACCGTCGACTCAGTATCGGTCGGCCCCTGCAGCATCTTTGCTCCTCGCCGCTCGCCGTCACAAGCGATCCGGTCGGTCACGGCTTCAGCGATGGGTGAAGCACCTAGTGGCGCATCAGTCGGCCACCCCTAAAGTCATGGCAGTTGAGCCCGATGAATGTCTCTACAGCATGTTCGACTAGATTCGTCGAGACCCTGTCCGAGTGCGACAGCAGCGACCCTGCGGCGGAGGTCCTAATGGTCGACACACCTCGCAGCCCGCCTGACATGCATCGGAACGACGGCGACGACGGTGGTGGCGATCCGTCACGCGTTCAAGAAGAGTACCACCCCGAAAACTCTCTCTTCTCAGCAGAGGGAGGAACTTCACCACCGCAATACGGAGGCCCTGCACACGCCCGGTGTCGGTGAGTCCACTGAGGCTCGGGCCTTGGAGATGGTGCGTTTGGCCACTTTGGCTGAGGGCACCTGACTGGAAAACCTTCAACGTGCACTCGACGACCGCGCTCGACTACAGATTCCCGAGTCTAGTCGATGGCAGCGGCAGTTGTTTCCACCGGAACCAGAGGTATACCGCACTCCGATTCAGAATCTTACTGTTGCGCCCGTATAGCATAATCCCTTTAGTCGTCCTAGCTGGAAGCTGGTAGAGGTTTAATGCAGATCAGAGCGCTGCTCTGAGCAGCGGGAGAGCAGAACACTGCAGTTTCTCAGTTGCGCAACACAACCATGGCAGATCTGTGGTGGCTGATACCGATTAGTCGGCTCACAGCCCAAGATCGCCTCCGCAGCGTGAGGGACATGGGCATCATCAAGGGCAATATTTGGGTCGGAACCATGAGCAACAAGATCATCGGCTCGACCATGGTGACCGCCGTCGAGTGCCTACACCCCATCTGAGGGGCGAATCATATGTGCCCTGACATTATGACGGTAGGCTCCCGTACAGCAAAGAGCGGAGGAGGCCAGTCGACCCAAGAGAGCCAGGGTTCGACGCAAGGTGCATTTTGGTGCAAGGACTAGTGGACAGGAATTGAGCACATAGGGAAGGGAAAGACAAAGATCACTCGACTGGAAGCATGGTGCATGTTTCTGGTCCCGAGTGCTTTAGCAGGGCCATTAGGGTCGCAGAGATCCCTCCCAACTTCAGGTTGGCGTCTAGGGTTAGTAATTTCACTTGTGAATCAAAGCCTGACACCTGGCTTGAAGATTACCGAGTAGCTATGCGGATCGGTGGAGGAAATGATGAAGTAGCCATGAAGCATCTCCCCCTGATGCTCGAAGGGTCAGCTAGAGCTTGGTTGAATCAGTTGGCTCCAGGCAGTATTTTCAGCTGGGAGGAGTTGACCCGAGTGTTTGTCAGAATGTTTGAGGGCACATGCAAACGGCCAGTAGGATTGACAGAATTACAACATTGCATACAAAAGCCGAATGAAACTTTGAGAGATTACATCCAGAGGTGGACCACTTTACATCACACTGTGGAGAATGTGTCTCATCATCAAGCAGTTTGCGCCTTCAAGGAGGGCGTTCGGTACCGAGAGCTCAACCTGAAATTCGATCGGACAGGTGATATGTCTTTGACTCGAATGATGGAGATAGCCACTCGGTACGCTAATGGTGAAGAAGAAGACCGACTTCGCAGTGGAAAGAGCAAACCAGTCGGCCAAGACATCGGAGGAGGTAATTCCAATCGGAAGCAAAAGTACAAAGTAGAACCTGCAGCGCCTGGAGACGTTGCAGTCGCAACCCAAGGAAAAACTAAAGGAAAACCTAAGGGGCCCTGGACCCCCAAGAAGGTGCAACATGCAGCCGGGAACGACGTGTTGGTTTTATCATGTCACATTCACATCAAGAAGGATGAGGAGGGAAACCTCATCTATCCTAAGCATACCACTCAGCAGTGCCGAGTCCTTATATAGCAGTTCAGAGAAAAGCAACCCAGTGAGACGGAGAAAGAATCTGGTAAAGATAAGGACAAGGAAGAAGATGATGATGGTTTTCCCAATATCAATTCCACTTTGGTGTATTTTGCTGATGTTGAAAGAAAAAGTCGACTGAAAGTCATCAACAGAGAAGTAAACATGGTTCCTCCGGCAACACCGACGTATCTGAAATGGTCAAAGACTCCTATCACATTCGACCAGTCAGACCACCCGCCGCACATTGCCACCCCTGGGAGGCAAGCGTTGGTGGTCGACCCGGTCATTGGAGGCACCCGACTGACCAAAGTTTTGATGGATGGTGGCAGCGGATTGAACATGTTGTATGCTGAGACCCTCCGAGGGATGGGCATTCTGATGTCCAAACTCAGTGAGAGTAACATGCGGTTTCACGAAGTTATACCTGGGAAGAAAGCCGATTCACTCGGCCAGATCACCCTTGACGTGGCTTTTGGCGATTCAAAGAATTACCGGAAGGAAAAGTTGACATTTGAAGTCGTGGATTTTCACAGTGCTTATCATGCTATCCTAGGCAGGACTGCGTATGCCCGTTTCATGGCTCGACCATGTTATGTGTATCCCAAGATCAAGATGCCTGTCCCTAGGGGCATGATTACAGTCACTGGTAATCGACAACGAGCAGAAGAGTGCTTTCAGAAGGGCTCGAAGATTGGCGATGAACAGATGGCAGCAATAGAAATGGAGGAATACAAGAAGACAGCAGATCTGAGTGATTTTTTGAGAGCTAAGAAGCCTGCTTCAGAGTCTGCATTTAAGTCATCTAGTTAAACAAAGATAGTTCATATTCACCCAACTGATCCCAATGCTACTTCGACTCACATATAACCAACAATCGACAGCAAAAAGGAAGAAGCGCTCATCCTGTTCCTCCGTGAGAACTAGGACATCTTTGCATGGAAACCTTCTGACATGCTAGGTGTGCCCAAAGAACTGGCTGAGCACAATTTGTGAGTCGACCCAAAAGCAAGACCTGTCAAAGAACATCTCCGACGGTCCGCCGTGGAGAAAAGAAAGGCAATTGGCGAGGAAGTGGCTTGGCTTCTGGCAGGTGAGTTCATCCAAGAGATTTACCACTCCGAGTGGCTCGCCAATGTAGTTATGGTTCCCAAGAAGGATGGTTCACTCCGTATGTGCATCAACTTCAAGTATATCAATCGGGCATGCCCGAAAGATCGCTTCCCTCTCCCTCGCATCGATCAAATAGTTGACTCGACCACGGTATGTGAGCGTCTGTCCTTTCTGGACGCATATTCTGGGTATCATCAGATCCAACTGTATGGACCCGACGAAATAATAACAGCTTTCATCACCCTGTTCGGGTGCTTTTGCTATGTTACCATGCCCTTTGGTCTCAAGAATGCTGGCGCCACATTCATGCGTATGATTCAGAAGTGCCTGCTCACTCAAATCATTCGGAATGTGGAAGCATACATGGATGTCATCGTGGTTAAGTCGCAAAAAGGTTCCGACCTGCTGACTGACCTCGCTGAAACCTTTGCCAACCTGAGAAGATATGATATCAAGATTAACCCGTCAAAGTGTACATTTGGATTTCCTGGAGGAAAGTTACTCGGTTTCCTCGTATCTGAATATGGGATCAATGCTAATCCAGAGAAAGTTGGCGCAATACTCCGAATGAAAAGCCCTGTGTGCATACACGATGTTTAGAAGCTTATTGGTTGTTTGGCTGCCTTGAGTCGATTCATCTCTCGTCTCAGTGAAAAGGCATTACCTCTTTACCAACTGATGAAGAAATCTGACAAGTTCGAGTGGACTCCTGAGGCTGACGCAGCGTTTGTAGAGCTCAAACCCTACTTTCCACCCAGTCGGTGCTCGCTGATCCAATCAACAAAGAGCCCTTACTGCATTATGTTGCAACCACTGGACAAGTTGTCAGTACAGTACTCACGGCCGAGCGGGAAGAAGAAGGTAAAGCCTACAAAGTTTAGCACCCAGTGTACTATATTTCTGAAGTCTTAACTCCGTCCAAGCAGAGATATCCGCATTATCAGAAGCTTGTATATGGAATTTACTTAACTTCGAAGAAGGTGGCACATTATTTCTCAGATCACCCCATCACAGTCGTCAGCGATGATCCATTATCAAAAAATTTGAACAACAGAGACGCAACTGGTCGAGTGGCAAAATGGGCGATTGAACTCCTTCCACTGGATAGCAAGTTTGAGGCAAAGAAAGCAATCGAGTCCTAGGCAATAGCTGATTTTCTTGTCGAGTGGACTGAACAACAGCAACCGACTCAAGTCCACTCGGAACATTGGACTATTTTTTTGATGGATCCAAAATATTGAATGGTTCTGGTGCTGGAGTAGTTTTGGTATCCCCGCGAGGTGATAAACTCAGTTATGTCCTTCAGATTCACTTTGATTCCTCCAACAATGAAGCTGAATATGAAGCACTGCTATACGGGTTGCGAATGGCCATTTCACTCGGCATCCGTCGCCTAATGGTCTACAATGACTCAGATTTGGTGGTCAATCAAGTGATGAAAGAGTGGGATGTCAGAAGCCCAGCCATGACTGGCTATTGCAATGCAGTAAGAAAGTTAGAAAACAAGTTTGAAGGTCTAGAGCTCCACCATATTCCCCGACTGAAGAACCAGGCAGCAGATGACCTTGCTAAAATAGGTTCCAAGCGAGAGCCCATTCCCAGCAGTGTGTTCTTGGAGCATCTTCACACATCATGAGTCCAGGAAGATCCCTTCACAGAATAGCCCCCGCAACCTAAGAGTTCCACTGATCCGACTGAAGTTGAAATCCCAGCTGTGGTCGACCTAGTCATGGAAGTTTTGGCCGTCATTCCTGATTGTACTGTGCCGTACATCGCATATATTCTCAGGAAAGAGCTGTCAGAAGACGAAGATGAAGCGTGACAGATCGTCCGTCGATCGAAAGCCTTCACCGTGATAATCGGTCGACTGTACAAAGAAGTTTGACTGGAGTTGCTCAGCGATGCATTACCCCAGAAGAAGGTCAAATGATTCTCAATGATATCCACTTGGGGACCTGTGGTCACCATGCGTCTTCACGGACAATAGTGGCCAAAGCATACCAAGCAGGGTTTTATTGGCCACGAGCAAATGAAATGGCAAAGGAAATAGTCGACCAGTGTGAGGGTTGCCAGTTCTACTCCAACATGTCTCACAAGCCCGCTTCGGCCTTGAAGACCATTCCACTCGTCTAGCCATTTGCCGTTTGGGGGTTGGATATGGTTGGACACTTGAGGGCTGGCAGAAGTGGTTTCACTCACCTAATTGTTGCAGTCGATAAGTTCACTAAATGGATTGAAGCCAAGCGCATCAAAAGCCTCGATTCGAGCACTGCTGTTAGCATCGTCAGTGGCTTAACATTCAGGTTTGGAGTCCCACATAGCATCATCATAGATAAAGGTTCAAACTTTGATTCAGATGAGTTCAGAGCTTTCTGTGCTTCCCAGGGCACTCGGGTCGATTGTGCTTCAATCGCTCACCCGCAGTTGAATGGACAAGCAGAAAGAGCAAATGGTTTAATCCTCCAAGGGTTGAAGCCTAGGTTAATGCGAGACCTCAAGCATGCGGCCAGCGCCTGGGTAGATGAGTTACCATCGGTACTGTGGGGCCTGATACATCTCTGTCGTATCTACTTTTCCAAACACTTTTGCCCTTGTTTTGGACTCTAACTTGTATGAATTGAATGGAACTAACCCGGACTGATGTTGTTTTCAGCAGAATTGCCATGATGTTGTTTTCTGTGAAGAAAACAAAAGTTCTTGGAATGACCTGAAACTCCATGGAATATCTTAGAATAAATAATAAAAAATTCTCGCCAAAGATGAAGACCAGGGGGCCCACACCCTTGCCATGAGAGTGGGGGCGCGGCCCCCTACATCGTGGGCCCCCTGGAGACCTCCCGACTCCAACTCCAACTCTATATAACTACTTTTGGGGAGAAAAAAATAGGAGGGAAGAAATCATCGTGTTTTACGATATGGAGCCGCCGCCAAGCCCTAAAACCTCTCGGGAGGGCTGATCTGGAGTCCGTTCGGGGCTCTGGAGAGGGGGATTCATCGCCGTCGTCATCATCAACCATCCTCCATCACCAATTTCATGATGCTCACCACCGTGCGTGAGTAATTCCATCGTAGGCTTGCTGGACGGTGATGGGTTGGAGTAGATTTATCATGTAATCGAGTTAGTTTTGTTAGGGTTTGATCCCTAGTATCGACTATGTTCTGAGATTGATGTTGCTATGACTTTGCTATGCTTAATGCTTGTCACTAGGGCCCGAGTGCCATGATTTCAGATCTGAACCTATTATGTTTTCATCAATATATGAGAGTTCTTGATCCTATCTTGCAAGTCTATAGTCACCTATTATGTGTTATGATCCGTTAACCCCGAAGTGACAATAATCGGGATACTTACCGGTGATGACCGTAGTTTGAGGAGTTCATGCATTCACTATGTGCTAATGCTTTGTTCCGGTTCTCTATTAAAAGGAGGCCTTAATATCCCTTAGTTTCCATTAGGACCCCGCTGCCATGGGAGGCTAGGACAAAAGATGTCATGCAAGTTCTTTTCCATAAGCACGTATGACTATATTCGGAATACATGCCTACATTACATTGACGAATTGGAGCTAGTTCTGTGTCACCTTATGTTATGACTGTTACATGACGAACCACATCTGGCATAATTAGCCATCATTGATCCGATGCCTACGAGCTTTCCATATACTGGTTTACGCTTATTTACTTTCCCGTTGCTATTGTTACAATCACTACAAAATACCAAAAACATTACTTTTCTTTCGTTACTCTTTTGTTACCGTTACCATCATTATCATATTACTTTGCTGCAGATACTAAGTTTCAGGTGTGGTTGAAGTGACAACTCAGCTGCTAATACTTGAGAATATTATTTGGCTCACCTTGTGTCGAATCATTAAATTTGGGTTGTGTCGGTGTCAAAACCGGCGGATCTCGGGTAGGGGGTCCCGAACTATGCGTCTCAGGCGGATGGTAACAGGAGGCAGGGGACACAATGTTTTACCCAGGTTCGGGCCCTCTTGATGGAGGTAAAACCCTACGTCATGCCTGATTAATATTGATGATATGAGTAGTACAAGAGTAGATCTACCACGAGATTGGAGAGGATAAACCCTAGAAGCTAGCCTATGGTATGATTGTATGTTGTGCTACGGACTAAAACCCTCCGGTTTATATAGACACCGGAGGGGCTAGGATTACACAAGGTCGGTTACAAAGCAGGAGATATACATATCCGTATTACCTAGCTTGCCTTCCACTCCAAGTAGAGTCCCATCCGGACATGAGACGAAGTCTTCAATCTTGTATCTTCATAGTCCAACAGTCCGGCCAAAGGATATAATCCGGCTGTCCGGATACCCCGTAATTCAGGACTCCCTTAGTAGCCCCCGAACCAGGCTTCAATGACGATGAGTCCGGCGCGCAGTGTTGTCTTCGGCATTGCAAGGCGGGTTCTTCTCCAATTTCCAAGTGTTTGTAAACCGTATCCGGCCCTAGAAATGTTAATCCTCTTGGCTTCTGCGCCCAATAAGGGCAATTTCTCCATCGAATACGAGGCGCCAGGGCATTTTTATATTAACCCCCCTAGCCAGATAAATAAATTGTCTATTAAAGGGATTGGGATTCTTAGATTCGATCCACACCATCCTCCTCTCAGCGAGAATCCATCAGAGCGCGTTTCGGAAAGATCCATTCCAGCATGGCCAACCTCCGCAGCTCCTCCTCCCGCCCCCGTAGCCCTAAGCTCGGTGGTTGGGAGAGGTGTTCAGTTCCACATAGTCGATTGGTCGAACTGTAGACCAAAGGATTTCTTCCTCTGGCATACATGGTGCCCGTTCGAGCCGGGCTCGCCACCTGCAATGGCGGGGAGCAAGTGGGGAACTTTCCCTTTCCCTCCATGGGGAACGGGTTTGCCTTGTTCCTTACTTACTAAGGGGACTCGGATTTCCAATTCATCCGTTCCTCCGCGGGCTCCTGGAGTTCTACGGCCTCCAACTACACAATCTCACCCCTGCCTCCATCCTACACATCGTCGGCTATGTTGCTCTCTGCGAGTTGTTCCTGGGCTGCGAGGATCACTTCGAGCTGTGGAGAAGGCTATTTTTCCTTGTCCCTCGCACACAGAGGGAATCACTTTATCAAGTGGGCAGAGCCGAAGTATGGCGCATCGCCGATACCGGATATCTGTCCGGTACCCCGAAGAAGCTGTCCGAAGACTGGCCTTCGGAATGGTTTTATATGGAGGACGTTCCCCTTCTGGATCCTGTTCGGCGGGGTCTCCCTGAGTTCAACAATGCTCCTCTGAAGAAGCGCCAAAGTTGGCGCCCGCGGAGCCCCCAGGTGGAAGACGACAGAGAGGTCCTCTATATGATGAACCAGATTAAGGCACTGGCTCAGTCAGGTTTGACAATAATCGAAGTTATGTCGATTTGCATAATGTAGGGAGTGCAACCACTTCAATATCGTGGGAATCCCTTATGGTGTTTCTATGGGGAGGATGACGCCACCCGCTACGGTCGTAAGGGTCCGGGCGATGCTGCCGCATTAGCCAAAATGATGTCCGAACTGTTCAGGGGAGAGGATGAGGAGTTCACCCGCATCAAGCCACGGGACGGATTCTCCATGTACAATCCTCCAAGTTGGGTAAGCTATACCCCCTTACTTCCATCTTCCCGCGTTTTTCGTTGTAAGTATTCACCTTGCCAATTTACGGCAGGAACTGCGAAAGGCCATAAAGGAGGTCTCCAGCCCTTCGCCAAAACCGGAGGACCCTAACTGGGCCCTCGACTCCGGACTTGAAGAAGATCCGGTTATCTCCGTGGAGCTGATAAACCGGCAGTTCTATCAGTTGAGCTGCGATGATGCCATGGTGGCCATTACGGCCGACTATCCCGGACTACTCCCTACATCGCACGGAAGAAAAACTGAAAAGTCCCAACTCAAAAAAGTAGGATCCCCTTTTAGACACTTCACCCACCATATTCACATGGCCTTTTTACAGGGAAGGCATTCAGGACGCCCTGCAGCAACGTGCCAATAGGAGGAGCCGAGGCTAGGTAGGCCAAAAAGGAAGGCGGTTAGGACAGTGATGCCGGCGCAAAGGTACAACAAAACCCTGCTCCATGGTTGTCGTCTTTCTCACAGTATAATGACGCCCATGTTTCATTAATAGAACAAACGCTCGCCGGAATATGTCCGGCGATGTCGTCGATCATGCTTCCACTAGTTGGGCACCAGGACCGGACACGGAGGCCGAAGCCGATATGGGGCAGGCGCCGGATAATCCCCCTACAGAGGATGCAGATAGGTTATCTGCTACAAACTCAAAAGTGGAAAGCGCCATGAATCATAGGCGCCGCCAGGCCGTACTCCATGACGCTTGTTTCTCACCAGAGGCGTTTGATACCTTTAATTCTGGAGAAGCGTACCTCCGTGCCGCTCAAGATGGTCTAGCCAGAGCCACGGATAATTATGTAAAGGATGTACGGGTGAGTGAATCTGACGATTTATATGTATCAGTAGCCCCTGAGACTTGAAATAGTTAGCAGAACTGATTTAAGGATCATCCTTTTTGTGCAAGTTCTTACAGAGAAGAATACTAGGCTGTCCCAGGAGCTGGAGGAATGCAAGACCCAACTGCGGGCCGCTATTGCCGCATTGCAGGAACAGAAAAAGCCCCCCGCTGGTAACATTGTAAAGAATGATGGTTACCATATAGTGCGCGGCGTGGCTGCAGATCTAACAATAGATTTTGCAGATGAATCCGGAGAAACTCCGGGGGACCAGCATGTTATGCGGTAGCTAGAAGCTGGCAAACGCGTGCTGACTGAGGTTAGGCGGGAGAAAAATAATCTCCAAGACACCAATATAAGGCTGAACGTGGAACTAAAAGACGTTCGGGGCCAGCTTGCTGACTCCGAGAAGGAGAATAAGAGGCTTCGACACGGCATTTTTAGTAAGTGCTTGTACGAATCCTTTAAAGGTATTCGGCGAAGAAGCCAACTAACAGTGTTATGTCTGTTGGTATGCTGACGGGTCGTCCCGCGGAGGAAATGCCCGGGTCTGCGAGTGATCTTCCGTCCGAGCTGTCACATCTGCACGAACAAGTTCGGCAGGTGATGCATGGTGTTGCCCAGGCTTTGTGGCCGTCCGTCTCCCTTCCAGAGGGTGTTGCGGAGCCTGCGGAGAAGCTCAAAGGAGCGCGGCGGCGCTTCCGATTATGGAAGATATCCGCCTGCCGACAAGGTGCCAGAGAAGCCTGGGCCATGGTGAAGACGCGGTATACCAAAGCAGACCCAAATCACATGGCCGAGGTCAGACCTGTGGGGCCCGACGGAAAAGAAATTCCCGTTAGTTTAGTTTATGGGCAAGTAGAATTAGCCGCAAAGTATTCCCAACAGGATTGTAAGCTCGACCGCCCGTTGGATGGTATAGAAGAAGAATTTAGTCAGTCTGCATGACTATGTAATTGAAGTGACATGTATAATGCCTTCTAGCCGGATTGTAGATCATTTGTCGTTGTAGACCTTTTCGCTTCAGCCTCCAGGCCCAATAGTCCGGAGTGTATCCGAATACCTGCTCAGTTATATAAGAACTAGGGTATGCGTGGAGATTAGGCGTAGGGGTCAATAGTGCTTTATCAGACAAGTGCCCAACTAGTTATGTTATATTACATGGGTAGTAAGAAACATCTTCCAGGGAGAATAGTTCCGTTAAGGGTTCCTTTCCCTGGGCAAGCATGCCCTAAAGTGCATGTCCGGACTGCGATAGGAAATGCAGGAAAAACATCTGGGGGCAGATATGAAAAATAAGAATCATCTTTTGTTCACCGACCAAATATTCCCTTAAGAACGCTAGCTTTCGGCTTCACCCAGTCTGAGGTACACATCCGGCGGACCCGGTAGTAACAATCGCAGAGGTGCTCCCCTTATGCCCTAGCTGAATTAACGGGAACGTAGGGCATAAATACAAGAGCCAAGCAACCCAGCTTGGCCAAAACTTAAGTCATATTGATGCATATAATGGTGAAAAAAGGTACATGCGGAAGTATAACACATGTGTTGGGCATGAAGCCTGGATAAATAATTTAAGCTTCTGTGAAAGAAGCCCCCAGGTATGAAGAGTGCGGCTAGCGCATCTGTAATGTGCAAACAAGGCACAAGGTGACCCTTGAAGGCCGAGGGAGATAGGAAAAGAAAGAAAGAAAGGAAAACAAGACAGATAATGTATTTGTGAAAAAATGGACAAAGGGAGGGGACTAACATAGAGTCCGGTGCTAGGCGTAGAATCTTCGGAGCCTGGCCGCGTTCCATGGGTTCGGCTCGAGTCGACTAGTCAATGCATCCCGCAGTCGGTACGCTCCACCGGTCAGAACTTGGTCGATAATGAAGGGACCTTCCCATTTGGGCTCGAGCTTGTTCTTTTTCTTATCCGGCAGGCGTAGAACTAGTTCGCCAATGTTATAAGTTTTGGCCCGTACTTCTCTGCTTTGGTATCTGCGAGCCTGTTGCTGGTAAAATGCGGAACGGGCTTTGGCTACGTCGCGCTCCTCCTCCAAGGTGTCCAGACTGTCCTGCCGATCGAGCTCGGCTTCTCTTTCTTCGTACATGCGCACTCTAGGTGAGTCATGAATTATGTCACAGGGCAAGACTGCCTCTGCGTCGTACACCATAAAGAAGGGTGTATATCCGGTACTATGATTCGGCGTGGTCCGCAGCCCCCAGAGTATAGAGTCGAGCTCCTCTACCCAGTGTGTGTTAGACTCTTTAAGGAACGCACTAGTCTAGGTTTAATGCCGCTCATTATAAGACAGTTTGCTCTCTCGACTTGACCGTTGGTTTGTGGGTGATAGACTGAGGCATAATCGAGCTTGATGCCCATTTTGCTGCACCAGAGTTTTACCTCGTCGGCCGTGAAGTTCGTGCCATTATCAGTGATGATGCTGTGGGGGACGTCATAATGGTGTACAACCCCAGATATGATATCTATCACCGGTCCGGATTCAGCTGTTTTAACTGGTTTGGCCTCTATCCATTTGGTGAATTTATCCACCATGACCAATAAGTATTTTTTCTTGTGGGTTCCCCCTTTAAGGGGTCCAACCATGTCAAGCCCCCAGACCGCAAAGGGCAATGTAATTGGGATTGTTTGGAGGGCGGTGGGTGGCATGTGGCTTTGATTTGCAAAGAGCTGGCAACCGGCGCAATGTTGGACCAAGTCCTGCGCGTCTACTCGGGCCGTTGGCCAATAGAATCCTGTATGGAAGGCCTTGCTTACAAGAGCCCGGGCTGCGGCGTGATGACCACCGAGTCCGGCGTGAATTTCTGCCAAAATATTCCGCCCATCCTCTTCGGAGATGCACCTTTGAAGGACTCCAGTAGTGCTTTTCTTGTACAATTCTCCCTCATGGACCCTGTAGGCCTTGGATCGCCGCACTATGTAGCGTGCCTCATTTTGGTCCTCCGGAAGTTCCTGTCTAGTTAGGTAGGCCAGGAATGGTTCTGTCCACTGGGCAATAATGGCCATCATTTCATGGGCTGACAGTGTTATTTCGGTGGCGCAGCCTCCGATTGTGTCAGAGAGTTCGGTATCGGGTATTTTGGCCGGGTCCGGACTGCTGTTAGCGGTGTCCCCTTCCCATACTATGGATGGCTTGAAAAGCCTTTCCAAAAATATGTTGGGGGGACCACGTCGCGTTTTGCGCCGATGCGGGCGAGGATATCCGCCGCCTGATTGTTTTCCCGAGCCACATGGTGAAATTCGAGTCCCTCGAACCGAGCTGACATTTTTAGGACGATGTTTCAATAGGCCGCCATTTTCGGATCCTTGGCGTCAATATCTCCGTTTATTTGGGATATTGCGAGGTTTGAATCCCCACGCACCTCCAGGCGTTGGATGCCCATGAGACTGCCATCCGAAAACCATGCAACAAAGCTTCGTATTCGGCTGCATTGTTGGAGTCTGTATACAATATTTGCAGTATGTATCGAACGGTATCTCCGGTTGGGGACGTCAGGACGATGCCAGCCCCTAGACTGGCCAGCATTTTAGAACAGTCGAAGTGCATGATCCAATTGGAGTATGCGCCGTACTCTTTAGGGAGTTCGGCCTCCGTCCATTCGGCGACGAAGTCGGCCAGTACTTGCGATTTAATGGCTCGGCGAGGTTTGTAATTTATGTCGAATGGGAGGAGCTCAATGGCCCATTTGGCAATCCGGACCGTAGCGTCACGGTTGTTGATAATATCATTAAGTGGCACTTCCGAGGCTACTGTAATCAAACTCTCTTGAAAGTACTGTCGCAGTTTCCGTGATGCCATGAATAACGCATATGCTATCTTTTGGTAATGTGGGTATCGTGATTTGCATGGAGTAAGGACAGTGGATACATAGTATACCGGCTTTTGAAGAGGGAATTTGTGTCCGTCTGCTTCCCGTTCAACAACGAGCACCGTGCTTACAACTTGATGAGTTTCCACAATGTATAGCAGCATTGGTTCGCCGATGTTTGGCATGGCCAGGGTCGGGTTGGTTGCCAGAATGGCCTTTATTTCTTCCAATCCGGCTGTGGCCGCGTCCGTCCACTCGAAGTGTTCGGTGCGCCGAAGGAGGCGATAAAGGGGTAAATCCTTTTCTCCTAAGCGGGAGATAAAGCGGCTTAGAGCCGCCACGCATCCAGTTAACTTCTGGATTTGTTTGAGATCTGTTGGGGTAGCCAACTGTGACAAAGCTCGGATTTTGGCCGGATTAGCTTCAATACCTCTACTGGAGACGATGAATCCCATGAGCTTTCCGGCTGGTACGCCAAAAACACATTTTTCCGGGTTGAGCTTGATGTCATATGTTCGGAGGTTGTCGAACGTGAGCCTCAAGTCGTCTGTCAAAGAGTCGACGTGTTTGGTTTTGACGACCACATCGTCTACGTATGCCTCTTTTGTTTTGCCAATTTGTTTCTCCAGACATGTCTGAATCATGTGCTGATATGTTGCGCCGACGTTTTTGAGTCCAAAAGGCATTGTGTTAAAACAGAAGGGGCCGTATGGTGTGATGAATGCCGTTGGGCTTGGTCAGACTCTGCCATCTTGATTTGGTGGTAACCGGAGTAAGCGTCGAGGAAACACAATGACTCGTGTCCTGTGGTAGCGTCAATAATTTGATCGATGCATGGGAGGGGGAAGGGATCCTTTGGGCAAGCTTTATGGAGGTCTTTGAAATCGACGCAAAGGTGCCAGGATTTGTTCTTCTTTGGTACCATCACCAGGTTTGCTAGCCAGTCCGGATGTTTTATTTCTCTGATGAATCCGGCCTCCAATGACTTGGCTAGTTCTTCTCCCATGGCCTGTCTCTTAGGTTCGGAGAAACGCCGAAGAGCTTGCTTGACTGGTTTGAATCCCTTTAGGATATTGAGGCTATGCTCGGCCAGCCTGCGTGGGATTCCTGGCATGTCTGAGGGATGCCAGGTGAATATGTCCCAATTCTCGCGCAGGAACTCCCGTAGTACGGCATCCACCGCGGGGTTTAACTGTGCTCCGATGGAGGCTGTTTTGGTAGGGTCCGTTGGGTGGACTTGGAATTTGACTATTTCATCCGCTGGTTTAAAAGAGGTGGACTTGGATCTCTTGTTGAGTATCACATCGTCCCTGTCCACTGTGGAGCGTAGCGTGGTTAACTCCTCGGCCGAGAGGGCTTCGGATAATGCCTCGAGGGCCAATGCCGCTGTTTTGTTTTCGGCGCGGAGTGCTGTGTCCGTATCACTAGCAAGAGTGATGATTCCATTGGGCCCGGGCATTTTAAGCTTCATGTACCCATAATGGGGTACGGCTTGGAAGATTGTGAACGCCTCCCGTCCTAAAAGAGCGTGATAGCCACTGCTGAACGGGGCCACTTGGAATGTAATTTCTTCGGACCTGTAATTGTCCGGCGTGCCGAATACCACATCTAGTGTGATTTTCCCAGCACATCGTGCTTCTCGGCTGGGGATAATTCCTCTAAAGGTTGTGCTACTTTGCTCGATGCGGTTCCAGTCTATTTCCATCTTTTGGAGGGTTTCCTCATAGATGAGGTTTAGTCCGCTGCCGCCGTCCATGAGTACTTTGGTGAGTCGAAAGCCGTCCACGATTGGACTGAGGACCAGTGCGGCTGGTGCTCGGGCTGTTCGGAATTTGGGTTCATCACTGGCATTGAAGGTAATAGCCGTGTCACTCCATGGATTTGTTGCTGCTACGTGGCAGATTTCGGCCATGCTGCGGAGTGTTCGCTTGCGTCTATTATTTGATGCAAAGGTCTCGAACACTGTTAACACCGTATTGTTATCCACTGGATGGTGCTCTGTGGTATGTGGGATAAGAAGATCCTCACCACTTTTGGCCACCTGCCAGATTATCCAACATGCTCTAAGGCTGTGCGTTGGTATTATATCCGCCGTGCTATGAATTTTGCAGGGTCCGTTGAGCCATCCCTCCAGTACGGTTCCTTGCCCTGTAGAGGGTTTTTGCTTTTTGGTAGTTAACCCGGGTGTATTGTGATAATGCACCCTTTTATTTTGGACTGGGTTTGTGTTTAGGGACGGATTATCCCAAAAGTTTCTTTTGGTTTTCCAGGCACTTTCCATCGCACAGTACTTTCGTACTATGGACGCCAAGTCAGCAAAGCGTGTTATCTCACGGCAATTTATGGCGTTAAGGATTCCCTTGTCCGTGCAATTATTGCAGAAAAATAAGATTGCGTCTTCCTCGCGACAGTCCTTAACCTTGTTCATCGCAAGGAGGAATCTGGCCCAGTAATGATGTACTGTTTCCTGGGGCTCTTGCCTGATATGGGAAAGGTCGCTTGTGTTTGGGTGGGTGGGTGGAATTGAATCCAAACCCCTACCCGATCTGGGATCCAGGGGCCGAGGAGTTTCCAATTTTGGAAGTTCCGGTTCCGGGATGTTACCCGCTAATCCTTGTCCGTTGTCTGACTCTAAGTTCAGGGATTGGATGTTGTCCTCCCACGAACGGGTGTCCAGCTCGGGGAGCTCGGAAATCCGGACATAGTTGGTCCTCAGGATAGAGGAAAGGTCGCCGCATTGTTCCTCCACCACTGCAATATGATGGGTGACCGGTGGAGAGTTAATCTCCCTTTGATCGGGTTTAAGCCCAATCCGATCATAGTCCGTAGCGACTCCCAAGGCGGCGATGCGATCCAAGAGCTCGTTTAAGGAGGAGAGCTCCATTGGATCCATCTGTTCGGCGAGTGCCGATTTGACGTGGAGGCTATTTTCGATGACCCGAGAATTCATCGTCGGCGCGGCGGTCGTACAGGCGGTCATGATGAACCCGCCTAGCCGGAGAGTTTGGCCGACAGCCAAAGCTCCCCCAACAGTAGTACCGTCTTTAAAGACGAGACGAGACATCCTTCCTTCTGGCGATGGCAGAGAGGAACTCTCAATGAAAGCACCAATGTCGGTGTCAAAACCGGCGGATCTCGGGTAGGGGGTCCCGAACTGTGCGTCTAAGGCGGATGGTAACAGGAGGCAGGGGACACAATGTTTTACCCAGGTTCGGGCCCTCTTGATGGAGGTAAAACCCTACGTCCTACTTGATTAATATTGATGATATGAGTAGTACAAGAGTAGATCTACCACGAGATCGGAGAGGCTAAACCCTAGAATCTAGCCTATGGTATGATTGTATGTTGTCCTACGGACTAAAACCCTCCGGTTTATATAGACACCGGAGGGGCTAGGGTTACACAAGGTCGGTTACAAAGGAGGAGATATACATATCCGCATTTCCTAGCTTGCCTTCCACGCCAAGTAGAGTCCCATCCGGACACGAGACGAAGTCTTCAATCTTGTATCTTCATAGTCCAACAGTCCAGCCAAAGGATATAATCTAGTTGTCCGGATACCCCCTAATCCAGGACTCCCTCAGGTTGAATACTCTACCCTCGAAAGCTGTTTCGATCCCCTATACTTGTGGGTTATCAAGACTAATTTCTAGCGCCGTTGTCGGGGAGCATAGCTCTATTCTTTGAGTCACTTGGGATTTATATCTGCGGGACACTATGAACAATTTGAAAGACACTAAGACAACAATTTATCCCTCAACTACGAGGGGAGGTAAGGAGCTGCCATCTAGCTCTGCACTTGATTCACCTTCTGTTATGAGTAAGCTTGCGACACCTAAACCTGCTTCTGTTGTTCGTTCTGATATGTCGCATGTTATTGTTGATGCTACTTCTGCTATACATGATACTTATGATGAAACTATCTCTATGCCTGATACTACTATGACACTTAGTGATTTTCTCGAGGAACGACTTGCTAGGGCTAGAGAGATTGAAAATATTGAATCTGATTATGAAGATGAAAGTGATGATGAAGAATCACTTGTTATTCCTGAAGGTTATTTATTTGATCAAGAAGCATCTTTAGCAATTTTAGCTTGCAAAGATAGATATGAACTCAAAAGTTATTAGCTAAATGGAATAATCAATCTCTAAATGCTAGGATGAGACCTGACCCTGCGTTTGCTACTTCACCTATTTGTGTTGCTGATAAGGATTATGAATTTTCTGTTGATCCTGATATAATTACTTTTGTTGAATCTGATCCTTTTCATGGCTATGAATCTGAAACTGTTGTGGCACATCTTACTAAATTAAATGATATAGCCACCCTGTTCAGTAATGATGAGAGATCTCGCTACTTTTATATTCTCAAAATATTTCCGTTCTCATTAAAGGGTGATGCTAAGATATGGTTTAATTCTCTTGATCCTGGTTGTGTGCGTAGTCCCCAGGATATGATTTATTACTTCTCTGCTAAATATTTCCCTACTCATAAGAAACAAGCTGTTTTAAAGGAAATATACAACTTTGTGCAAATTAAAGAAGAGAGTCTCCCACAAGCTTGGGGGAGGCTTCTCAAGTTACTTAATGCTTTGCTTGATCATCCTCTTAAGAAAAATGAAATACTTGATATCTTTTGTAATGGACTAACCAATGCTTCCAGAGATTACCTGGATAGTTGTGCTGGTTCTCTTTTCAGGGAAAGAACACCAGATGAAGCTGAAATCTTATTGAATAATATGTTGAAAAATGAAAATAATTGGGCACCTCCTGAGCCAGCTCCTAAACCAACTCCGAAGAAGAGATGTATCCTATTTCTCAGTCCCGAAGATATGCAAGAGGCAAAGAAATCTATGAAAGAAAAAGGTATTAAAGCTGAAGATGTTAAGAATTTACCTCCTATTGAAGAAATACATGGTCCTAATTTACCGCCTCTTAAAGAAACATATGATCTTAATCCTTTATTTATTGAAGAACCTCCAGACCTCGATAACCCGACATAGGTAGTAAAGGTAAATTCTCTCTATAGATATGATAAAGCTGAAATCTCTCCTGCTAAAATTACTAGTCAATGCTTGGATGAGTTTGATAATTTTATGTTTAAGCAAGAAGACTTCAATGCTTATTTTGGTAGACAATTAAAAGAAGATGCTGATATGATTAAATACTTGGGTGATTATATGGCTAATATTAGAGGTGAGCTTAAACTTGTTAGCAAACATGCTTCTATGGTTACCACTCAAGTAGAACAAGTACTTAAAGCTCAAAAAGAATTGCTCGATGAGATGAATAGTAAGAAAAATTATTATGCTATTAAAGTGGCTACTAGAACTGGTAGAATGACTCAGGAACCTTTGTATCCTGAAAGCCACCCTAAGAGAATTGAGCAAGATTCTCAGATAAATAATATTGATGCACCTAGTTCTTCTAAAAGGAAGAAAAAGAAAAATGATAAAATTGTGCAAACTTCTAGTGAACCTATTGCTGAACCACCTAATAATCCAAATGGTATATCTATGTCTGATGCTGAAACACAATCTGGCAATGAACATGAACCTAATGAAAATGTTAATGATGATGTTCATAATGATGCTCAACCTAGTAATGATAATGATGTAGAAATCGAACCTGCCATTGATCTTGATAACCCACAATCAAAGAATCAACGTTATGATAAGAAAGACTTTGTTGCTAGGAAACATGGTAAAGAAAGAGAGCCTTGGGTTCAGAAACCCATGCCTTTTCCTCCCAAACCATCCAAGAAAAAGGATGATGAGGATTTTGAGCGCTTTGCTGAAATGATTAGACCTATCTTTTTGCGTATGCGATTGACTGATATGCTAAAAATGAATCCTTATGCTAAGTACATGAAAGATATTATTACAAATAAACGAAAGATACCAGAAGCTGAAATTTCCACCATGCTTGCTAATTATACTTTTAAGGGTGGAATACCTAAGAAACTTGGAGATCCAGGAGTACCCACTATACCAAGCTCCATTAAAAGAAACTATGTTAAAACTGCTTTATGTGATCTTGGAGCCGGTGTTAGTGTTATGCCTCTCTTTATATCGTAGACTTGATTTGAATAAGTTGACACCTACTGAAATATCTTTGCAAATGGTTGATAAATCAACTGCTATACCTGTCGGTATTTGTGAGGATGTGCCTGTTGTGGTTGCAAATGTTACTATTTTAACGGACTTTGTTATTCTTGATATTCCCGAGGACGATAGTATGTCTATTATTCTTGGAAGACCTTTTTTTTAATACTGCAGGGGCTTTTATTGATTGCAACAAAGGCAATGTCACTTTTCATGTTAATGGTAATGAGCATACGATACACTTTCCGAGGAAACAACCTCAAGTTCATAGTATCAATTCTATAGGAAAAATTCCATCGATTATATTTGGAGGTTTTGAATTTCCTCTTCCTACTGTCAAGAAGAAATATGATATACTTATTATTGGGGATGTGCATATCCCCGTTGAGGTAACCTAGTGTTATTCAAAATTTCTCCGGTTTCATGTTAATCGGAATGAGTTTGTTAACAAGACTTGATCAACCTTGTTAGTGGATTCCTTTTGACGAGCATGAGATGGATGAAACTAGAAGCACAACCGTCTGTACCCTCTCTATACTTTCTATTATTTAGTTGAAATAAATTAAAAATAAATATGTTTCTGTCTGTTATCTGATTATCCGTGCAATATAAAAATACCTCGAAAATTAAAGTTCTCCAAATGCCCTGAAAATTAAATATGATTTTTTCTAGAATATTTGAGGATTTATGGATCAAAGAACACACCAGCGGGGCCAACCACCTTGCCACGAGGGTGGAGGGCGCGCCCACCCCCTAGGGCGCGCCCCCTGCCTCGTGGGCCCACGGTGGCCCTCCTCCACTTATTCCTACACCCACACACTTCATGTTCCTTCCACAAACACGAAAAAACAACTCAAGCACGAGTTCCAGCCCTCATTGGTGCCATTTTCAATCTCCTTGCTCAAAGCACCTCTCACAAAACTACTTGGGGAGATTGTTCCTTGGTATGTGACTCCTCCATTGATCCAATTAGTTTTTGTCCTAGTGCTTTATTAATTGCAAATTTTTGCTGCTTAGTTGACCCTCCTCTTGAGCTTGCATGTCAAATTTATATGGTCAAAAGTAGGTTTGATGCATGATATAGGCTCTAGGCACTTGTAGGAGTAGTTGTTATCAATATTATTGAGTTTGGTTTATTTTTATTTTGAAGTTACTAAAAATTTTCAGAGGAAGAAAAATGCTTAGGAAAATGTTTCAAGGTGGTTCTTCAAGGAAGCAAGGACCCACACTTGCAATGCGTGATGTTGACGAAGAGCCACCAAGAGACGCTCCAGTGTGTCCTTGTGAGTGGCCTTCTGAAAATTTTATGGATCGAGCGGGAATTAAAGAAGAATTTAACACATATGTGCGTAATGCTGGTCTTGAGGACTTTGAGGCAGACAAATGCCCCCAGTATCATGATCTCACAAGCTCTTTTGTGAGGAGGTTTCAGTATTCATCTTCGCGTAATACTCCTTCAGTCATGTTTGATCTTTATAACAAATCTTATACCATGGACTTAGAGGATTTCACTTTTGCTTGCAAACTTCCACAATGGGTGTTAGGGATCCCCCTAAATCTGAATTTAGAAACTTTCTTGCTAGTATAACTGTAGGGGAATCTAGAGATATAACGCAACCTACCATATGGAGCATTCACTTTCCTGCTATACATTATTTTGCTCTCTTCATAGGTAGGTGCATAAATGCTAAATATGAAGCATGCCACATGTGTGTTCCTGACCTTAGCATTCTCAGGAGTGCTGTGTCAGGAGACCAATCTTATCATATGGGAGCCATTGTAGCTCGTAGGTTGCATCATAATAGACATAATGGAGATTTCTTTGGAGGAATTTATGCAACCCGCTTAGCTAAATTTCTTGAGATAGACGTTCGTGAAGGAGACATGGAGTTCCCTCCTGCTTATTTAGATTTTGATTCTATGGTTTCCCACCATTTTGTCGAGAGGAACGAATCACCTCTCCAGTACCGACTAATCTTTGACAGACGTCGTGTTGTCCATATTACTCTCCCTGCTCCTGCTTTCTTTGATTATCAGGCAAGAGGAGGATATACTATTACCAGAGAGGAGGCAGATGAGTATGAGAGGAGAGCGGAGGCCGCTCGTCGCCACACTACAGCTCAGGTGGTGATAGCCGCTGCATCGCAGTATGACCCCAACTATTATTATGGATATCAGCTAGGCCAGCCGTGGCCATAAACCAACTTAGGCCAAAAGCCTAAGCTTGGTGGAGTACGTATTTCCCACCAACATTACATTTATGTTCACACACTCATTGCTAGATGTCAGTGCTCATACTTTTTCATTGTATCATCCATGCTAGTTTATTTTCTTTTATGCTTTCTTCTTGTGTGTTTAATAAACCTTAAGAAAAAAACCAAAAAAAATAGTTGTGGCTTTTAATTAATTTACTTTCCATGCTTGTAGTAGTAATTAAAAAGAAAACCCAAAAATATTTCCTGTTCTTATTTTGCTTGTTGGGAGCTTTCCCGTGTAAATAGTTTTATTTCCTTTCTTTTCTTTGGGGATCAGTAGGAGAAGACCATGATTAAATTGTTGAAGTGGCTCTTATATGCATTATTGTTGATTTAAACAAGAGCCCATATTGCTTTGTCTTCTCCTGTTTATTGAATGCTCGGAGATTCCAGCTTAGTCCAATGCACGGGCACTCTTATTATTATTCACATTGTTCGGTTGTGCAAGTGAAAGGCAATTATGATGATATATGATGGACTGACTAAGATGAGAAAAGCTGGTATGAACTCGACCGTTTTTGTTTTTGTAAATATGATGAGTTCATCGTTCTTGATTCAGCTTGTTATGAATAAACATGTTTGCAATGACAATTAGAGATCATAGTTGCTTGTGCCATGCTTGATTAGCTATGAGTTATAATGGTTTACCTTGCGTGCCAACATGCTATTAAAGTGGTTATGATGTCGTATGATAGGGTGGTATCCTCCTCTGAATGATTTAAGTGACTTGCTTGGCACATGTTCACACATGTAGTTGAAACAAATCAACATAGCCTTCATGATATTTATGTTCATGGTGGATTATATCCTACTCATGCTTGCATCCAATGTTTATTAATTTTAATGCATGCACATGGATGTTGTCGCTCTCTAGTTGGTCGCTTCCCAGTCTTTTGCTAGCCTTCACCTGGACTAAGCAGGAATACTGCTTGTGCATCCAAACTCCTTAAACCCCAAAGTTATTCCAGATAAGTCCACTATACCTTCCTATATGCGGTATCTACCTGTCGTTCCAAGTAAATTCGTATGTGCCAAACTCTAAACCTTCAAATAATCATCCTGTTTTGTATGCTCAAATAGCTCATGTATCAACTAGGGATGCCTGTATCTTCCATGTTAGGAGGGTTATTCTCAAGAGGAGTGGACTCCGCTCCTCACTCACGAGAAAATGGCTGGTAACCGGGATGCCCAGTCCCATGCTTTATGCAAACTAAATCAAAATAATTGCAAACAAAACTCCATCTGGGACCTGATGTATGTTGGAGGCACTCGTTGTTTCGAGCAAGCCATGGATTGATGTTTGTTGGTGGAGGGGGAGTATAAACTTTACCATTCTATTTGGGAACCGCCTATAATGTGTGCAGCATGGAAGATATCGCCATCTCTTGGTTGCTATGTTGACAATGAAAGTATACCGCTCAAAATATTATTCACCTCTATTTCAAAACCGAGCTTTGGCACCTCTACAAATCCTTGCTTCCCTCTGCGAAGGGCCTATCTATTTACTTTTATGTTGAGCCATCACCCTCTTATTAAAAGCACCAGTTGGAGAGCACCGTTGTCATTTGCATTCATTATTGTTAGTTTACATTGGGTGTGAATATGATTGGATCTCTTTTACCATGAATCACAATGTCTAGTCAGTCCTTGATCTTTAAAGGTGCTCTGCATTTATGTTTTGCGGTCTCAGAAAGGGCTAGCGAGATACCATCTTGTTATATCATATTATGATTGTTTTGAGAAAGTGTTGTCATCCGGTATTTATTATTATGGCTTGCTAGTTGATCATGCTATTGATATGGGTAATCATGAGACCTGAGAATTATTGCAAATGTGGTTAGTTATAATCTTTGCTGAAAACTTGAATGCTAGCATGACATATTTATAACAACAAGAGCAAACAGAGTTTGTAAAAGTTTGTCTTTATTTCTTTTAGTTTGTCAATTGAATTGCTTGAGGACAAGCAAGGGTTTAAGCTTGGGGGAGTTGATACGTCTTCGTCGTATCTATTTTTCCAAACACGTTTGCCCTTGTTTTGGACTCTAACTTGTATGATTTGAATGGAACTAACCCGGACTGACGTTGTTTTCAGCAGAATTGCCATGATGTTGTTTTATGTGCACAAAACAAAAGTTCTCGGAATGACTTGAAACTTCACGGAATATCTTACAATAAATAATAAAAAATCCTCGCCAAAGATGAAGACTAGGGGGCCCACACCCTTGCCACGAGGGTGGGGGCGCCCCCCATAGGGCTCGCCACCCTACCTCGTGGGCCCCCTGGAGACCTCCCGACTCCAACTCCAACTTTATATGGCTGCTTTCGGGGAGAAAAAAATAGGAGAGAAGAAATCATCATGTTTTACAATACAAAGACGCCACCAAGCCCTAAAACCTCTCGGGAGGGCTGATATGGAGTCCGTTCGGGGCTCCGGAGAGGGGGATTCGTCGCCGTCATCATCATCAACCATCCTTCATCACCAATTTCATGATGCTCACCGCCGTGCATGAGTAATTCCATCGTAGGCTTGTCGAACGGTGATGGGTTGGATGAGATTTATCATGTAATCGAGTTAGTTTTGTTAGGGTTTGATCCCTAGTATCCACTATGTTCTGAGATTGATGTTGCTATGACTTTGCTATGCTTAATGCTTGTCACTAGGGCCCGAGTGCCATGATTTCAGATCTGAACCTATTATGTTTTCATCAATATATGAGAGTTCTTGATCCTATCTTGCAAGTCTATAGTCACCTATTATGTGTTATGATCCGTTAACCCCGAAGTGACAATAATCGGGATACTTACCGGTGATGACCGTAGTTTGAGGAGTTCATGTATTCACTATGTGCTAATGCTTTGTTCCGGTTCTCTATTAACAGGAGGCCTTAATATCCCTTAGTTTCCATTAGGACCCCGCTGCCACGGGAGGGTAGGACAAAAGATGTCATGCAAGTTCTTTTCCATAAGCACGTATGACTATATTCGGAATACACGCCTACATTACATTGACGAATTGGAGCTAGTTCTGTGCCACCCTATGTTATGACTGTTACATGACGAACCGCATCCGGCATAATTATCCATCATTGATCTGATGCCTACGAGCTTTCCATATACTGGTTCACGCTTATTTACTTTCCCGTTGTTATTGTTACAATCACTACAAAATACCAAAAACATTACTTTGCTTTCGTTACTCTTTTGTTACCGTTACCATCATTATCATATTACTTTGCTACTAAACACTTTGCTGCAGATACTAAGTTTCCAGGTGTGGTTAAATTGACAACTCAGCTGCTAATACTTGAGAATATTCTTTGGCTCCCCTTGTGTCGAATCAATAAATTTGGGTTGAATACTCTACCCTCCAAAGCTATTGCGATCCCCTATACTTGTGGGTTATCAGGGCCTGAGGACAATGCCAAATCGGTCGACTGGCCGGACTCGCTTCTTCCTGATTTATGGAGCCGAGGCCATGCTACCGACTGATTCACTCCATAATGCCCCGCGAGTGGAACTCTTCGTAGAAGCCGAAGCAGAATAAGCCCATCAAGATGCTATTGAACTTCTGGAAGAGGAAAGAGAGATGGAGCTGATCCGGTCGACCATCTATCAACAAGATATGTGTCGTTTTCATGCTAGGAATGTTAGGGGTCGATCATTTCAGGAGGGAGACCTGGTTCTCCGAGTGGACCAGCAACATCCACACAAGCTTGCTCCTGCCTGGGAAGGCCCCTTCATCGTCACCAAACTGCTCCACAACGGTGCATATCACCTGTACGATGTGGAACACAAGAAAGACATGCCACGCGTCTGGAATGTGGAGCTTCTTCGCCACTTTAACACTTAAGCATTCGGACTATCGAGATGTAATAAGAAGTACCTTTCAGTTTGTTTATCAAAGACATGGTTTTGCAGTCTCCTAAATGATTGTTATTACTTATACATGTGTCCAAAATCCCCCAGTGGGTGGCTTAGTCGCGAATCCGATTCGCCTAAGTTCCAAAAAACAAAATCCCACCGAGTGGAGAGCATGCCTCCCACTCGGGGGTTGAGCTGCGAACCTGATTCGCCTAAGTTTAAAAAATCCTACCGAGTGCTGAGCAACCCTCCCACTCGGAGGCTTAGCTACAGTTCAGTACTCACCTAAGTTTAAAAAATCCTACCGAGTGGTGAGCAACCCTCCCACTCGGGGGCTTAGCTGCAGTCCAGTACTCACCTAAGTTTAAAAAATCCTACCGAGTGGTGAGCAACCCTCCCACTCGGGGGCTTAGCTGCAGTCCAGTACTCGCCTAAGTTTAAAAAATCCTACCGAGTGGTAAGCAACCCTCCCACTCGGGGGCTTAGCTGTAGTCCAGTACTCGCCTAAGTTTAAAAATCCGACCGAGTGGTGAGCTACCCTCCCACTCGGGGGCTTAGCTGCAGTCCAGTACTCGCCTAAGTTTAAAAAATCCTACCGAGTGGTGAGCAACCCTCCCACTCGGGGGCTTAGGTGCAGTCCAGTACTCGCCGAAGTTTAACAAATCTGACCGAGTGGTGAGCAACCCTCCCACTCAGGGGCTTAGCTGCAGTCCAGTACTCGCCTAAGTTTAAAAATCTTACCGAGTGGTTAGCAACCCTCCCACTAGGAGGTTAGCTGCAGTCCAGTACTCGCCTAAGTTTAAAAAATCCTACCGAGTGGTGAGCAACCCTCCCACTCGGGGGCTTAGCTGCAGTCAAGTACTCCCCTAAGTTTGAAAAATCCTACCGAGTGGTGAGAAACCCTCCTACTCGGGGGCTTAGCTGCAGTCCAGTACTCGCCTAAGTTTAAAAAATCCTACCGAGTGGTGAGCAACCCTCCCACTCGAGGGCTTAGCTGCAGTCTCATACTCGCCTAAGTTTTAAAACATGCTCTATCCTTATCCGCAAGGACGATAAGGTGCAAGTCAACCACAACCTTATCCTCAGAGCTTCGACACAAATAGAACGTCTACTCCATCCTTATCCGCAAGGCCGATGAGGTGCAGGTCCACCATCACCTATCCTCGGAGCCTCGACACAAATACAATGTCCGTTCCATCCTTATCCACAAGGACGATGAGGTGCAGGTCGACCACGACCTTATCCTCGGAGCTACGACACAAATACAACATCCGCTCCATCCTTACCTGCAAAAAGACGATGAGCAGGTCATGGACGGCATCAGATGCCCTTGTCTGTGATCCACTCGACTGGGCTACACCACAAAGTCAGTAGCAACAAAGATTGAAGAATCAAAGCCAAGAGATTCAAAAGCAACCAACTTTAGAGAAAACATAAGAGGTTCCAGACCATAGTTCAAAGGACTCGGGCATCAGGCCCGAAAGAGTTTAAACGGTTAAAAGACCACTCGGCTTACCGAGGCAAATTCAATCGGATTATAAAAGTTTGTTCACTCTGTGAGGGAAGGACTGGAGGGCTCGACGAACTCGTCCAGGTCGATTCCATATGCAATTCGAGTGGCAGTAGAAATGAATGTCTCCATGAAGGATCAGAAGTCGTGTTTCCTAGTATAGGCAATCTTGACCGTTGCTAGCTTTTCCTCCTTGGCCTCCTTGCAGTGGACTCGAACTAGCGACAAAGCTACGTCGGCACCGCAGCGAGTAGATGACTTCTTCCACTCTTGCAGTCGGCCAGGGACCTCATTGAGTCGAGTCATCAAGGACTCGAGGTTATTCTGGAGCGTCTCCCGTGGCCAAAGTGCTGAGTCAATCCGTGACACCGCAACCTTCAGACGTGCAAGATAGTTTGTAACAGTGGCAATGCAGGATTCCAGTCGGAGCACGTTCATGGTAGCTTCATCACCGATAGGGGAAAGGATGGGGTCTAGGCCTGTCTCGGTCCACCTAGTTTCTTCCTCAAAGTTCTGACAGAAATCTACAAACACAAAGAGATACTGATGTGATATCTGAGTCAACGGTTTTATGGTGAGTCGACAATGGCTAAACAATTGGACATGGAAAAATACCTTCGAGCATAAGGAACAACTTATTGGCGAGTGCCCCCAGATAAGCCTCCCGGTCATTTCTCTTACGAGAAATGCCTTCAATCTTCTCGTTCAAAGCAACTTTCTCCTTCTTCAGATGGGTCAATTCTTTGTTGGCTTAGGTGAGAGATGCCTTTAGCTTGGCGTTGTCTTCCTCCAGTGCCCCAACTGAAGCCAGCTTCTTGTCGGTGAGTGCAGTCTTCTCCTGAGCCTCCTTCTGCGCAGCTACAAGGTCGAGGTCCTTCTGTACCAAGGCTTGCTTCATTTTCTCCGAAGAATGTGCACTCGGGTTAGAGAGAAGAATGAAGAGATAACTTGAGAGATGGTCAATATAGACAGTCGAGAGGTCGTTACCTTCCGTACCAGCTACTTCATCTTTAGCCTTTTTCAAATTTTGATTGGCCAGCTCCAAGTCAAGGTTGAGCTGTCTCTGCTTCTCCTCGAAATAGGATTTCTGCAGTCAGCAAAAATATACATCAATGGACAAGATCAAAGACTATTCGCTTCCGAGTGAAAACAATTCTAAGACTACTGCAGAATCAAACATTGAACAGTAGTCTCGGGGACTACACCCAGTGGGTGCACTTAGCATGCCCCAACTGGTTCAGATTCCACTCGTCATGGTCTCACCAGACAGAGAAAAAAGAAAAAAAAGCATTCTCAGACCCCAATCGACTGCCCACAGAGATCACGATCGCGGTCTCTGCGTGCGCCCACTGGTTCAAGTTCTACTCGACATGGTCTGCCCAAACTGAGTGGAAGAACGGAAGGAGAAGATGTTTTTATCAAGGCCCCCACCGAATCGCACATTTGACGACGGCCTCAGGGACTACACCAAGTGGGTGCACTTTGCTTTCCCCCACTAGTCTGAAAACTACAATTGACACAACCTAGTCGACTCAACTGGGAAAAATATTTGACATAAATTAAAACACCCAGTGGGTGTGCAGATGCGAAGAGCAGATTGACAGACGGATGCACAAAGAAGAGTTTTTTCGGGTAGCATATCCTAACAGAACAAGCGGCAACATAGGAGTTCAGTCGGAAACCAACTTACCTGGACATTGGCTCGGAGGGCTGCACTGGCATCATAAGCAGCTTGACTATTCTCGTGCACAGTCTTCACCCGCTCCATCATCAGGCCTGCTTGGCATATGGCTTCTGCTGCGGCGCTTGCCTAATCCTCCAGGACGTGATGGGTGGTGAAGAACAGAGTTGTCGGTTCAGTCGGAGCAGCCTGAAAATCCAAGGTGTGACACTGAACAGATGAAGCAGGGACGGGCACAGTCGACGATGAAGGGCGTTCAGTCAACACTGGAATAGCAAAAGTGACAGAGGTCTGGTTCACAACTTCGGGCTGTTGAACCACTGGCTCCGTCACCGGCACCGACTGTGACATTTGACCAGCAGATGCCTTCTTTCTCGAAGCCTTGCCCCTCCTTCACATGGTCCTCTACGGCATGTCTTCATCATCATCCGGAAGCTCAATGACATTGGGCGGAGCTACAAAGCAATCGTTTACGGAGTTCACTCGACCGTCAAAAAAGTAGATTAAATAATGACAGAAGGGCAAAGAGTTTTACCTGCATGAGAAGTGACCGCGTCCTCCATCTCTTCATCTTCATAATCTTGGTAAATATAAGTCCCAGAGGCAACACTACAAAAGTCAGAATTCACTCAGTCAGAATAAGAGAGTGAGTCAAAAAAAGTTTGAATCATGCGAAAACTAAAGAGTTGGGCTCAATAATTACCCAGAAGTTATGGGTATAGACACTTTGATCTTGGGCAGAGCCTTCCGGGGTTTTGATGTCACGACTTTGGGCTGCTTAGGAGCTTCTTCATTCAGCACAGGAAAAGACGTCCAAGTACGCTTTAAAGGATGACTAGTCGGAGGAGTCGTTTTGCCCCGAATGCTTGTTGGATCCTGCCTATGTTTGGAGCGCCTCTCTGTGCGAGGCAGAGAGTCGACCTCCTCGCCACTGCTCGAGTCCTCACTCTCCTTGTCTCCTCCTCCGTCCGAGTGCCAGTCACCGCTATCACCCCTGCTTGCCTCTCCCTCCTGCTCTTGCTCTCCGTTGGGCATCGAGTACAGTTGAGTGAAGGTCTGCAAAGGGTAGAGTCGACTGGATATTCATCAATTTCAAAAGCTAACACATATCAGAGAAAAATACACTTGGAAGGAAAGAATCAAACCTTGTCAGGCTCAGTGGTGTTGTCGAGTGGAGGAACCCTTTTGGACCCCCTGGGGTTGTCCTTATTCCCAGTGATGCCTTGCAGCCATAGCTCCACCGTCTCTTCACTGACTTCCTCCGGGTGGATCCGAGTGATGTCCTCAACGCCCGAGTACAACCACATTGGGTGGTCACGAGCTTCGAGCGGCTATATGCATTGACTCATAAAAGCTTCTAGCAAATCCATACCAGTCACGCTATCGCGGACAAGTTGGACCACTCGCTCGACCATCATAGCAACCTCCTCTTTCTCATCTGGAGTCACTCTCAATGAAGAAGGCTTCTCCACTCGCTCAGTGGAATACGGAGGATGACCAGTCGACTGACCAGGAGTTGGTTCATCCTTACAGTAGAATCAGGTCGACTGCCACCCCCTGACGGAGTTGGGAAGAATCATGGCAGGGAAAGTGATCTTGCTCCTCATCTGGATCCCTAAACCCCCACACATCTGAATCATGTGTGTTCTCTCAGCACTCGGATTGGCCTTTTTACCGACTAAGAGCGGCAGGTGAAAATATGTTTGAAGAGGCCCCAGTGTGGTCGACAACCCAGAAAATTCTCGCACATGGACACATAGGCAGCGAGGTATGTGATAGTGTTGGGGGAGAAGTGATGAAGTTGAGCCTCGAAGAAATTCAGAAAACCTTAGAAGAAAGGAAGGTTAGGCAAAGAAAAACCGCGGTCGACGTGGATCGCGAGAAGGACACACTCACCCTCTTGTGGTCGCGGCTCAGTCTCGTCCCCCGGAAGCTGCCAAGACTCGTGGGCAATCAGCCCTCCGTCCACCAGATCTTCCATGTCCTCTTTCATGATGGTCGATCGGATCCAGTCGCCCTGGATCCAGCCGCGCGGCAGAGCGGATCTTGACGACGACCTGCCCTGGCTCGTCTTCTTCCCCTTCACCTTTGCCGCCGCTTTCTTCGCACGCTTCAGAGCGGCGGTCTTGTCCTTCCCCATTGCGGTGGAACGGTCTCAAGCTGGGCGGCGACGCCGAGAGTGGAGGCGGAAGCAGTGGGGAGCGGAGGAAGGAGGAGGAGAATGGGGCACACAGTGCGAAGGCTGCCGCCTCAGCGCCTTATATGGCCCTGTTCCCCGAGTGGCTGACCGGTGGACCCATGGGATCCTGTCAAATCCTGCAATAGGCGCGCGCAGTACGTGGCGAAAAAGGTGGCATGGGGATCGAGGCGCCCCTGCCTAATCTACTCCGATTACCATGATCCTCTCCGCCCCGCGTGCTTCCCCAAATTTCGAATCCCGCGGGATCCAGGAACAGCAGGGAAGTCGATCATGCCGAAGATTTTATACAACACTAGGAGTCGAAACTCATCAGCAGAAAACTTCACTCGACAAACTTCTGAATGGCTCAAGGAGATTGGAAGATGAAGTTGAAGCCGTTGCATGGTTCACCAATCCAGTCATATGGTTCTGCAGTGTAAAGGTTGGATCAGAACCATTGTCAACTTCATTTTCCACTCGAACCCAGAACCATTAGGGGGCTAATGACGGTGCCGTGTACCTGAGGTAGGACAATAGACCTGATCTAAGCACCCTTCCCAAGGACACCGCCCTGTAGTCAAAGACATCCAAAGGACAATAAATTCTACCGACTGGAATTACTTCAAGGTGCAACCCACTCGACCATGAGTTCCACTCGGATAACCCAATTCCATTCGACCATGATATAATCATTCGACCACATCACAAACCACTAGGTGCACAGAAGATCAAAGGCTACTCAGGATGGCAACGGTCAGGCGTTCACTCCATAGCCTTAAGGGTCATTTATATCACTTTAATGTTGACGTTACCAGTAACGTCCCTTCTTTATGTACATTGAACCCTTCTAACGTGGGCTGGTTGGGGTCCTGGCACACTCTATGTAAGCCACCCCCTCCTCTGGCACAAGGGTTCGCACCCCCTATAACTTCACGCATAATCCAATCGACCGAGCCTCCGAGCACCGAGACGTAGGGCTATTACTTCCACCACGAAGGGCCTGAACTCGTACATCTTGCGTGCACAATCTCACCATAGCTAGGACCTTACCTCTACATTCCTAGCCCCTACTTTACTGTCAGACTTAGAACCACGACACCCACCGCACGTTCAAGCCCGATGTTGGCGATAAGTACAACAGCAAGACCCACCCGTCGGAGTTCCACATCATCTACACCATCACGATGTAAGCTGCTGGAGCTCACGATGACTAGGTGCTTGCCAATTACTTCCCGTTGGCACTCAAACCCAACGTCATGTCATGGTTGATGCACTTGCCAGTGGATTCCATTTCTTCTTGGTCGGATTTGGGTCATGAGTTTGTTGGCGCCTTCACCGGAGGCCACAAAGCTCATGGCCAAGCAAGCGATTTGCACATCATCCCCTAGAAAGAAGGAGAAAACCTGCGCAAGTACATACAGAGGTTCAGCCGAGTGCAGTACAACATCCCAAATGTTCATCCCGCCACAGTTATCAGCGCATTCCATCAGAACGTGTGCAACTGCAAGATGTGTGAAGAGTTGGCGATGAACAAGGTCAAGGATGTGGCCGAACTTTATGTTCTGGATGATAGATGTGCTCGAGCTGAAGAGGGGAGGAAGTACCCTGGCGAGGACGCCGGTGCGGAAACCGACTCCACAGACGAAGACACCGCCGCTCCAACAAAGAAGGGCCGGCGCCGCAACAGGAAGCGCAAGGGCAAGACTGTGCTTGCTGTTGAGGGATCCGGCGAGCTTGGCGCCGACAAAAAGGCCAAGGCTGATGACCCCGGCAAGGAGGTTGCCGGGTGTGCCGCCTGGTTGGCCCTAGCAGCTGCCGGCAAGCCAGGAGCTCTGACAAGCAGTACTGCAAGATCCACCGCACCAAGGGCCATGACTTATAGAACTGCCGACAAGTTGAGCTGCTTGTTGAAAAGCAGACGGCTGAATATGAAAGGCGATACAAGGAGAAAGGTCAGGATGGTGCTGAGGGATCTGGCAAGAAGCGTGGCGGCCAAGGGGGTCGGCGCGGCAAAGATAACCAACAAGAGAGGCCCGCTTGTGGCCGCGACAAGAAAGAGGAGGATGATGATCATGACGAGGATGGTGAGACCGGTGAGCACGAGTTCCAGAAGGCTACATAGGCCATGTGCGTCGACGGTGGTGCCTCGTTGCACACCTCACACCGCTAGCTGAAGTAGTGGGCACGTGAGGTCGCTGCGGCAGAGCCGTCATTCGATGCCCAGGAGCCCCTGAAGTGGTCCGGCACGCCCATCGTTTTTGACACCGATGATCGCCCTGATCGCACAACTGCGGTCGAGTGTTTGCCGTTGTTGGTCTCGCCAATGATACGCAACCTCAAGGTGACGAAAGTGCTAGTTGACGGTGGGGCCGGTCTGAATTTAATCTCGCCAGCTATGATCAAGAAGCTACAAATTCCTGATGGAGACCTCGAAGAGACGGGCAGGTTTCAAGGGGTCAACCCAGGAAGGAGCTAGCCTAAAGGTAAAATCACGCTGTCCATTACGTTTGGAGGCGAGCTGAACTACAGGACGGAGAAGATCGTCTTCGATGTCGCCGAGATCCCCTTGCCATACAATGGGATCCTTGGCCGCCCAGCGCTGGCCAAGTTCATGGTGGCGTCCCACTATGCCTACAACGGGTTAAAGATGCCAGGGACACTGACCATCATTACCGTCCCCTCCGACAAGAAAGGTGCACTCATCTATGGCAATCAACTTTACTAAGAGGCAGTCGCATCAACTGCCACGAAGACACTTGCCCCTGCGGCTGAAGCTCCAGGGAAGAAGAAGTCCGGCAAGACCCCTTCCGGCAAGACCTCTTTCGGCGAGACCTCTTGCACCCACTCTGGCAAGCGCACCTCTTCGGAGTGCTGCGCTCTTGTTGAGGACGTGCCAGAGAGCTCCGCCGGCAAGAGTAAGAAGTCCAAAGCTGCACCACCAGAAACCAAGAAGGTGTCCGTCAAGGAGGACGGCACGGGCGGGGCTTTCACCATAAGCTCCACCCTTGACAGCAAATAGGAAAGCGTGCTCATTGCCTTCCCACGGGCGAATGTCGATGTGTTTGCATGGCTAGCATCCGACATCCCCGGCGTTCCCAGGGAGGTGACTGAGAACCATCTTGATGTCTGCCCTCATGCATGGCCCGTCAAGAAAAAGGTCAGGAAGCAAGCTTTGGAGTGACAAGAGTTCATCATAGAAGAGATCAGGAAGTTGGAGGCCGCAGGCCTAGTTAGAGGAGTACTCCACTCCACGTGGTTGGCCAATCCGGTGGTGGTGCATAAGGCAAATGGGAAGTGGAGGTTGTGTATTGATTGCACAGATATCAATAAAGCTTGTCCAAAGGATCCTTTCCCCTTGCCACGCATCGACCAGATTGTAGACTCCACTCCCGGGTGTGACCTGCTGTCATTCCTCGACAACTATTCAGGATACCACCAGATCTTCATGATGAAAGAAGATGAAGAGAAGACCGCGTTCATCATCCCATGTGGTACGTACTGTTTTGTACAGATGCCTTTTGGGTTGAAGAGCGCTGGTTTGACGTTTTCCCGAGCGGTCCAAATTGGTTTTTATCCCCAGCTACATAGAAATATGGAAGCCTATATGGATGATATAGTGGTCAAAACCAAGGACAGGGCAACGCTCGTACAAGACCTAGAAGAAACATTTGCAAATCTGTGTAAGATCAACCTCAAGCTCAACCCAGAGAAGTGCATGTTTGGTGTCCCGTCTGGCAAACTTCTTGGGTTCTTTGTGTCTCAGCGCGGAATTGAAGGAAATCCTGACAAGATCAAGGTGAAAGAGCAGATTGAAGCACCGGAGCGGGTAAAAGACGCCCGTAGGCTCGCTGGCTGCGTTGCTGCCCTGAGTAGATTCATATCCAAATCTGCTGAGCGCACCCTCCCCTTTTTCAAAATTTGAAAAAGGAGGATCCAGTAAAGTGGACTCCGGAGGCAGAGGCTGCACTACAAGATTTGAAGAGGTATCTCTCCTCCATGCCGATACTAGTCGCGCCCAAACCGCAAGAGCTGTTGCTACTATACTTGGCAGCAATAAATCAAGTGGTCAGTGCCATGTTGGTGGCGCAGAGGGAACTTGAGGAAGAGGCAGCAGTAGCAGCGGAGCCATCGGGTGGCGGACCGGGGCCATCCTCGGCAGGGTCTGACACTGGGAAGACGGAACCCCCGACGAGACCCGATCCCGGCAAGGCGGAGTCTGAGCAGATGAGCAAAGTAGGACATAAGAAGAAGATGGTGCAGCACCCAGTTTATTTTGTCAGTTCCCTCTTGCAAGGGGCTAGGTCAAGATATTCTGGTATGCAGAAGCTACTTTTCAGCCTCGTCATGGCCTCGAGAAAGTTGCGCCACTATTTCCAAGCACATGAGATCACTGTCATCACACGCCTCCCGTTGCAGCAAATCTTGCACAACCCAGATGCGACTGGGAGGACTGTGGAGTGGGAGTTGGAGCTGTCGAGCTTTGGCCTCAAGTTTGAAAGCACTTCAACAATCAAGAGCCGAGCCTTGGCAGAGTTCATAGCAGAATGGACCGCAACGCCCGACGAGGAGATTCAAGAGACCACCCTCCCCGGGAAGGAGATGAGGAGTGAGTAGATTATGTACTTTGATGGAGCTTTCTCACTCCAAGGTGCTGGTGCCGGCGTATTGCTCGTCGTGCCCATCGGAGAGCGCCTCAAGTACGTAATCCAGATGCACTTTCCCCAGGAAAAATCGATGAACAACACGGCGGAGTACGAGGGGTTGTTGGCCGGTCACAGGATCGTTGCAGACCTTGGAATCAGAAAGCTCATCATTAGAGGTGATTCGCAACTCGTCATCAAGCAACTAAACAAGGACTACCAGAGCCCATTGATGGAGGCCTATGTGGATGAAGCGAGGAAGTTGGAAGAGCACATTGACGGATTGCAAGCAGAGCATGTTCCCCGAGCGAAGAACGGCATTGCCGATGACCTGTCAAAGCATGCCGCCCTCAAGTTGCCTGTGGAACCAGGTACCTTTGTGCTTCAGTTAACTCACCCATCCGTTGAACCATCAGCAGGACAGAACAAATGAAGGAAGGCGGGCCCCGGCAAGTACTTTCCCGCTGAGCTCCCAGGAGCCGCCGGCAAGGATGTTGCTGGGAGTCCCATGCTTGCCAGAGGGCAGCAACCCTCGGTAGGGCCTCACGCCCTGGCCATAGAAGCAGTTGCCCTTATAGCCGAAGATGAGCCTTTAGTCCATGCCATCGAGCCCCAGGCTCTAGCATGGGCGCAGCCCACCGTCCGTTTCCTCCAAACAGGAGAGCTCCCCGAGGAGCAGGAAGAAGCAGAGAAAGTAGCCCGTCGGTCCAGCATGTACCAGTTCATGGATGATGCCCTCTATAGGAGAAGATCGAACGGTGTGAAATTGAAGTGCATTCCTCGAGAGGACGGACTGAGGCTGTTGGCAGAGATACATGGAGGCATGTGTGGCTCCCACATAGGGTCAAGGGCTCTTGTCGGCAAAGCATTCCAGCAAGGTTTCTTCTGGCCCACCGCCCTCCAGGATGCAACTGTGCTAGTACCCAAGTGTGAAGCATGCCAGTTCCATTCAAAGAAGCTTCATCAACCCGCCCAAGCTCGTCAGACAATCCCTCTTTCCTGGCCATTTTTGGTGTTGGGGCTCGACATACTAGGCCCCTTTCTCCGTGTTGCCGAGGGCTTTGAGTACTTGTACGTCGCGATCGACAAGTTCACAAAGTGGCCGGAAGTAGAGCCCGTGAGAAAGGTAATATCACAGTCAGCCGTCAAGTTCTTCAAGGGACTAGTCTGTCATTTCGGTGTGCGGAACAGAGTCATCACCGACAACGGCACGCAGTTCACGAGCCGCACCTTCATGCAGTACATTCAAGACCTCAGCAGCAAGGTCTGTTTTGCTTCTGTTGCCCATCCCAGAAGTAACGGCTAGGCTGAGAGGGAGAATGCGGAAGTGCTGCGGGGCCTCAAGACTAGGACTTTTCACAAGCTACAGAAGTGCGGAAGGCACTGGATTGATGAGTTGCCAACGGTACTTTGCTCAATTAGGACGACACCAAATTGAGCCACTGGCCAGACACCCTTTGCCCTGGTATACGGGGCAGAAGTAGTTCTCCCACTGAACTCATATATGGGTCACCTCGATTGCTCGCTTATGATGAGCTTGAGCAAGAGCAGTTGCACCAAGATGATGCGATGCTCCTTGAGGAAGATCGTCTTTGGGCTGCTGTGCGAGCCACTCGATATCAGCAAGCCTTGCACCACTATCATAGCCGCATGGTTCATGCCCGAAGCCTTAAGGAAGGCAACCTTGTTCTTCGGCGGATCCAATCCCCCAAGAATCCAAACAAGTTGACGCTGAAGTGGAAAGGCCCTTATCGGGTAATACGAGTCACCAGGCCTGGCGCAGTCCTCTTGGAGACCGAATATGGCATTCCGGCGAGCAACTCCTAGAATATTAAACGTCTTTGCAAGTTTTATCCCTAAGGCGCGGTTGTCGTGAGCCTTGGCAACCCCCGTTTCGTACTAGCCTTGCCGCTGAGGCATGTAACCCTATGTATGGAGCCAGGCACATACCCTGTGCGCGGTCAGGGAAAATGAATCCCTTAGTATGCATAAGTTTCCTATTGATTTGCATGTTTATGTATATACTTATATTCATGCTTGTACAAGTTACTGTACTGCTTTTTGATTCTAGTAAATGTTAGTGAACCACCGAGGTTCCGTGCTTTTGTCCTCACTTCTTTCCAGTCACGGCAAAGACACATGATCCCGCCAAGGACCCGGCTCCGGCAAGAAGTTAAGAAGACCGCCCAGCACGGCGATCCCCGGCAAACCAAACAGATAAAGTTTACCTCTTGCCTATTCGTATTCGTAACCTGTGACTTGCGCATTAGAAAACCTCACCACTCGTCTTTAAGGACTCGGGGGCTCGCATTTCCGACTCGAATGCTACTTTGGTCAGAATGGTCGTGGTCACCCTTGTCAAAAAGAGGTGGACGGGGGGCTGGGCCCTTTGTCTATAACCCGGCAGTTGTGATTCTCCGGCAGGCACAAGGGGCGTCGGCAAGGTGGCTTGCCGGAAGGAATCGTTTATTTACACGAAGGAGGCATTTCGCCTCCGCACGGACATACACGTGCATGAGTTACCGGCAGGACTAGACTTTTTCATTAATATGCTGGTGCGAGTACAAAGGTTACAAGATACACGCATGGGCTCGAGAGATTACATTATATAGAAATTAATATTTGGCGACTGCCTACAATTTAAAAAGAAAGATAGGTTCCCCGTGATCTCCGCTCTTGCCCCTTTCCTCCCAGGAAGGTGATGGCAAAAAGGGAGCAGCGGGGAACGCCCTGATGAATAGCTTGACGAGGAAGACCCCTGGCAGGGCGTGGGGCCGAGGGAGGGGGGCGGCGCGGTCAGTCGAAGTCGACGTCCTCCTGCTTGACGCCCTCATCATCGTTGTCGCTGTCCTCCTCGTCACTCCCGCTCAAGGAGGAGGGTTCGCCATCAGAGGAGCTCTCCGCACAACACCTTAAGCAAATTCCCAAGAGCCTGAAGACCTTGATGGAGAGCAGGCTGTCCTCCATCAATTTGAATTGGAGGACGAGCCCCTCCGACAGGCTATGGGCACGGGCGAAGGTCTTCCATCCATGGCGGAGATACATAACATGAGGGGCTGGGAAGTCGACGTCGACCCACATGCTGGCATTCCCGCAACCCCTCATATGCAACCTCAAGGCCGAAGGCGGGTAAAGCTCAATCTCCTGAGCAAATGGACTGGGGAGACAAAGGCAGCCACGCACTGGCCCACGTAGCCTGACGTAGAAGTCGTGGGGCTCGTCTCCGACATGGCCCTCCATTGGAGGAGGGGCCGTAGGCGCAGGCGAAGCCAGTGCGCCGCCCCGTCCTCCTCCTCCCCGAGCGCCACGGCGGCCTCGGCTCACCCCCTCCCTCTTCCTCTCGCGGCCGGCTCTGCCGCCATGAGACCTTGGGAAGGAAGGGCACACTATCGAGCAGAGGCCCTCGTCGCCGCCACCAGAGCACCAGCACGCCCTCTCGCCATGAAGAAGGGAAGAAAGGAGTCGAGGCGGAGGAGATGAGCGCTGAAGGATCGAAGGATGCAGTCCCCCTCCCCTTCTTCTTATAAAGAGGCGGGGCCGAGGCTCAGCCGCCCCGCTCGACCAATCTGGCCGCCAAGGGGCGCAAGGAATCGGAACCGACCCGCTGCTCCAATTAGCAACGACCCAGTTTCCTGCCTCCACATTATGGCATGTGCCCTCCGCGTCCACCACGTACCATCCTCGGGGCATGGAGGACACGTGGCAAGTGAACCAGAATCAAGAGGACGACTGAAGCGACTGCATTCCACCCCGTGACCGTGGGGTGAAGGCCGTGACCCGAGTCCACCTAGTAAATGAGCCCGCCCTGCACTTTCCTCCCTTTTATGGGAAGGCGCGGGCCGCCCCTTTACCATTTACTATGACGTGACCCATGAGGGCAGCAACCGCCCGACGCATGACACCCACGTCGCGCATTCAGCGCGGGCCGTGGGGAAGTGCGATGGGCGAGGGAGTTACTGCGATACAACTAGGCCCCGCATGCCCGCGCACCATTTTGGGCCTAGCCCAACAACGCGTCACGCTTATGTATGGCCTAGGCCCGGGGGCTCCTGTCGGTGCACAAAAGGAGGGGTCCTATTTTCTACCCCTTAACTTTTATGCGGGCAGTTGGAGCCGCGCTTGCGGCCACACCTAGCGGGGTAGAGGAAGGAAGCAAAGCCACAAGACAACCAGAGCAACACCAAGCCAGAAACACAAAGAGCAGAAGGGCGAGGTGAGCCTCCCCCCCCCCCCCCGGCTAGGCCCTTGCCGGGGCGGCCTCCATGGCCCCGGCAAGAACCTTGCCGGGGCAACTTGCCCAACACCAGTCGAGCCTCCACCCTTGAGCCCAAGGGTTCCAACACCATCGACCACTTTGGAACCAAGGCTCGGGAGGCACCTCCATGGTGGCATGCAGATCTTTGTGGAGACCAGAAGCACACAAGACTAGATGACAACCAGAAGACGATGACCCTCGGCAAGATCCTTGCCAAGGATACCCACGAGACCCCCGGCAAGACCCTTGCCGGGGACGACCATGATGCCATGGCAAGACCCTTGCCAGGGCCTCGGCAAGACTCTTGCTGAAAACATCCGCGAGGCCGCAACCAGGCCCACATTTGTCAAGACCACCGCCGTTCCCATGGATTTGCCAGCCCACCAGCTAGGCACGCGCCTGTGTGGCGACATGTGGCCTCTAGGCCGACTCGGCAAGCACCTGCGTGGTGGCATGCAAATCTTCATGAAGATTCAGCCACCGCACCAACTCATTAGCCAGCCAGCGTGGCGCTACATGCCTCATCGGTTCGGACGGGCGTCAAAGCGAGGCGAGGCGGCGTTAGCTGGGACGAGCTTCCTTGCCGTCCCCGATAAAGCAATAAGGGCACGTCAGCATCGCATTAAATGCGTTTGTCCTGTGGTTCTAGGAGATAGACTCGATTACGGTATAGCTTTCCACCTCCTGCGTGCCACTGTGGCAGCCCCTTGGACTATAAAAGGAGACCCGCGGCGTACTTAGAGGGGATTCGGATTTTTTGGACCCTGCACGCCTTGTAGCTAGTCCAAGAACACCAGATAAATAGAACCAACAGGAGTAGGGTATTACGCATCACTTGCGGCCCAATTCTGGATAATCCCCACCCCCACGCGTTGATCTCTCAATCCTGCTCTTCCCACAGCCCCGCGCCCGCCAACTGTAGCAAAAAGGGATTCCTTGTGATCCCGTCGGTGTCATTTCCCCCGACAAATCTCCGTGAAGTTTCAGCTTGTTTGGAGTTGTGCAGAATAGGTAGCCTGACGTAGCTTTTCCAGGTCCAGGTTTCCAGCTGCCGGAATTCTCCTTGTTTGTGTATACCTTGCATATTATGAGAGAAAAGGCATTAGAATTACTCCAAAAAGCATTATTATGGATAAAAACATTATAAATAAAAGTAAGAAAACATGATGCAAAATGGACGTATCAACTCCCCCAAGCTTAGACCTCGCTTGTCCTCAAGTGAAAACCAAAATCGAAAAACATGTCCACATGCTTTGAGAGAGAGAGAGGTGTCGATAAAAACAAAATACAAACATAGAAGCATCATGTTGATTATTATAACAGCAACAAACTTAAATATATAACTTTTATCATAGGACTTTTAGCATATACTTCTCATGAATAAGTAACAATTCATCACACAATCGAAGTATGAAGCAAAAATTGTATTAAAAACCAACAAACTATGTTCTCAGTCAACTTTGCAACTACAATTCATCATCTTTTTAGGAAGGGTCACGTATCGGAGCCTTTAGGCAAGTCCACATACTCAACCATCATGCAGTCTTCTATGATTGCTAACACTCACTGCATACACATGATCAAAACATTTCAACCGGACACGTAGAAAGATAGGGGCTTATAGTTTTGCCTCCCAACGTATTCACCTCAAGGGTGATGTCAACAACAATAACTCATGCTGTCTATATTCAACTGTACATATGTGCCTAGATCTTTCCTCACCACATGATGCTTGCCAAAGGATAAAAATAAAAAGGAATAGAAGGGGAACTTTGAATCTTTGCATAAAAGTAAATACATAAAAGTAAAAGATAGGCCCTTCGCAGAGGGAAGCAGAGGTTGCCATGCGCTTATTTGTTTGTATGCTCAACCCCTTAGTGCAAAAGAACGTCACATTGCATTGCCCCTTGTGATAGCGACCTTTATTATGCAGTCTGTCGCTTTTATTCTTCACCATCACAAGTTTGTGCAACGCTCATTTTTCTCTTACACTAAATGATCTCACACTTTTAGAAGCAATTTTTATTGCCTTTTTGCACCGATGACAACTTACTTGAGGGATCTTGCTCAATTCCTAGGTAGGTATGGTGGACACTTGAAAATAAGATTTGGGTTTAAGGGTTTTTGGATGCACAAGTGGTATCTCTACTTAGTGCGGAATTTTTGGCTAGCAAAGATAGGTGAAAGGATCGAGAAGAGGTGAATAGAGGGGGGTGAATAGACTCTTAACAATGAAAAGTAGCAGTTTTTAATTTCTTCAAGTTAAGGTGGAGTTTTAGCACAAGTTTAAACATTCACAATACATTCAAGCAAGCATGACAAGAGTATATGAGCAGAGGAAAGTAAAGCATGCAATTTGCAAGAAAGTAAAGGGATGGGATTGGAGTGTGCAAACGCAATTGGAGACACGGAGATTTTCGGCGTGGTTCCAATAGGTGGTGCTATCATACATCCACGTTGATGGAGACTTCAACCCACGAAGGGTAACGGTTGCGTGAGTCCACGGAGGGCTCCACACACGAAGGGTCCACGAAGAAGCAACCTTGTCTATCCCACCATGGACATCGCCCACAAAGGACTTGCCTCACTAGGGTAGATCTTCACGAAGAAGGCGATCTCCTTGCCCATACAAACTCCTTGGTTCAACTCCACAATCTTGTCGGAGGCTCCCAAGTGACACCTAACCAATCTAGGAGACACCACTCTCCAAAAGGTAATAGATGGTGTGTTGATGATGAACTCCTTGCTCTTGTGCTTCAAATGATAGTCTTCCCAAGACTCATCTCTCTCTCTCACACTGATTTGGATTTGGTGGAAAGATGATTTGAGTGGAAAGCAACTTGGGGAAGGCTAGAGATCAAGATTCATATGGTTGGAATGGAATATCTTGGTCTCACCACATGAGTAGGTGGTTCTCTCTCAGAAAATGAATGCTGAAAGTCTCGGCATGTTCTGATGGATCTCTCCACGAATGAAGAGTGGGTGGAGGGGTAGTTATAGCCTCCACACAAAATCTAACTGTTACACACAATTTACCAAACTCGGTGGGACCGAAGCAGAAAACTCGATTAGACTGATCCAGTTCATAATGTGACCGTTAGGCATTTTGGTGGGACCGATATGATCAACTCAGTGGGACTGATGTGCTCGGGTTAGGGTAAAACCTCATCTAGGTATGACCAATTACACAAACTCGATGGGACCGATTTTGGTAATAAGCAAAACAGAGAGTTGGTCAGGCAAACTCGGTGGGGCCGATTGCTTATCTTGGTGGGACCAAAATAATTACAACAGGTAACAAAGAGTTTGCAAGCCCATCTCGGTGAGACCGGGATCCCATTGGTGAGACCGAATTGATTAGGCTTTCTGGCAGTGGCTATGTCAAGTGAACTCGGTGGCGCAGGATAGATCAAATCGCTGAGGCCTACTTTGACTTTTGGTTTGGGACATATGTGGATATGAGAAATTGGTTGAGGGTTTTGGAGCATATCACTAAGCACTTTGAGCAAGCAATCCATTAAGCAACACCTCATCCCCTTTTAATAGTATTGGCTTTCCTATGGACTCAATGTGATCTTGGATCACTAAAATGAAAATGTAGAGTCTTGAGCTTTTGAGCTTGAGCCAATCCTTTGTTCTTAGCATCTTGCAAGGGTTCCATATCCTCTTGTCCACGCCACCCCATTTGTTGAAATTATCTGAAATATACTATATGAAACATTAGTCCAATAAGAGATATGTTGACATTAATTACCAAAACCACCCAGGGAGCACTTGTTCTTTCAATCTCCCCCTTTTTGGTAATTGATAACAACATACATCAAAGCTTTAGATAAAGATATAAGGACTAGTGGGTAAAGCTTTGGAAAGATATGTAACATGCATAGGCTCCCCCTACACGTATGCAGTCATGTAAATGCAGAGTATAAGAGCATGTGAATGCATAATCATGGCAGAGCAAGCAATGAGTTACATGTATCTTGGCTATATGCATCAGAGGAAATGATGTGGATATAGGAATTGTACCTTCATCTTCACGAGTCCTTCTTGCAAACAATATGTACATCAGCAAGAGATCCTCAGGCACATGGGTGAGATGCATATACTTACCTTGTGGTCATAAGCTGGCTTAGGAAGAGATGAACCTGAGTAAACAAGGTTAGATAACTCAGATATATCTACTAAGCATAGCAAATGGCAAACCACAAGAGTACCAAGACTGGGATGACATGTAGAGAATGACTACTAGGTACTCCTATTGGATATAGACATGTCTCCAAGGATAAAGATATGCAATGAATTCAAGATTTCCTTCCCTTAGATGTCTTTCTCCCCCTGAATCTTACATTTGATAATGGGAGAATATAGGGAACAGAAAATCAGAGCAAAATAGATCAGAGCACAGAAGCATAAGAAAAACTAACATGTCTTTCCCCTTTTAAGACATGTGACTTCTCTCCTCTTGAATACCAAGCATCTGGGGTCTCTCTCTCTCCGTTTGATGCGATTAAGCATTCTCCCCCTTTGAAGTACTCTCCCCCTTTTTAAGTGAGTAAGCTTTGATGAGATGTCTCTCTCCCCCTTTGACATCAATTTCCAAGAAGGGATCTTCTGGATTGTGAGTCAAAATAGGTTTGGTCCTTGAGTCACAAAGCAAAGTAGCATATAGAGGGTGATGCTGGTAGAGGACAAGAACCATTGAGTGGAGCTGAATTAAAAGTGTAGGATGCACGTGGCAAATTGTCTTCTCAGCACTGAAATTGGTAGCACTGAGTTGTATTCTTTGATGGCACCGAAATGGTTCGGTTTGACCGAAAGTAGCAATTCAGTGTGTCCGAGTTCAACACAAAGACAACATTTTGTCACCTCAGCTCACTAGGCAAATAAGATCTCACAAAGATTTGCAAGGAATTAACTGGAAGATTTGCAATGAATTGGATGCAGGGAATGCAGAACAAAACAAAGAAAAGGAAAATAAATCTAGATGAAGGGAAACAAATATGCAAGAGACAAATGCAAGAATACAGAGAAACACTAGAGAACTTCATCTAGAATTGGTCAGCGACAAAGTTGCCTATGTTAGAGTATATCGACTGAGGAGTCAAGTGAGAACACTCAATCGTAGGTAATACTCATCGTTTAAGCTCAAAATGGGGTTACCATTTTTCGTTTAAGCACTTGATGTATTTGCATCTTGTTGAGTTGCTTTGACCCATGACTTGGGGTAAAGCTTCTCTAAGATGGAATAACGTACCTTGGGTGGTGGTGTTGAACTTGATCATGTAGTTGAACTTGTGTGGGATGGTCAAGGTTGATGTGGCTCATCAATGATTGGGAGCACCACTTGTAGTTTGAGTTCATCTACCTACATGGGTTAGTCCAGCAAGGAAGAGCACTTGTGTATCCAGAATGACAATCATGAAATTTGATACCAAATGAAATTTGTTATATATAATTTTTCAAAGGATATGTTGAAGGGTTTCATGCTTCCTTGTTTTCAACCACCATGGTGTAGAGACTTGGTGATGTAGAGATTGCTCAAGATGTGAGTGTGTTGCAATCTCATAGATTTAGATTCACCTAAGTACCTACAAGGGTTAGTTAGCATGCAAGGGTGAAAATGAATCCAAGACATATGATCATCATCAAGAGAAAAATATCAAGGATTAGTCAAAGGCTCATGCCTTGCATGTATCCAAATGGAGTTTCTATTCCAGGTTTGAAACATCAATGATGTTCAATTCACCTCTCAAACGACAAAACACTTTCTCATCAAGTGGTTTGGTGAATATATCCGCCAATTGCTTATCAGTACAAACATGCTTAAGATCAATGTCCCCTTTAGCAACATGATCTCGGATGAAATGATGACGAACTTCAATATGCTTAGTTCAAGAATGTTGCATGGGATTACGATTAGTCTGAATAGCACTTTCATTGTCACAAAGCAATGGAACATGTTTCACATAGATCCCATAATCTTTAAGAGTTTGGGTCATCCAAAGTAATTGAGCACAACATGAACCGGCGGCAATGTATTCCGCTTCGGTGGTGGATAAGGATACCAAGTTTTGTTTCTTGTAGGACCAAGACACAAGAGATCTACCAAGAAATTGATAAGTACCCGAAGTGGACTTTCTATCAACCTTGTCACCAGCATAGTCCAAATCGGAGTAGCCAACAAGATCAAAAGAAGACCTCTTAGGATACCAAATGCCAAAAATTGGTGTATGGATTAGGTATCTCACTATCCTTTTCATAGCCTTAAGATGACATTCTTTGGAGGCGCTTGATATCGTGCACACATGCACACACTTAGCATCGAGACGTAGATATAACAATGAACCAATCATAGAATGGTAAACCTTTTGGTCAACCGGTTTGCCATCTTTGGTCAAGTCAAGATGTCCACTAGTTGGCATGGGAGTTTTCATACCTTTGCTTTCTTGCACGTTTAAATTCTTGAATAAGTCCTTGGTGTACTTAGTTTGAGAAACAAAGGTGCCTTCCTTAGTTTGCTTGATTTGTAACCCAAGAAAGAACTTGAGTTCACTCATCATAGACATATCAAACTTCTCCGACATTAGCTTTCCAAACTTTTCACTAAAATGAGGGTTAGTTGAACCAAATATGATATCATCAACATAAATTTGGCACACAAATAATTCACCATTAACCCTTTTAGTAAAAAGAGTGGAATCTATCTTTCCAATCTCAAAGCCTTTTCAATAAGGAACTTGGTCAAACATTTATACCACACTCTAGGAGCTTGTTTAAGACCATAGAGAGCTTTGTGGAGTTTGTAAATATGATCAGGTTCCTTAGAATTAACAAAGCCAGGAGGTTGTTTAACATAAACTTCCTCCTCAATTTCTCCATTCAGAAAATCACTTTTAATGTCCATTTGGTACAAGGTAATATCATGGTGATTAGCATAGGCAAGTAAGATGCAGATGGACTCAAGTCTAGCAACAGGGGCATATGTCTCACCATAGTCCATACCTTCAACTTGAGTGTAGCCTTGGGAGACGAGACGTGCTTTGTTGCGAACAACTTGTCCATCTTCGTCTTGCTTGTTGCGAAACACCCATTTGGTACCAATGATGTTGTGCTTGTTGTCGGGCTTCTCGACCAATGTCCACACTTGGTTTCTCTCAAAATCTTGTAGCTCTTCATGCATGGAATTTATCCAATCCGAATCTTCCAATGATTCTTCAACCTTCATAGGTTCAATGCTAGAGATGAATGAATAATGTTCACAAAAATTACCCAAATGAGGTTTAAAGTGAGTGATTCTCTCGGTTTGAATATCCTTGAACATTTATTCAACGGCATGGTCTCGTGAAACTCTTGCTTAAACTCGTGGGAGCTTTTGTTTGGGTCAGGGTGGAACATCTTCTTCATCATCTTGTTCTTCTCCTTGGCCTTCTCCATTGTTGGTGTTGTCATTCTCTTGTCGAGGTGGAGAGGTTCATCTTGGTGTACTTCCTCGTTTTCTTCATCTTGGTGTGTCCCACTTCTGGATGCTTCCATGTCAACTCACTACTTCAGGATGGTCCAAACGCGACAGTCGAATCTGAGACCCTTCGACGAAACTGTGTGCGATGCCATAATCACAAACGGTGGTGTAAAAATCCGTCAAAAAGGTGCAAAATGTTTGCGATGACAGATGCATCAAACACGGTTCAGAATTTAGTTGCGTGTTCGATGCAGGGCATACGGTTCAGCTCAATGAACTATTTGTGATGAGGAGGCACAAAAGAAATGGGCAGCCAGATGAAGGCATGTGCGATATACATCATACGGTTCACTAGGATGAACTGTGTGTGATTAGGCAACACAATGGAAACGGTTCAACTGAACAAGATGTGTGTGATACGCGGCAAACAGGTCCGTAATCTAAAATGTGTGTGAAGACCAATAATAACACAGACGATTGCTGCTAATAAGCCGTGTGAATTGCTTTGTCTACAGTAGAATAACATGTGTATATATATATAACTGAAATAAACATTCAATTACATAAGTGACTATACAGATCATTCGCACACACCTCAATAAACAATTGCATGCATTCTAACGTAGGAGAAACGATCGTCTAGTCATCTACTTCTTGTGACGCTCCTGCCACTCCTATGTGGCTCGATCCCTCGTCTAGGTCAGGAAGAAGACAGTTCCTCATGTCAATGATCCGACTGTACATCTTGTAGCTTGTGTACACGTCCATGGCCACGTACTTGACATGTTGTTCATCCGGTCTCTTATGCCACACACTGTGACAGGCGTTCTTGTCCTAATCGCTCTCTTGCTTCATCTTCGCGTAGTAGGGGTCGATGATGGCCGAGGCGAGGTCAACCAGGGAGTTCAGTTTTCTTTTGTCAGTGCCCAGACCTTGTAGTGGTGCTGGATGTTGACAAGATTCGGGTATTTCAAGTCCGAAACCTTGAGCGCTTTTAGATCGTTGGTGGTGTCCACCGTAGCGAAACTGTAGTCGGAGCTCTTGATAAACCTGGAGAAACACTCGCAAGGCCTTGTGGCAAGGTGGAAGTGGTAGACAAGGACATCATGTCGCACGCACAACTAGCCGATGGCAACCTTCTAATCGTGCCCGAGACGATCGATGGTGTACTCGAGGTCGAAGCCGACCACTCGGTACTTGTCCTCGACAAAGAACTGCTCCATAGTTTGGATGGAGCTCTCCACCGAGACCGGATCGTTGGTGTACACCACTGAGAGGGCCTTCCCCCTCACGTGGGTGTCCACTACGTGATGCGTGGTGAATTGCCCGCCATTGTCATTGTCGGCCACTGGGAGCGCCATCGGAGCCACGGGGAGTGCCATCGGAACCGCTGGATGTCCTCTCTATATATGTCCTCGTGGGTGTGCTTATTGTGACGTGTGAGATGAGAGATGAAGGTAAATGGCCGCAGGAATAAAAGGGGGCCGGGCGGCGTGGATTCTCGGCGCGTCCGCATGGTAGTTTTTGCAGCGGGTAACTGCATCGTCGCCTCGCGCTCAGCGCAACCACTTGCACACGAACGTGCCTAATCGTACGCCGGCCCAAAACACTGGCAGCGCGCGTTGAGGGATGAGGGCAGAGCACCCGGAGGGACGCAAGAGCAGAGTGCATGCGGCATGACGCGAGCAGAGCGCGCCGCGGCCGCCTGAACCGGAAGCAACCACGCGCACGGAGCAGTTGAACACGCAACAAATGGTCGCCTATAAGCCGGCCGACAGTTGTGTCGCTGCGTAGAGAGCGGTCGTGTGGTACCACCTCCGTCTAGTCTATAGTCTCCTTTATATTCCGTGCCATACTTTGCCCTCAAATTTAACCAAAAATGTTGAACTAGCTATTTTAGTACATGGTTGGCAACAATTGGGGAAAAGTTGGTCGGTTCAGCTGTCGAGATGAACTATTTGTATAAATTCAGAACAACTGCTTAATCTATGAATGAAATCTATGCTTAATTACTGAAGTTTAGTTGCAAAAATTAGATACTGCTAGTGATTTTTAGCTTCATATTTTGACAAATCGCAGTGTTACAAGGATTGAAAAATCTTACCAAATTGTTTGTACGTGGTTCCACACGGGTCATCCAAAACTACCGTTTGCGTTGAAGGGATGCACAAATCCTGCGTTGCTCACACTTTACATATGGGTGTTCTATCTAAAACGTTTGCAATCAAGAGCTGCAGAAATCCTTCTCGACACATTTTCTCTTGGCTTCCTGGGGAAGCCGTCGGTTTGCATACAGGTGTTCTAACTAAAACATTTGCGATGAGTGTTTCATATTTAAAAAGTGAATTAAACTGCAGCTTGGGCGCCATTAATGGAGAGGATGCAACAAAGGCGGGCGGCTATGGAAGTCAAAGGGCTCGCTTCCTAGTGATCCTGCGCAGCATACAGCTCGCATGCTTCCCGGTGAGCCTGCGCACTCAAGGACATCTTGCACGCCTCTCGGTCAGCCTGCGCACCGGACGGCACTCGCATGCCTCCTGTTCAGTCAAGGTCAAGAAGCTGTCCGCATGGCACTTCCTACATCCATTAAAACCAAGACACATGGCGTCACATGAATGGTTAACAGAATTTTGGATTTACTAGAATTTAAAAACCAGGCATCTCAATGTTTTGCCGGCAATCAACGGTGCCCTGGTGTTTGAAATTCATTCCCATTTCTTGCATGGGACCTAAGCATGCATCCAAGGACACATATTTGATTTTTCAACCAATTTATATGCACTAGAGCATGTCCATGTAGTTCAAATTTGAATTATGCACATAAATGTATTGAAAACTCAGTTAATGCATAAAAATGTCCAAACGAACCCCGAAAAATCACAAAAATTCACACAACACTCCTGTTGTTCTATGTTGACACGGGAAAAAAATTTGAAAGCAATAAGAGGCAATGGATATCATTTCGTCCACAAAGGTGGAACGTTCCCTACCGAAAACCATCATCCTTGTTGTGAGAAGCTCCATTTTGTGAGAAGCATATACCCAAACCTGCCCCAAATGGGACAAAATTTGTACCATGGCATGTTGATGCCGCTCCATGATCGCATGCCAAGTTTCATGAATTTTAGACGAGTTTTGGATTTACTAGAATTTAAAAACCATGCATCTCAATGTTTTGCCGGCAATCAACGGTGCCCCGGTGTTTAAAATTCATTCTCATTTCTTGCATTGGACCTAAGCATGCACCCAAGGACACATATTTGATTTTTCAACCAATTTATATGCACTGCAGCATGAGCATGTAGTTCAAATCTGAATTATGCACATAGATGCATTGAAAACTCAGTTAATGCATAAAATTGTCCAAACGAACCCCAAAAATCACAAAAAATCACACAACACGCCTATTGTTCTATGTTGACACAAGAAAAAAATTGAAATCAATAAGAGGCAATGGATATCGTTTCGTCCACAAAGGTGGGACGTTCCCTACCGAAAACCATCATGCTTGTTGTGAGAAGCTACGGCTTGTGAGAAGCATATACCCAAACCTGCCCCAAATGGGACAAAATTTGTACCACATCATGTTGATGCTGCTCCATGATAGCATGCCAAGTTTCATGAATTTGAGACGAGTTTTGGATTTACTAGAATTTAAAAACTAGGCATCTCAATGTTTTGCCAGCAATCAATAGTGCCCCGATGTTTCAAATTCATGCCCATTTCTTGTATGGGACCTAAGCATGCACCCAGGGACACAGATTTGATTTCTCAACCAATTTATATGCACTGGAGTATGTGCATGTAGTTCAAATTTGAATTATGCACATAAAATGCATTGAAAACTCAGTTAATGCATAAAAATGTCAAAACGAACCCCGAAAAGTCACAAAAAATCACACAACACTCCTGTTGTTCTATGTTGACACGAGAAAAAAATTGAAAGCAATAAGAGGCAATGGATATTGTTTCATCCCCAAAGGTGGGATGTTCCCTACCTAAAACCATCATGGTTGTTGTGAGAAGCTCCGGTTTGTGAGAAGCATATATCCAAACCTGCCCCAAATGGGACAAAATTTGTACCACGACATGTTAATGCCGCTCCATGATAGCATGCCAAGTTTCATGAATTTCAGATGAGTTTTGGATTTACTAGATTTAAAAACCAGGCATCTCAATGTTTTGCCGGCAATCAACGGTGCCCCGGTGTTTGAAATTCATTCTCATTTCTTCCATGGGACCTAAGCATGCTCCCGAGGATACAGATTTGAATTTTCAACCAATTTATATGCACGGGAGCATGTGCATTTTGTTCAAATTTGAATTGTTCACCTGAAATGGCTAGAAAACCAATTTAATGTGTAAAATGTTCAAACGAACCCTGAATAATTCCAATTCTTTTACGACACACATATAGTTGCATGTTCACTCGATAAAAGGTATAGCAATTCAAACACCGCCCATTGCCGTTGTGACTCCATTATGTAATTCAAATCAAGATGAAAAATCAAGTAGATTGCACACTGTTTATTATCAGCAACCGTGTGAGATGTAGTACAAAATATCTTGGAGCACCGTCGGTGTATAGTGCGCCTATGGCTTACGCGAGAAGGTGCGTCGGCTACAGTCCATAGCTGGTGTCTCAAGAACACTAGCTCACTCCTCAAATATCATTTCACTATTCAATCATCACCGGTGAAATATGGGCACGTGGACTCGCATCGTGTGTAACACCCCGGATATGATTTTCCCAATATGTACTCCAACTCTTGCCGTTTCCGGCGTTAAGTTATTTTATTTTCTCGGGTTCGGGTTTTTGTCTCCGTGTGTTGTTATCGTTGTCATGCATCTCATATCATGTCATCATGTGCATTGCATTTGCATACGTGTTCATCTCATGCATTCGAGCATTTTCCCCGTTGTCCGTTTTGCATTCCGGCTCTTCGTTCTCCTCCGGTGGTCATTTCTACTTTTCTTTCATGTGTGGGGATTAAAAATTTCAAGATTGGACTGAGACTTGCCAAGCGGCCTTGGTTTACTACCGGTAGACCACCTGTCAAGTTTCGTACCATTTGGACTTCGTTTGATGCTCCAACGTTTAATCGAGGGACCGAAAAGGCCTCATGTGTGTTGCAGCCCAACACCCCTCCAAGTTGGCCAAAAACCCACCAAAACCCTCTCCATCATCTAGAGCGTTCGATCTCGATCGCGTGGCCGAAAACCGCACCTCATTTGGACACTCCTAGCTCCCTCTACCTCTATATAAAGAACCCCTCCTCAAAATTCTGGATCTCCCCTTCCAAACCCTAAAAAAATCATCTCCGCCGCCACCGGACACGTCCGGACGGAGCCGGACGCGTCCGCCGCCTCCGCCGACCAACCCGGCGCCGCCACGTGGCCCGGGCGCCCCACTTCGCCGCCGCCACCGACACGGGCCCGCAGGCCCAGCGCCGGCCCTCCCCGCCACCCGACCGGGCCTCTCCACCGCGCCGCCTCTCCGCTCGGCCGTCGCCCGGCCCTCCCCGCTGGCGTTCGTCCTCCGCCGCCTCGCCTCAAGTCCGGTAGATCCGGGCCGCCACGCCGGCTCCGGCGACCGCCCGCGCCCCGCCGCCTCTCCACCGGCCAGCGCAGCTCCGGCGAGCGCCGCCCCGCCACCTCTCCACCGCCCGGCGCCATCTCGGTGCACCACCACCTCCTCACCGCCCCGGCAAGTCCGCCGATGTCTTCTCCGACGAACCTCGAAGAACGCGCCGCCGCTACAGTGCAGATCTCAGATCCAAAACTTCTCGGGTTGACTTTTTGCCCGAAACCCTAACTATTTTGCCCCCCCTCAACGTGCAGTAACATTGCATCCGTAGCTCCGTTTTGGGCATATAGCATATCGAAATGTTCGTCTCGGGGAGCACATCATTTCATCTCATGGCATCATTTTCATTTGAGCTCATCTTGATGCCCAAAATGCTGTTGGAAGAGTGCTATTTGAGATAATTGTTAGATCTGCTTCTCCAATTAGATATTTGTCATTTTTGCCATGATTAATGTGTGCCTGATATGCCCCTGAGCTCTACATGTGTTTTGTTATATGTTTTGCCATCTATCCAGAGGTGCAATCCATGTATTTTTGTGATGTGTGTGGTGACTAGCATAAGCTTGCAAAGTGGAGCATTCGTTAATGCTGATTGCAGGGACTTAGCATTTCCACTAAGTCCTTGAGTTGTTTATCTCAATATGCCATATGTTCTTGTCATTTCCTAGTGATTCGTGCCTGTTTTGAGGACGATCAGTAAGGATGTCTTGTTAATCTTCTAGTGCTCTATCCATCCATATCCTTCTTTGCAATTATGGAGCACACTAGCTTGAGTCAATCGAGCTCTACTTTTGCTATTTCGTGAACCTGGGCAGATTGTCTACTTGTTAGCGATTTTGCCGAGGATGTTTTAGTTGATCCGTGCATGCTATGTTATTGTTCTTGCCATGTCTAGCTTGTATTTTGTGTATTATTGATGGGTGCATGCTTAGATTGTCATGACTTGCTCTGTAGTGAGTGCATCGAGCTTGTTAACATGCCTACTTGATATCTGTTTCAGCATGCTCCAGTTTTCACCAAGTCTGAGAACTGATTTTGTTTTTGCCATGTTCACATGCTTGCAAATGTATTTTCTGATCCCTTTTGGCTCAAGGTCACTAAGGGACATTTGTTAAGCTCTTTGAGTAGCTCCATGCCATGCTTTATTTTGCCATGTTCAGGTCCTGTAGCATATAGTTTTCATGCTCCAAAGAGTGCTATATGATCTGAAATTCCAGACAAATGTTAATTTCACCAAGTCTGAAATCTGTTTACCAAATGCATTTTTGCCATGCTTGTTTGAACCTGTTAATTGATGAATTGGCCATAGCTCAGTGCTAGTCTTTTGTTAAGAATCATGAGTGGATCCCTGCCATGTATTTTGATGCCATGTTTGAGTGATGTAGCATGTTCATCTTGTTGCATCTAGTCGACTACTTGCTCTAAATCGCAGAACGTGGTCATATTTGAATTGCTTGCCATTTCCAAACCGTAACTCCGATTCCGGCGTTCTTTATATCGTTTTCAAGCGATTTCATCTAACCTTTCCAGTGGCACACTTGGATTTCCAAGTTGAGGCCAGGTTCATGCATTCCTTGTAAAATCTTGCATATGCATCGCATATTGCATCCCGCATAGCATACCATCTTTGCATCATATTGTTTCAGCTTTGCACGTGGTTGATTGTGTCCTTGTTGCTTGTTTTTATTATTTGGTTAGAGCCGGGAGATGAGTTCGCTAACGAGGAGCCCGTTGAGTTTGCTTTCGAGGATCTAGTCAACTCTGACAACTTTGCAGGCATGGGTATCATACCCTCGAAATCACTACTATCTTAGCTTTGCTAGATGCTCGCTCTTTTTCTATGCCTATGCTACGATGCCTACCACTTTCTTATCATGCCTCCCAAATTGCCATGTCAAGCCTCTAACCCACCATGTCCTAGCAAACCGTTGATTGGCTATGTTACCGCTTTGCTCAGCCCCTCTTATAGCGTTGCTAGTTGCAGGTGAAGATTGGAGACCGTTCCTTGTTGAAACATCATTTACTTGTTGGGATATCATTATATTGCCATGTTATCTTAATGCATCTATATACTTGGTAATGGGTGGAAGGCTCGGCCTCTCGCCTAGTGTTTTGTTCCACTCTTGCCGCCCTAGTTTCAGTCATATCGGTGTTATGTTCCCAGATTTTGCGTTCCTTACGCGGTTGGGTTATAATGGGAACCCCTTGATAGTTTGCCTTGATTAAAGCTTTTCCAGCAATGCCCAACCTTGGTTTTACCATTTGCCACCTAGCCTCTTTTTCTCTTGGGTTTCCGGAGCCCGAGGGTCATCTTATTTAAACCCCCCGGGCCAGTGCTCCTCTGAGTGTTGGTCCAACCTAGAGCCCCTTGCAGCGCCACCTCGGGGAAACTCAAGGGCAGGTTTTAGTTGTACAGATTGCTTATCCGATTATGCCCTGAGAACGAGATATGTGCAGCTCCTATCGGGATTTGTTGGCACATTCGGGCGGTGTTGCTGGATTTGTTTTAACTTGTCGAAGTGTCTTGTAGAACCGAGATACTGAGCCTGATCGGAATGTCTCGGGAGGAGGTCTATTCCTTCGTTGACCGTGAGAGCTTGTCATGGGCTAAGTTGGGACTCCCCTGCAGGGATTTGAACTTTCGAAAGCCGTGCCCGTGGTTATGGGCAGATGGGAATCTGTTAATGTCCGGTTGTAGATAACTTGAACCTTAACTTAATTAAAATGAATCAACTGTGTGAGTTGCCGTGATGGTCTCTTCTCGGCGGAGTCCAATAAGTGAACACGGTGTTGGAGTAATGCTTGCTGCAGGATGCCCTCTAGTTACTCGTTCGCGCTTTCCCTCCTCTTCTCGCTCTCTTTTGCGAACAGGATAGCCACCATATATGCTAGTCGCTTGCTGCAGCTCCACATATTTTACCTTGCCTTACCTATGAGCTTAAATAGTCTTGATCGCGAGGGTGCGAGATTGCTGAGTCCCTGTGGCTCACAGATTACTTCCAAACCAGACGCAGGGCCTGATGACTCCATTCCAGATGACGCGCTTGAGCTCAAGTGGGAGTTCGACGAGGACTCACGCCGTTACTACATGTCTTTCCCTGATGATCAGTAGTGGTGCCCAGTTGGGGTGATCGGGACCGTGTCGCATGTTGGGTTATCTTCTATTTTGGCGCCGTAGTCGGGCCATGAGTGTTGGATTGATGTAATGGTATTTATGTACTTTGATTGACGTGGCGAGTGTAAGCCAACTATGTATCTCCCCTTTTATTATCTATATTACATGGGATGTTGTGAAGATTGCCTAACTTGCGACATTGCTTTCAATGCGGTTATGCCTCTAAGTCGTGCCTCGACACGTGGGAGCTATAGCCGCATCGAGGGCGTTACATCGTGAGGGCAACTTCGGTGGCCCACTCCGGCAAGAGCACGGCCGCAGCCGCCATGCGCATGCTAACAAGGTGCATGAGCACGGCCGCAAAGGCAACCCAAACGCCCGCTGTTGCTTCTCAGGTGGCGGCAGCAACATCTGCCTCGGGGATAACAACTGACGAGAGCGGCACAATAGTTGTCCGTTCTGCAGCGGCGGCCTTAGCCCTGATGGAGGCCGCCCATGACCATGTCGAGGCCGCCCACGCCCAGCTCCTGGCGGTCATCGCACAAATCGAATGAAGCTTCTCCGACAACGGTCGGCCACGGCGGAAGAGCTGGCAATCGCCGAGAGCATTCGAGCAGCCGTCTATTCCTCCGCCGCATACCTTGCGACGATGGAGCCCGTCCAAGCCTAGATCGTGTCTGCCCACTGATTTCTACTACAACCTTCTTCTTCTAGACGTTGTTGGGCCTCCAAGTGCAGAGGTTTGTAGGACAGCAGCAAATTTCCCTCAAGTGGATGACCTAAGGTTTATCAATCCGTGGGAGGCATAGGATGAAGATGGTCTCTCTCAAACAACCCAGCAACCAAATAACAAAGAGTCTCTTTGGTCCCCAACACACCCAATACAATGGTAAATTGTACAGGTGCACTAGTTCGGCGAAGAGATGGTGATACAAGTGCAATATGGATAGTAGATAATGGTTTTTGTAATCTGAAAATATAAAAAACAGCAAGGTAACAAGTGGTAAATGTGAGCATAAACGGTATTGCAATGCTAGGAAACAAGGCCTAGGGTAAATACTTTCACTAATGCAAGTTCTCTCAACAATAATAACATAATTGGATCATCTCACTATCCCTCAACATGCAACAAATAGTCACTCCAAAGTCACTAATAGCTGAGAACGAACGAAGAGATTATTGTAGGGTACGAAACCACCTCAAAGTTATTCTTTCTGATCGATCTATTCAAGAGTCCGTACTAAAATAACACAAAGCTATTATATACGTTCAATCTATCCTAGAGTTCATACTAGAATAACACCTTAAGACACAAATCAACCAAAACCCTAATGTCACCTAGATACTCCAATGTCACCTCAAGTATCTGTGGGTATGATTATACGATATGCATCACACAATCTCAGATTCATCTATTAAACCAACACAAAGAACTTCAAAGAGTGCCCCAAATTTTCTACCAGAGAGTCAAGACGAAAACGTGTGCAACCCCTATGCATAAGTTCACGAGGTCACGGAACTCGCAAGTTGATCACCAAAACACACATCGAGTGGATCACGTGATATCCCATTGTCACCACAGATAAGCACATGCAAGACATACATCAAGTGTTCTCAAATCCTTAAAGACTCAATCTGATAAGATAATTTCAAAGGGAAAACTCAATCCATTACAAGAGAGTAGAGGGGGAGAAACATCATAAGATCCAACTATAATAGCAAAGCTCGCGATACATCAAGATCGTGCGACTCAAGAACACGAGAGAGAGAGAGAGAGAGAGAGAGAGAGAGATCAAACACATAGCTACTGGTACATATCCTCAGCCCCAAGGGTGAACTACTCCCTCCTCATCATGGAGAGTGCCAGGATGATGAATATGACCACCGGCGAGGGGTCCCCCTCCCCCTCCGGCAGGGTGCCCGAAGTCCCGACCTATTCTGCTCCTCGATGTTTTTAGGGTGTATGGACATATATAGGCGAAAGAAGTCGGTCAGGGGATCCACGAGGGGCCCACAAGGGTGGGGGTGCGCCCAGGGGGGTAGGGTGCGCCTCCCTGCCTTGTGGCTTCCTTGAAGCTTCCCTGACATCTACTGCAAGTCTCCTAGGTTGCTTTCGTTCCAAAATAACTCTCCCGAAGGTTTCATTCCGTTTGGACTCCACTTGATATTCCTTTTCTTCGAAACACTGAAATTGGCAATAAATCAACATTTTGGGCTGGGCCTCCGGTTAATAGGTTAGTCCCAAAAATAATATAGAAGTGTATAATAAAGCCCATAAACACCCAAAACAGGTAATATAATAGCATGGAACAATAAAAAATTATAGATGCGTTGGAGACGTATCACCCACGCCCAGCTCGTGGCGGCCTTTTCCAAAGAGCTGGCGAACGCGGATGGCGAGATGCTTGCCAAGTATGGTGCGATGGATGCCATGGAGCCCCTTCCCCAGGACACCGTCGGGTGCAAGTTGGACATGGAGGCGGCGGCGGAGATTGCTCTGTTTAATTTGTTAGAGTAATGTTTAGGTCAGCTAGCTCTGTTTAATTGCTGAACTTGCTCGATTAAGAAGTGTGGGTGTGCTGTAGTCTCCTTTGTGTACCCAAATTATGCAATGACGTAGATGACCACTGTAACCATGGAAATTCGAACCAAAACTTTTGACGTTCAAACTCATCACACACGGGTTAAGCTATCTGAATCATTTGTGATGTCCACATATCGTACACAATTCTGAATAAGGGACTGTGTCTGATGACACTTTGTGCGCCAGGTTTTTGGCTGAAGCGATTCCAAATTTCCGGCTTCCGCTGAAATATCTACCTCCCCTCCCCCTTCCCCTTACCAAAAGCCACATTTCCCCTCTTTCCGCCTTCCTTTCCAAGTTGAAACCTTCTCTCCTTGCTTGCAGCATCGTCGCCTGCTCGCCGGTGACCCTCCTTCACGCTGCTTGGCATCCTCTATCCAGGAAGGTGTTTCATACTTTTGATGTTCTCAAACTTTTTCAACTTTCACGCAATACATGAGCGTGAGCCATGGACATAGCACTATAGGTGGAATAGAATGATGGTTGTGGAGAAGACAAAAAGGACAAGATAGTCTCACATCAACTAGGCATATCAACGGGCTATGGAGATGCCCACTAATAGATATCAATGTGAGTGAGTAGGGATTGCCATGCAACGGATGCACTAGAGTTATAAGTGTATGAAAGTTCAACAAAAGAAACTAAGTGGGTGTGCATCCAACTTGCTTGCTCACGAAGACCTAGGGCAATTTGAGGATGCCCATCATTGGAATATACAAGCCAAGTTCTATAATGTAAAATTCACACTAGTTTATGAAAGTGACAATATAGGAGACTCTCTATTATGAAGATCATGGTGCTACTTTGAAGCACAAGTGTGGAAAAAGGATAGTAACATTGTCCCTTCTCTCTTTTTCTCTCATTTTTTTATTTGGGCCTTCTTTTTTTGGCCTCTTTTCTTTTTTTCGTCTGGAATCTCATCCCGACTTGCGGGGGAATGATAGTCTCCATCATCCTTTCCGCACTGGGATAATGCTCTAATAATGATGATCATCACACTTGTTTTTACTTACGACTCAATACTTAGAACAAAATATGACTCTATGTGAATGCCTCCGGTGGTGTACCGGGATATGCAATGAATCAAGAGTGACATGTATGAAAAAATAATGAACGGTGGCTTTGCCACAAATACGATGTCAACTACATGATCATGCATGGCAATATGACAATGATGAAGCGTGTCATAATAAACGGAACGGTGGAAAGTTGCATGGAAATATATCTTAGAATGTCTATGGAAATGCCATAATAGGTCGGTATGGTGGCTATTTTGAGGAAGTTATATGGTGGGTGTATGATACCGGCGAAAAAGTGTGCGGTAATAGAGAGGCTAGCAAATGTGGAAGGGTGAGAGTGCGTATAATCCATGGACTCAATATTAGTCATAAAGAACTCACATACTTATTGCAAAAATCTATTAGTTATCGAAACAAAGTACTACCGCATGCCCCTAGGGGGGTATATTGGTAGAAAAATACCATCGCTCGTCCCCGACCACCACCCATAAGGAAGACAATCAATAAATAAATCATGCTCCGACTTCATCACATAACGGTTCACCATACGTGCATGCTACCGGAATCACAAACTTCAACACAAGTATTTCTCAAATTCACAACTACTCAACAACCATGACTCTAATATCACCATCTCCATATATCAAAACAATTATCAAGTATCAAACTTCTCATAGTATTCAATGCACTTATATGAAAGTTTTTATTATGCCTAAAAGCAAATTACCATGCGGTTCTAAAAGACTCTCAAAATAATATAAGTGAAGCATGAGAGTTCATCTATTTATTCAAAATAAAACCACCGCCATGCTCTAAAAGGATATAAGTGAAGCACTAGAGCAAATGAAAAACTACTCCGAAAGATATAAGTGAAGATCAATGAGTAATCAAATAATTATGCAACTATGTGAAGACTCTCTAACATTTAATAATTTCCCATCTTGGTATTTTATTCAAACAGCAAGCAAAACAAAGTAAAATAAAATGACGTTCCAAGAAAAACACATATCATGTCGTGAACAAATATATAGCTCCAAGTAAAGTTACCGATGAATGAAGACGAAAGAGGGGATGCCATCCGGGGCATCCCCAAGCTTAGGCTCTTGGTTTTCCTTGAATATTGCCTTGGGGTGCCTTGGGCATGCCCAAGCTTAGGCTCTTGCCACTCCTTATTCCATAGTCCATCGAATATTTACCCAAAACTTGAAAACTTCACAACACAAAACTTAGTAGAAAAATCGTAAGCTCCGTTAGTATAAGAAAATAAATCACCACTTAGGTACTATTGTGAACTCATTCTAAATTCATATTGGTGTAATATCTACTGTATTCCAACTTATCTATGGTTCATACCCTCCGATACTACTCTTAGATTTATCAAAATAAGCAAACAACACATAGAAAACAGAATCTGTCAAAAATAGAACAGTCTGTAGTAATCTGGATCAAACATATACTTCTGGAACCCCAAAAATTCTAAAATAAATTGCTGCACGTGAGGAATTTATCTATTAATCATCTGCAAAAATAATCAACAAAGTAGCACTCTCTAGTAAAACATAGCAGCAAATCTCGTGAGCGCTAAAGCTTCTATTTTTTACAGCAAGATCGCAAAGACTTTCCCCAAGTCTTCCCAAAGGTTCTACTTGGCACAAACACTAATTAAAACATCAAAAATCAATCATAACAGAGGCTAGATAAATTATTTATTACTAAACAGGAACAAAAAGCAAGGAACAAAAATAAAATTGGGTTGCCTCCCAACAAGCGCTATCATTTAACGCCCCTAGCTAGGCATGATGATTTCAATGATGCTCGCATAAAAGATAAGAACTGTAACATAAAGAGAGCATCATGAAGAATATGACTAGATAATTTAAGTCTGACCTATTGACATTCTGGGAAAGGGGGTCCCCAGACTTGCCTGCCTGCGGCCCATGGCGTGGCTTTGTTGGCAAGTCTGTATGGCCCATCTTCATCTACAAGGAATCAAGACCCTCGCGAGGGGCCAAGCCTCGGAAGGCGGACAACACAAGACCTCCTCAGGAGCAGCCTCATCAGGCCGGCTTGTGAGGGGTGGAGGGCTCAAGGTCAGGCAAACCTCGCGAGGTTCTCGTGACGTAAGCCGTGACGATCGAGACCAGGCGGGCGCCAGCGCGCATAGCGTCCTTGTTTCCTCTTTGGTGCTAAGGGGGAAAGCGCAGGCGCGGATTACCGAGGCATCAAGAAAAGGTTTCCATATTGGTGCAACGAGACCAAGGCCATAAGGATGGCAAGACGGAGTTCACCATGGAGCCCAGAGCGGCGTCACCACCGGAGCCTTTGGCAGGCGAAGACCACCTTTTGTCAGGATAGCTTGTACTAGTTGTCCCCTTTCAAATTGGCCGTTATTGGCTCCCTTCCCGATCAATATTTGGGGAGAGGACCAGGGCCTCTATAAATAGAACTAGCCACCACCATAGAGGGATATACAAGATCACCCTCAGCCACACAAGTGCACCAAGCACAAGAACACCTCAACCTGAGGAGGTCGCTCTTCCCTTTGTATTGTTCATCCTTAGCCCAAGAGGCAATCCACCACCACCACCACACTGGAGTAGGGTATTACACCACAACGGTGGACCAAACCAGTATAAATCTTGTGTCCCTTGTGTTGCGAGTTCGTTGAGTTAGTTCGTGAGATCTAGGCTAAGTTAGGACGTGGATCGATAGGGGGGAGATCTTCGCGCGCATCCCAGTGTTCGAACCTTAAGGGTTTTGGTGGAACCCATGATCCGACATAACCCACTTCCTATGCATAGGGATTTTGTGAGCAAACAACTTGTGGGAACCATAATAACTAGCATAGGAGGGCAAAACAAGCATAACTTCAAAACTTTAAGCACATAGAGAGGAAACTTGATATTATTGCAATTCCTACAAGCATATGTTTCTCCCTCATAATAAATTTCAGTAGCATCATGAATGAATTCAACAATACAACCAGCACCTAAAGCATTCTTTTCGTGATCTACAAGCATAGAAAATTTACTACTCTCCACATAGGCAAAATTCTTCTCATTCGAAATAGTGGGAGTATCATAAGAAACTCGAATACTACAAATTGTTTCCACATTAAAAGAGTAATATTCAGGAAAAGGGTAATCATAATCATGACAAGTTTTAATATAATCATCACTACTTTTTATAGCATACATCTCATCACAATAATCATCATAAGTAGCAACTTTGTTCTCATCATAATCAATTGAAACCTCTCCAAAGATAGTGGAATCATTGCTAAATAAAGTCATGACCTCTCCAAATCCACTTTCATAATAATCACAATAAGATTCAACATCCTCCAAAATAGTGGGATCATTACTTCATAAAGTTGACACTCTTCCAAACCCACTTTCATCAATATAATCATTATAAGTAGGAGGCATGCTATCATCATAATAATTTTGCATATCAAAACTTGGGAGACTACAAATATCATCTTCATTAAACATAGCATCCCCAAGCTTGGGACAAACATTAATTGCAGCAAATATATTTTCAAACTTGTCATTCTCATCAAACATAGCATCCCCAAGCTTGGGCCTTTTCATATCATAAGCATAATCACTCTCATCATTAATAGTATGGATAGCACCAATAGTATAACAATTATCATCATCACAATGAGTAATAGGAGCAACATTATTTGGGAGGGATACATTTTTACCTTTGCTTCTCCGTCTTTTCTTTTTCTTATTCACATCATGTGTGGTTTTTATCCTCTTTTCAGAGCTCCTTATTAATGAGATTGGTTGAATAAGAGGCTCCTCCTCATTACCTGATTCATCATAAGAAATAATAGGAGAATATTGGGAAGTCTCTTCCCTTTCATTAGTATTATCTTCATCTTCTATTTGTTTTTCTTGTCTTTATGTAATTGGCAATATAAGGATTTTCAATGCAATTCACCGCATAATACATAAAAATTTCTTCTAGATCAAAATCAAGAACTTTATCAAGGACAAATTCTGGAAAATCCTTAGTTATACGTTTCATTTATTCATAACCCAAAAGCAAACTAAGTTCATTATGATATGCAAGGGAAATCAAGTCATCACAATTCTTGGACACGATTCGATCATGAAACAATTTGCATTGGAGACTTAAATGAACACGTTCATTGCAAAGTTCACAAGTACGGCTAAGAAAGTTTAAATTTTCGGCACAAACATCTAGCTATTCTTGCAACCATGTAGTTTCCAAATATTTATGCCTCTTGCAAAATCTATCTTCACTATTTGGTGTGTACATGCAAACTCTATGCACTCCACAAAAATTAACATGCTTATAAGAGATATTTTCATCATGACTAGTGCAATCATCATTAGTACTATGGATATTCAAAGAATTCATACTAACAACATTGCAATCATTCTCATCATTCAAAGATTTAGTGCCAAACATTTTACAGGCTTCTTCTTCTAGCGCTTGAGCACAATTTTCATTCCCATCATTCTCACGAAAGATATTAAAAAGATGAAGCGAATGAGGCAAAGTCAATTCCATTTTTTTTTCTTTTATGAAATAAACTAGTGATAAAACAAGAAACAAAAAGATTTGATTGCAAGATCTAAAGATATACCTTCAAGCACTCACCTCCCCGGCAATGGCGCCAGAAAAGAGCTTGATGTCTACTACACAACCTTCTTCTTGAAGACGTTGTTGGGCCTCCAAGTGCAGAGGTTTGTAGGACAGGAGCAAATTTCCCTCAAGTGGATGACCTAAGGTTTATCAATCCGTGGGAGGCATAGGATGAAGATGGTCTTTCTCAAACAACCCTGTAACCAAATAACAAAGAGTCTCTTGTGTCCCCAACACACCCAATACAATGGTAAATTGTATAGGTGCACTAGTTCGGCGAAGAATGGTGATACAAGCGCAATATGGATAGTAGATAATGGTTTTTGTAATATGAAAATATAAAAACAGCAAGGTAACAAGTGGTAAAAGTGAGCATAAACAGTATTGCAATGCTAGGAAACAAGGCCTAGGGTTCATACTTTCACTAGTGCAAGTTCTCTCAACAATAATAACATAATTGGATCATATAACTATCCCTCAACATGCAACAAAGAGACACTCCAAAGTCACTAATAGTGGAGAACAAACGAAGAGATTATTGTAGGGTACGAAACCACCTCAAAGTTATTCTTTCTGATCGATCTATTAAAGAGTCCGTAGTAAAACAACACGAAGCTATTCTTTCTGTTCAATCTATCCTAGAGTTCATACTAGAATAACCAAAACCCTAATGTCACCTAGATACTCCAATGTCACCTCAAGTATCCGTGGGTATGATTATACGATATGCATCACACAATCTCAGATTCATCTATTCGACCAACACAAAGAACTTCAAAGAGTGCCTCAAAGTTTCTACCGAAGAGTCAAGACGAAAATGTGTGCCAACCCCTATGCATAAGTTCACGAGGTCACGGAACTCGCAAGTTGATCACCAAAACATACATCGAGTGGATCACGTGATATCCCATTGTCACCACAGATAAGCACATGCAAGACATACATCAAGTGTTCTCAAATCCTTAAAGACTCAATCCGATAAGATAACTTCAAAGGGAAAACTCAATCCATTAAAAGAGACTAGAGGGGGAGAAACATCATAAGATCCAACTATAATAGCAAAGCTCGCGATACATCAAGATCGTGCGAATCAAGAACACGAGAGAGAGAGAGAGAGAGAAAGAGATCAAACACATAGCTACTGGTACATACCCTTAGCCCCGAGGCTGAACTACTCCCTCCTCATCATGGAGAGCACCAGGATGATGAAGATGGCCACCGGCAAGGTGCCGGAACGGGTCTAGATTGGTTTTCGGTGGCTACGGAGGCTTCTGGCGGCGGAACTCCCGATCTATTCTGATCCTCGATGTTTTTAGGATATATGGACATATATAGGAGAAAGAAGTCGGTCAGGGGAGCCACAAGGGGCCCATGAGGGTGGGGGCGCGCCCAGGGGGTAGGGTGCGCCTCCCTGCCTCATGGCTTCCTCGAAGCATCCCTGACGTCTACTCCAAGTCTCCTGGGTTGCTTCCGTTCCGAAAATAACTCTCCCTAAGGTTTCATTCCGTTTGGACTCCACTTGATATTCCTTTTCTTTGAAACACGGAAATAGGCAATAAAACAGCATTTTGGGCTGGGCCTCCGGTTAATAGGTTAGTCCCAAAAATAATATAAAAGTGTATAATAATTTCCCATAAACATCCAAAATGGGTAATATAATAGCATGGAACAATCAAAAATTATAGATACGTTGGAGACGTATCACCCACGCCCAGCTCGTGGCGGCCTTTACCAAACAGATGGCGGACGCGGATGGCGAGATGCTTGCCGAGTATGGTGCGATGGATGCCATGGAGCCCCTTCCCCAGGAGACCGTCGGGCGCGAGTTGGGCATGGAGGCGGCAGCGGAGATCGACGAGCACCAGCCGTAGTAGTACTCTATGTTTTGTTTAATTAAGAGTGTTACTCTTTAATTTGTTAGAGTAATTTTTAGGTCAGCTAGCTCTGTTTAATTGCTGAACTTGCTCGATTAAGAAGTGTGGGTGTGCTGTAGTCTCCTTTGTGTACCCAAATTATGCCATGACGTGGATGACCACTGTAACCATGGAAATTCGAACCAAAACTTTTGACTTTCAAACTCATCACACACGGGTTAAGCTATCTGAATCATTTGTGATGTCCACATATCATACACAGTTCTGAATAAGGGACCGTGTCTGATGACACTTTGCTTGCCAGTCTTTTGGCTGAAGCGATTCCAAATTTTCGGCTTCCGCGGAAATATCTACCTCCCCGTCCCCTTCCCCTTACCAAAAGCCACATTTCTCCTCTTTCCGCCTTCCTTTCCAAGTTGAAACCTTCACTTCTTGCTTGCAGCGTCGCCGCCTCTTACCGGCGACCCTCCTTCACGCTGCTCGGCCTCCTCTATCCAGGCAGGTAATCCACACCCGACCCCCATCCTCCTCCTCCTTCCACATCCCACATGCCCTGACCGCCGGCGCGAGCGCGACACCTTCCACCCAAATCACCAACCCCTCCACCAAATAAGCGCCGGCCTAAGACATGGTGCACGCAGTATAGCCAGGACCTCAAGGAGCATTTGGCAGCGGAGAAGCAAATCGCGGTCGCACATGCGGATGAGGTCGCGATGGCTGCCATTCATGCCGACCCCAATTCTTGGAGGAGCACCTTGCCAATTGCTAGCTACGCTGGTTAAGCATGCTCGGTTTACCCATTGTGTGTCCTGCTCCTGCCTTTCCTTCACAAAATCTAGTGAATTGTGCTATCTAATTTCACCACGCAATATGTTGTTCTAGTGTATATATATGTTCTATATGTCGTGAAGTATGGTGCTCACTTATCAACTGTTTTGTTAATTAGTTGTCATCTTTAGTTAACTGTTTGGTTCAATTCTACAAATGTGATGTTCCATTCTTCAGGCTGCAATTTTGTATTGTCTTCCATGTGAGAAATAAATCGAAATTATCCTTACAAAATTGTGGGTGCATTCTGTTATTGTATACCATGTGAGGAATAAATTGAATTTGGCTGGAGTAAATACATGAGAAACAAATACAATTGCTAGAATTGGCTATAGTTAACTGTTTGGTTAACTCTCTGATCTTCTATTAGGAGTATGTTATATTGTGCAATGTGGTGCTCAGTTAATGTTTGGTTCATTTGTTGTGGTGTTTAGTTAACTGCTTGGTTCAATGTTATATTGTGCAATGTGGCACTCAGTTAATGTTTGGTTCATTTGTTGTGGTGTTTACTTAACTGCTTGGTTCAATTCTGCAATGCGATGTCCAATTGTCATGGGTAGAATTTTGTATTGTTGTGCATGTGAGGAATAAATCAAATTTGGTTGCACTTAATACATGAGAAACATATACAAGTGGTATATTTCCTAGTTCTTAATCATGCTTGGTTTGGGTAAATGGGTTTTCTGTGTGGCTTCAATTAATCTGATGAATCTGCAATGTGCTTATTTTTCGTCAACATATTTTACTGATAGCATGCGAACCCTTACTTAACCTGATGACTAACTACCGTATATGTGTTGCAGGGAAACAATGGGAAGCATTGAGGTTTACAATCGAGGTTAGCACATGCATGGTCTGTTGTCTAATAGCACATTATTGTGCAATTGTAGGAACCATTCTAATATTTTGGTTTTTAACAATTTGGTCTTGCACATGTAGGTCCTACTGTCAGAGGTTTTGACCCACTGTTCGACCCTTTTGCATATGGGGAAATGAGTTGTCCATGAATATCAATCAAATCAAGAAACTCGGAAAGATTGTTAGGATAAAGAAATTAGGGACAAAAAACGACAAGATCTTTGTCTGCATAATGAAGAAGACATCAGTTCACTACAAGATGGTACTAACTATTATACCTTGCCTTTTATTCCTTTGCCCCATTTCCAATATAGAGAAGATATTTACGCACATCCTTGTTTTTAGGCCTTTCCAAAGCAGTTCACTGATGATTACCTCTCAAACCACCTCTATGGTCAGGAGGCGAGGAAGGTTTTCATACAACACCCACGGTTCAATATTGAAGTGTTCCTGAAGAGGTCGATGGACGGATGGTCAATCATCCACATGCATTGGCCTAAAGTTGCAAATACCTTCAACATGAATGAAGGCTCAATATTCGCCTTCCACTTCAGCAGTTTTCCAGATGAGATGCATCTGTCTATATACCGTCTATGATGCTAATTTCGAAAGGTTCTACATGTTGCATGTGGAACTTGCTGCTGGTGCAGTTGTGTAATGGGGTAGCTGAGTGCTGAAGCTATATCATGTTGTACTCTGATGTATTTCAATTATGAAATTATGCTGCCTTAATATGGAAATGAAGTATATTGTGTGCTTAATATGAATGTCAATTAGATTAATAAATGGATTATTAATAATAGGGCAATTAGCCTGCTAATGGCGAATTAGCCTGCTAATTGGGTTGTGATATTGCAAACGATTGTTGAAAAATACCATGGGCGATGGCCTCAGCCAACGCACACAGTTTCTAGGAATAAACCGTGTTGGATCAATGAACAATCACACACGACTTTCTCTTGAAAACTGTTTGCGTTAGGCCACCTTGCGCAAACGTTTACCACATAAAAACTGTGTGTCATGGACAGCCTTTGCCACATAGTTTCTTCTATGGACCGTGTGTGCTACATTCAAAAACGCAAACGATTTAACGGGAAAAATTGTGTGTGATGTACCTGTGAATGGAAATTTTTTCCTTGGAGCGACTGTGTGGGATGTGCATACAAACAGAAACATTTAGCGGGGACTGACTGTGTGGGATGCACTTGCGATCGAAAACAATTTCGCCGTATAATTGTATTTTTTTAGCTCTACTATACGCATTTCCATATCTGAGTGCTCGCTGGTCGCACACGACCTCATTTTGCCGAACATGTGTGCCAGGAAGGCATATCCCCGATGGTATCTGGGTCGTGTGGGAAGGACCCCCCTATTTCCAACACTCACTTGGCGACAGTTCCAAATGTCGTCGCGGAAAGGGGTAAAAAAATGTTTGTTTAGGACCGACGCGCACTGGTGACTCTTAGTTCACCTTGACGTGACATAGAAGCTTCCACTTGGACGGATGAGGTACTTTCCTTCACCTCCGTTGGAAGGATCTTGCCAATAAACAAGTCTTGGATAGCTTTCGAAGGGTCTTTGTCTCCTACATCAATTGGCAGTTGCTCTACTTGCGAGCCATTAGACTCATCAAACTTCACATCTACTGTCTCTTCAACCTTTCGGGTGACATTGTTGTAGACACGGTAAGTGTGAGAGTTTGAGCCATAACCAAGTAGGAAACCCTCATGAGATTTAGGAGCAAATTTAGAATGACGATGCTTGTCAAGAATGTAGCACTTTGAGCCGAATACCCGAAAGTATCCAACTTGGGGTTTGTTACTGGTGAGAAGCTCGTATGCCGTTTTGTCGAGTAGCCTGTGAAGATATAAGCGATTTGTTGCATGACAAGCTGTCTCAACCGCTTTCTCCCAAAAATGTTTTGGAGTCTTGTACTCATCAAGCATCGTTATCGCCATCTCGATAAGAGTCTGGTTCTTCCTCTCAACGACTCCATTTCGTTGAGGCGTATACATAGCCGAGAACTCATGTGAAGTCCCTTCTTCGTCAAGAAAGGTATCCACATTTGCGTTCTTGAACTCCGTTCCGTTCTCTCTTCGAACCTTCTTGATCTTCACTTCAAACTAATTTAGGGCCTTCCTAGCGAAGTTCTTGAAGATCTTTTGGACCTGTGATTTATCATCAATAAAGAACACCCACGTAAATCTTGAAAAATCATCAACTATGACTAGACCAAATGAGTTTCCATCGAGACTTTTGTAGGCATTGGGACCAAAGAGATCCATATGAAGTAGCTCGAGTGGTCTTCTCGTGGTCATGATGTTCATCACGGGATGACTTCCTCCAACTTGTTTTCCTACTTGAGAAGCACTACACAATCTATCCTTGTCAAATATAACATCTTTCACTCCAAGGATATGATCACCAGTAATAAGCTTATCAAGATTTCGCATGCCCACATGACCTAACCTTCTATGCCACACCCAACCTTTAGAAGATTTAGAAATTAAGCAAACTCTAGGTTGAGCCTTTTTAGTGAAATCAACAATGTAGAGATCACCTCTACGTATACCGGTAAAGACCATATTGTGGTTATCTCTATGAAACACTTGGCAATCTACTTCGGTAAATAGGACATTGAAACCAAAGTCAGCAAGTCTAGATACGGAAAGTAAATTGTATCCAAGAGATTCAATGAGCATAACATTTTGTATGGAGTTATCACGTGAGATGGCCACCTTACCAAGGCCAACCACCTTACCCTTAGAGTTGTCACCCAAAGTGACATACTTTCGAGGGCCGTCGTTTTCAGCAAGCTTACGAAACATATCCTTGTCTCAGGTCATGTGATCGGTACATCCACTATCAAGAACCCATTCCTTTCCTCCAGCCATGTAGCCGCGAAGATTAGCCATAAGACCAAAGTGTCTCATAGACTCATCGAGATCAAAGTCACTATCATCATCCTCATCATAGTATCCATGTTCAACATCGTCTTGTGATGGATCAATTCCTAGAGAGGGTAATTCATTAGATAAATGCTCATCACAATAGTCATATTTATGAATTCTAATGGCTTCGAAGATGATATTGGTAATGATTCCAACATCTCCTTTGGCACGCGTGAGATTAGTAAGCTCAAATAGACAAACACCAAATTTGGGATCATTGGAACTCATCTTACTCAAAGCAATAGACTTATGAAGAATTTCATCCAAGTTTTGCAAGGAATAGTTTGGAAATCGTTCCTCAAGAAATATCCATATGGTGTAGGCACAATCAAGAGCAGGCAAGCTAGCAAACAAGTTTCTAGGTAATCCTCTAGTGATTAAATTGACAGTTCTAAGATTACGGATCATGTCAATAGACTCATCAAGGGTAGGATGCAAGGGGTTAACAAGGCGAGCATAAGGAGTAGTAATGTACTTGTTCAAGTGATATTCATTGAAAATCTCAAGAATCTCAATTTTACACTCATGAAAGAACTCTCCATCAAGTATAGGCACTCTACGTCTAAGACTCCCCAACATAGACTCATCCATCTTCCTCCAAAGGTGTTTAAACCAAAGCAATGGAGACCAAAGCTCTGATACCAATTGAAAGGATCGAGAATAGGGGTCTAGAGGGGGGTGAATAGACTCTTAACAAATAAAAGTAGTAGTTTTTAATTTCTTCAAGTTAAGGTGGAGTTTTAGCACAAGTTTAAACATTCACAATACATTCAAGCAAGCATGGCAAGAGTATATGAGCAGCGGAAAGTAAAGCATGCAATTTGCAAGAAAGTAAAGGGATGGGATTGTAGTGTGCAAATGTAATTGGACACACGGAGATTTTTGGCGAGGTTCCGATAGGTGGTGCTATCGTACATCCATGTTGATGGAGAATTCAACCCACGACGGGTAACGGTTGCGCGAGTCCACGGAGGGCTCCACCCACAAAGGGTCCACGAAGAAGCAACCTTGTATATCCCACCATGGCCATCACCCACGAAGGACTTACCTCACTAGGGTAGATCTTCACGAAGTAGGCGATTTCCTTGCCCATACAAACTCCTTGGTTCAACTCCACAATCTTGTCGGAGGATCCCACATGACACCTAACCAATCTAGGAGACACCACTCTCCAAAAGGTAATAGATGGTGTGTTGATGATGAACTCCTTGCTCTTGTGCTTCAAATGATAGTCTTCCGAACACTCAACTCTCTCTCACTGATTTGGATTTGGTGGAAAGATGATTTGAGTGGAAAGCAACTTAGAGAAGGCTAGAGATCAAGATTCATATGGTTGGAATGGAATATCTTGGTCTCAACACATGAGTAGGTGGTTCTCTCTTAGAAAATGAATGTTGGAAGTGCAGGCACATTCTGGTGGCTCTCTCCATGAATGAAGAGTGGGTGGAGGTGTATTTATAGCCTCCACACAAAATCTAACCGTTACACACAATTTACCAAACTCGGTCAGACCGATTTAGTTCATAAATGTGACCGTTAGGCATTTCGATGGGACCGATATGATCAAATCGGTGGGACCGATGTGCTATGGTTAGGGTAAAACCTCATCTCGGTATGACCGATTACACAAACTTGGTGGGACCGATTTTGGTAATAAGCAAAACAGAGAGTTGGTCAGGCAAACTCAGTGGGACCGATTGCTTATCTTGGTGGGACCGAAATAATTACAACAGGTAACAGAGATTTTGCAAGCCCATCTCGGTGAGACCGAATTGATTAGGGTTTCTGGCAGTGGCTATGTCAAGTGAACTCGGTGGTGCTGGATAGATCAAATAGGTGGGGCCGAGTTTGACTTTTGGTTTGGGACATATGTGGATATGAGAAAGTGGTTGAGGGTTTTGGAGAATATCACTAAGCAGTTTGAGCAAGCAAGCCATTAAGCAACGCCTCATCCCCTTTTAATAGTATTGGCTTTCCTATGCACTCAATGTGATCTTGGATCACTAAAATGAAAATGTAGAGTCTTGTCCACGCCACTCCATTTGTTGAACTTATCTGAAATATACTAGATGAAACATTAGTCCAACAAGAGATATGTTGACATTAATTACAAAAACCTCCTAGGGAGCACTTATGCTTTCAATAGGGGGCAAGCAGCACATGTTAAAGGATCTATCACAATATGACTTCTATGTGAATATAAACAAACATAAACCATTAAGTTGTCTTCCTTGTCCAACGTCAACAATTTTGGCATATAATATTTTGATGAGGGCTCACAGTCACAAAAGATTTCTAGGATAGTGTATTTATATGTGAATCTTCTCTTCCCTTATTAATTCTTTCATGAGTTGCATCATTGACTAATGCTATGTTTGTCAATCTCTAATAAAATTTTCTACTTATACTTGTCCTTATGTGGTGTCATCACCTACCAGAAGATTAGTATATGACATTTTCTTTATTTATTTCCTTTCTTTTATTTGCAACATGAAAGTAAAGAAATAAAAAACTCAAACTAAACTTTATTATATAACTTGCACATTATTACAAGGATAGGTCACTAAGCAAACTATCAAAGAAGAACGGGTCGAACTAAACTCTTATTCACCTAAAGCAAAAGATTGAACAAAAATAAGTAAAAGAAAAAAGATAGTGGGAAGATACAATACCGGGGCACATCCCCCAAGCTTGGCGGAAGCCAAGGGGAGTGCCCATACCCGATACTTAGTTCTCCTTTGGTGATGAGGAAGATGATGGTGGTGATGAAGCAATCCTATCCTTAAGGATCAAGAGATTCTCCAATCGACGGATGACGCTCTAAAGGTGGGTGATATGCTCTTGATGTAGAGTATTCTCACGAGTGAGATACTTATTTTGTATGTGGACAATTTCAATGATGCGAAAAGCTTCAATATCAGCAGGAGTAAGGTGAGTAAGGTAAGGTTTAAGGATATCTTCCTCTTCCTCCTTGGCTGGCAGTGCTTGTTCGAAGACTGGAGGCTGATCTACGGTAACCTCCTTACTCTCATACCTTCCGACGGCTTCCGCTGGCTCTTCTCTCTTTAGCTCGATCTTCATCAACCAAGCATCCTCTTCCACGTTATTGGAGGAAGAAGAAGACATGATGCCTGGCTCAACAGTTCTGACAGAAAACAGCAATAAAAGAGAACCGAGGATTTTTCCGTGATGCGGTGATCAACAGGTTCGAGAAGTATATATAGATTTTTTATCTTTGAGGACAAGCATACGGAATAAAAATGGAGACGGAATGTGTCCCCAGGCAAGCCTGGCGCGCCCTGGTGTCTTGTGCCCACCAAGGGACGCTTCCGAGAAGTTTATTTGTTTCCTAAACTTTCAAATATTCCAAAACTGATAAAAAATATTTTTGCGGATTTTTCAGAGTTCGTTTACTTACCGTATCACGTAACTCCTTATTTTCACGATTCTGGAGTGTTCCGGAAGGACTCTTTTATGTGTTCTTCTAGTGCCAAAGTTTGGATAATACTACTTTCAACATTAATGGGCGTACTTGAGATATAATGCTTTATTTGTTGCACATTGACAACCTTCGAGTTAGTACCTCCGGAATTATTTATTTTGATGGTTCCAGACCATTAAACCTCCTCGATAACATAGGGGACTTCCCATTTTGGGAGGAGTTTTCCTGCAAAGAATCTAAAACAAGAGTTGTACAAAAGAACATATTCTCCAACTTTGAACTCACGCTTTTGGATTCTTTTGTCATGCCATCTTTAAACTTTTTCTTTGAATAATTTTGCATTTTCATAAGCTTGGGTTCTCCATTCATCTAAAGAGCTAATATCAAATAACCTCTTTTCACCAGCAAGTTTGAAATCATAATTGAGCTCTTTGATGGCCCGGTATGCTTTAGGTTCTAACTCAAGAGGCAAATGACAAGCTTTTCCATAAACCATTTTATATGGTGACATACCCATAGGATATTTATATGTTGTTCTATAAGCCCAAAGTGCATCATCTAATTTCTTAGACCAATTCTTCCTGGACGTATTGACAGTCTTTTGGAAAATTAATTTTATTTCCCTATTGCTAAGTTCAACTTGCCCACTATACTGAGGATGATAAGGTGATGCAATTCTATGGTTAACATCATACTTGGCAAGCATTTTACGGAAAGCACCATGAATAAAGTGTGAACCACCATCAGTCATCAAATATCTAGGGACTCCAAACCTTGGGAAAATAACTTCCTTAAGCGTTTTAATAGAGGTGTTGTGATCAGCACTACTGGATGGAATAGCTTCTACCCATTTAGTAACATAATCAACAGCAACCAAAATATGTGTATACCCATTAGAGGAAGGAAAAGGTCCCATGTAATCAAATCCGCAAACATCAAATGGTTCAACAGCAAGTGAATAATTCATAGGCATTTCTTGACGGTTACCGATATTACTTATTATTTGGCATTCATCACAATATAAGAGGAACTTACGGGCATCCTTGAAGAGAGTAGGCCAATAAAATCCAGATTGCAATACCTTGTGAGGAGTTCTATCGCCATCATGATGCCCTCCATAAGCTTCGGAGTGACATTTACGTAGGATTTGTCCCTATTCATGCTCAGTTACACAATGTCTAATAATACCATCTACTCCTTCTTTATAAAGATGTGGATCATCCCAAAAGTAATGTCTTAAATCATAGAAGAATTTTTTCTTTTGTTGGTAAGTAAAGCTAGGTGGTAAATATTGGGCAACAATGTAATTAGCATAATCAGCATACCAAGGAGTACTGTGAGCAACATTTATTGTAGCTAACTACTCATTAGGAAAACTATCATCAATAGGTAGTGGGTCATCAGGCAAATTTTCAAGCCTAGACAAATTTTAGCTACTGGGTTCTCAGCTCCTTTTCTATCAATGATATGTAAATTAAATTCTTGTAACAAGAGAACCCATCGAATAAGTCTAGGTTTAGCATCTTTCTTTTCCATAAGATATTCAATAGCAGCATGGTCTATGTGAACAGTTACTTTGGAATCAACAATATAAGGTCTAAATTTGTCACAAGCAAACACCATTGCTAAGAATTCTTTTTCAGTAGTAGCATAATTTCTTTGAGCATTGTCTAGAGTTTTACTAGCATAATGAATAACATTCAGTTTCTTATCAACTCTTTGTCCTATAACAGCACCAACAGCATAATCACTAGCATCACACATAATTTCAAAAGGAAGGTTCCAATCAGGTGGTTGAACAATAGGTGCAGAAATTAAGGCTTTCTTGAGTGTTTCAAAGGCTTCTAAATGATCATCATCAAAACAAAAGGAATATCCTTTTGCAAAAGATTCGTGAGAGGCCTAGAAATTTTAGAGAAGTCTTTAATAAATCTCATATAGAAACCAGCATGACCTAAGAAAGTATGAATACATTTTATATCTTTAGGACATGGAATTTGCTCAATTGCATCAACCTTAGCTTGGTCCACTTCGATACCTCTTTCAGAAATTTTATGACCCAAGACAATGCCTTCATTAACCATAAAGTGTCACTTCTCCCAATTCAAGACAAGATTTGTTTGTTCACATCTCTGGAAAACTCGCTCAAGATTGCTTAAACAATCATCAAAAGACTTCCCATAAACGGAGAAGTTGAAGGAAATATGCCCTAGAGGCAATAATAAAGTTGTTATTTATATTTCCTTATATCATGATAAATGTTTATTATTCATGCTATAATTGTATTAACCGGAAACTTAGTATGTGTGTGAATACATAGACAAAATAGAGTGTCCCTAGTATGCCTCTACTTGACTAGCTCGTTAATCAAAGATGGTTAAGTTTCCTAACCATAGACATGTGTTGTCATTTGATGAACGGGATCACATCATTAGAGAACGATGTGATGGACAAGACCCATCCGCTAGCTTGGCGTTATGATCGTTTAGTTTTATTGCTATTGCTTTCGTCATAACTTATACATATTCCTTTGACTATGAGATTATGCAACTCCCGAATACCGAGGAAGACTTTGTGTTCTATCAAACGTCACAACGTAACTAGGTGATTATAAAGATGCATACAGGTGTCTCCGATGGTGTTTGTTGAGTTTGCAAAGATTGAGATTAGGATTTGTCACTCTGCGTATCGGAGAGGTATCTCTGGGCCCTCTCAGTAATGCACATCCCTATAAGCCTTGCAAGAAATGTGACTAATGAGTTAGTTATGGGATGATGCATTACGGAAAGAGTAAAGAGACTTTCCAATAACGAGATTGAACTAGGTATAATGATACCGACGATTGAATCTCGGGCAAGTAACATACCGATGACAAAGGGAATAACGTATGTTCTTATGCGGTTTGACTGATAAAGATATTCGTAGAATATGTAGGAGCCAATATGAGCATCCAGGTTCCGCTATTGGTTATTGACCAGAGATGTGTCTCTGTCATGTCTACAAAGTTCTTGAACCCGTAGGGTCCGCACGCCTAACGTTCGATGACGATTTTTATTATGAGTTATGTGATTTGATGACCGAAGTTTGTTCAGATTCCCGGATGAGATTACGGACATGACGAGGAGTCTCGAAATGGTCGAGAGGTAAATATCGATATATTGGAAGGCTATATTCAGACATTGGAATGGTTCCGAGTGATTCGGGTATTTTTCGGAGTACCGAAGAGTTACGAGAATTCGACGGGGGAAGTTAATGGGCCTTATTGGGCTTTAGTGGAGAGAGGGAAGAAGGGCCACGAGGTGGCGCGCACCTCCTCCCCTGCCCAAACTGAATTGGACAAGGGGTGGGGGCGTGGCCCCCCTTTCCTTGTCCCTCTCCCTCCTTTCCTTCTTTCCTACGCTGAAAAGGAAAGGGAATCCTACTAGGACTTGGAGTCCTAGTAGGACTCCCTACACTTGGCGCGCCCCTAGGTGGGCCGGCCTCTCTCCCTCCCTCCTTTAAATACATGGGCAGGGGCACCCCAAAGACACACCAAGTCTTCTCTTAGCCGTGTGTGGTGCCCCCCTCCACAGTTACACACCTTGGTCATACCGTCGTAGTGCTTAGGCGAAGCCCTGCGCCAGTAAATCCATCATCACCGTCGCCACGCCATCGTGCTGATGGAACTCTCCCTCGTCCTCAACTGGATCAAGAGATCGAGGGACATCATCGAGTTGAACGTGTACTGAACGCGGAGGTGCCGTACGTTCGGTGCTTGGATCGGTTGGATTGCGAAGACGTTCGACTACAACAACCGCGTTACTAAACGCTTCCGCTTTCGGTCTACAAAGGTACATGGGCACACTCTACCCACTCGTTTCTATGCTTCTCCTCGATAGATCTTGCGTGATCGTAGGAATTTTTTTGAAATACTACGTTCCCCAACAGTGGCATCTGAGCCAGGTCTATGTGTAGATGTTATATGCACGAGTAGAACACAAAGAGTTGTGGGTGATAATAGTCATACTTCTTACCAGCAACGTCTTACTTTGATTCGGTGGTATTGTTGGATGAAGCGATCGGGACCGACATTACATGACCGCGTTCATGAGACTAGTTCTACCGACGTGCTTCGCACACAGGTGGCTAGCGGGTGTTTGTTTCTCCAACTTTAGTTGAATCGAGTTTGACTATGCCATGTCCTTGTTGAAGGTTAAAACAGCACACTTGACGAATAATCGTTGTGGTTTTGATGCGTAGGTAAGAAAGGTTCTTGCCGGAAGCCCGTAGCGGCCACGTAAAAATTGCAATAACAAAGTAGAGGACGTCTAACTTGTTTTTGCAGGGCATGTTGAGGGAGTCCTGGATTAGGGGGTGTTCGGGTAGCCGGACAATACCTTCAGCCGGACTCCAGGACTATGAAGATGCAAGATTGAAGACTTCGTCCCGTGTCCGGAAGGGACTTTCCTTGGCGTGGAAGGCAAGCTTGGCGATGTGATATTCAAAGATCTCCTACCATTGTAACCGACTCTGTGTAACCCTAACCCTATCCGGTGTCTATATAACCCGGAGGGTTGTAGTCCGTAGGACAGAATCAACACCGTACACAACAATCATACCATAGGCTAGCTTCTAGGGTTTAGCCTCCTTGATCTTGTGGTAGATCTACTCTTGTACTACCCATATCATCAATATTAATCAAGCAGGAGTAGGGCTTTACCTCCATCGAGAGGGCCCGAATCTGGGTAAAACAAAGTGTCCCCTGTCTCCTATTACCATCCGTCCTAGACGCACAGTTCGGGACCCCCTACCCGAGATCTGCCGGTTTTGACACCGACATTGGTGCTTTCATTGAGAGTTCCACTATGTCGTCGCCTTTAGGCCCGATAGCTCCTTCGATCTTCACCAACAATGCGGTCCAGGGTGAGACTTTTCTCCCCGGACAAGTCTTCGTCTTCGGCGGCTTCGCACTGCGGGCCAATTCGCTTGGCCACCTTGAGCAGATCAAAAGCTACGCCCCTGGCCATCAGGTCAGGTTTGGAAGCCTAAACTACACGGCTGACATCCGCGGAGACTTGATTTTCGACGGATTCGAGCCACAGCCAAGCGTGCCGCACTGTCTCGATGGGCATGATATAGCTCTGCCGCCGAACAGCGCCTTGGAGGCCGCACACGCATCGGTTTCGACCATTGATTCGGAACCTACTGCGCCGATCGAGGATCAGCGGTTGGACGCTGCCTCAGGGGCTGCGATCTCAGAGGCGATCGAGCCAAACTCCAGCCCCGCACTCCGCATGGCCCATGACTCTGAGGAGCCGGATTCCTCTCCGAACTCCGAGCCCCCCGCGCCCCTGCCAATCGAATCCTATTGGGCGCCGGTAATGGAGTTCACCGCAGCGGACATCTTTCAGCATTCGCCTTTTGGCGACATCCTGAATTCTCTTAAGTCTCTCTCTTTATCAGGAGAGCCCTGGCCGTTCTATGGTCAGCAAAGGTGGGATACGGATGGTGAGGAAATTCAAAACCCACCCACCACCCACTTTGTAGCCACTGTCGATGATTTAACCGACATACTTGACTTCGGCTCCGAAGACATCGACGGCATGGACGACGATATAGGAGACAAACAGGAACCAGCACCTGTAGGGCGCTGGAAGGCCACCTCGTCATATGACATATACATGGTGGATACTCCAAAAGACGGAGATGGCGATGGAACAATGGGGGACGACGCCCCCAAGAAATAGCCAAAGCGTCAGTGTCAGCGGCGCCGCTCTAAATCCCGCCAAAGCAAAAATGGTGATTCCGGCACGGGAGATAATACTACCCCGGACAGCGCCGAAGAACACCCACCTCAACAAGATTCGGCACAGGAAGATGGAGAAGCCAGCCCTCATGAGAAAGCGGCAGACCGAGAGGTCGAGGACGATAACTATACGCCTCCCTACAAAGACGAGGCAAGCCTCGATGACGACGAATTCGTCATACCATCAGACCCTGCCGAACAAAAGCATTTTAAACGCAGGCTTTTAGCCATGGCAAGTAGCCTCAAGAAAAAACAGCAACAGCTTAGAGCTGCCCAAGATTTGCTAGCTGACAGATGGACTGAAGTCCTTGCGGCCGAAGAGTATGAACTCGAACGCCCCTCCAAGAGTTACCCGAAGCGCAGGCCGCTACCCCGATCAAAGGAGGAAGCACCTACATCACTAGCGCATGACATGGCAGACCAGCCACCCCGTGGCCGCGACAGAGAGGCCTCTCAGCCCTCCACCCAAGCCATGCCCCGACGCCGCACAACTAAGGCACGGGAAAATGCGCCCGACCTGCGAGACATACTGGAGGATAAGGCAAGACTTACAAGATCGATCTACGGATCGCGTAGGCGCCCTACGGCATGTGACAATGATCTTCACTCCGGATACAACAAATCCGGCCGGGCCGAACACAACAGACATAGCTCTTCCGAGCTGCGTCGTGATATATCCCAGTACAGAGGCGTCACACACCCTCTATGCTTCACGAATGAAGTAATGGATCATAAAATCCCAGAGGGCTTCAAACCCGTAAACATCGAATCATACGATGGCACCACAGACCCGGCGGTATGGATTGAGGACTATCTCCTTCACATCCACATGGCACGCGGCGATGATCTACACGCCATCAAGTACCTCCTGCTCAAACTTAAAGGACCGGCCCGGCATTGGCTTAGCAGCTTGCCAACAGACTCAATCGGTTCTTGGGAGGACCTGGAAGCCGCATTCCTCGATAACTTCCAGGGCACTTACGTGCGGCCGCCGGATGCCGACGACTTAAGCCACATAATTCAGCAGCCAGAAGAATCAGCCAGACAATTCTGGACACGGTTCCTAACAAAGAAAAACCAGATAGTCGACTGTCCGGACGCAGAGGCCCTAGTAGCCTTCAAGCATAACATCTGCGACGAGTGGCTTGCTCGACACCTGGGACAGGAAAAGCCGAAATCCATGGCAGCCCTCACGACACTCATGACCCGCTTTTGCGTGGGAGAAGACAGCTGGCTAGCTCGCAGCAACAACTTATCAAAGAACCCTGGTAATTCGGATACCAAGGACAAAAGTGGCAGGACACGTCGAAACAAACAAAAACTCCGCGTTAACAGCGATAGCAATGAAGACACGGCAGTCAATGCCGGATTCAGAGGCTATAAATCCGGTCAGCGGAAAAAGCCATTCAAAAAGAATACTCAGGGCCCGTCCAGTTTGGACCGAATACTCGATCGCTTGTGCCAGATACATGGCACCCCCGAAAAGCCAGCTAATCACACTAATAGGGATTGTTGGGTGTTCAAGCAGGTAGGCAAATTAAGAGCCGAAAACAGAGACAAGGGGCTGCACAGCGACGACGAGGAGCCCAAGCCGCCGAACAACAATGGACAAAAGGGTTTTCCCCCACAAGTGCGGACGATGAACATGATATACACAACCCACATTCCCAAGCGGGAGCGGAAGCGTGCACTGCGGGACGTATACGCGATGGAGCCAGTTGCCCCAAAGTTCAACCCATGGTTCTCCTACCCGATCACCTTTGATTGAAGGGACCATCCCACTAGCATCCGTCATGGCGGCTCCGCCGCATTGGTTCTCGACCCAATCATCGACGGATTTCACCTCACAAGAGTCCTCATGGACGGCGGCAGTAGCCTGAACCTGCTTTATCAGGACACAATGCGGAAAATGGGCATAGAACCCTCAAGGATCAAACCCACAAGAACGACCTTTAAAGGCATCATACCAGGTGTAGAAGCCAACTATACAAGCTCAGTAACACTTGGCGTGGTCTTCAGATCCCCGAATAATTTCCGAAGCGAAGAGTTAATCTTCGATATAGTCCCGTTTCACAGTGGCTATCACGCCCTGCTCGGACGAACCACATTTGCAAAATTCAATGCGGTGCCGCACTACGCATATCTCAAACTCAAGATGACAGGCCCTCAAGGAGTAATCACGGTCAACGGAAACACCAAACGCTCCCTCCGTACGGAGGAGCATACTGCGGCTCTCGCAGCGGAGGTACAAAGTAGCCTTCATTGACAATTCCCCAGTCCGGCCATTAAAAAGCCAGACACTGCCAAGTGCGCCCGGAGTAACCTACAGCAGGACCGCCTGGCACACTCTGAGCAAGCATAGCAATGCGGCTCCAACCCCAGCTTTCGCAACCTAGCGAAACCAGTACCTCGCGTACATAACTATGCCCTCGAAATACCATGGGCTCAATAACGGCACACCCAAAATACGGCTTAAAACGTACCAGGGGCTGCCGGATTCTTTTTCTTTTCTTACTTTCAGGATTCCATACTTCGGATGACCTGTTCGGCAATTCGACTGCCGCACAAACAATGCAAGATCCAGGGAGGCAGACAAGCCATGCCGCATTATGGAATCCCCAGGTGGTCTCTGTTACGAGCGGTATACCAATTTTAAATAAAATTCCGCGGCCTTTCCTTGGTCAGGACATACTGAATAGTCCAATATCTTTTGCTTACCGCACTATTTGTATCGTTCGGCTTTGATAAACAGCCTCTCCATAAACAATGCTTAGCTTTTTGTCTATTTTTGGCATTACTCTTTTCATATATATGTTCATTAATGACATGTTGCACCCATACACTGTGGTACGGCAAGTACACTAGGGGCTTCAGTACCCTTCAATATGGCGTGAGAAGTCCGTACACTTTCACAAGTGCGGCACCCCGAACTTATAGCACTATATGCATCGGCTCCGAATCATGATTTGGGTCAATAGTTGGGTTTGCCCGGCTCCTATGTTTTGGTGCCTTACGTTCCGCTATATCGGCTAAGGTAGCACTAGGAGAACCACTGCGATTGTGCCCCGGTTGAGCTGGGTTAAGCACCTCAGTGGAGAAAGCTAAAACTGACTGTCATGATGAGGCGAGAGACCGGTCGCTGTTCGAGAGGTTTTTCGAGTCCCTAAAGGCTTATGCCGCTTCGAGCGAGGAGCTGGATAACCCCAGCCAAGGCGTGGATAGCGCCCCGAACTCGGTCTTCCGAACTAGGGGCTTCGCCGAAATTTAAAATTATAAAGTTCTATGGCTAAGTGAGAGTGTTCAAGCATTATAGTCCGATTGCCTGGTTCGTTGTGCTGAGCGCCTCCCTCGAAGGACCCAACTATGGGAAAAAGAGTGCTCAGGTTTATCCCCGAACACCCCAGCACTAGTGGCATGGGGGCAGAAGCCGACGACTGGCCATCTCTCAATTTTTTGATAAACGGCCGCACAGAAAATAATATTTTAAATTCAACAAGCATTGCTTAAGCGCCTATGAACAAGTTTTCAGCGCACAGGATAAAAACGAGCGAGTTTATTCAAAAATTACATCCTTGGTACATTCATCTGCCACAAGGCAGGCACCCGCAAGAACATCCTTGTAATAGTTCTCGGGCTTGCGATGCTCCTTCCCCGGCGGCGGCCCGTCCTTCACAAGCTTCTCACCGTCTAGCTTACCCCAGTGCACCTTTACACGGGCAAGGGCCCTACGGGCACCTTCGATGCAGACGGAGCGCTTGATGACCTCGAGCCTTGGACAGGCCTCCACCAGCCGCCGCACCAGCCCGAAGTAGCTCCCAGGCAGGGCCTCTCCGGGCCACAGCCGAACTATGAAGCCCTTCATGGCCTGTTCGGCCGCCTTGTGGAGTTCGACCAGCTGTTTCAGCTGGTCGCTCAAGGGCACAGGGTGTCCGGCCTCAGCATACTGAGACCAGAACACCTTCTCCGTCGAGCTGCCCTCTTCAGCTCGGTAGAATGCGGCGGCATCGGATACGCTGCGGGGAAGATCTGCGAATGCCCCTGGAGAACTCCGGATTCGGGTAAGTAACAAGTAGTTTACTTTTATATTTCTGCTTTGCATAAAGAATGCCTTACCCGCTGCTATCTTCTTCATATCCTCCAACTCTCGGAGGGCCTTTTGGGCTTCGGCCTTGGCAGACTTGGCAGTCTCAAGGGCCGTCGCGAGCTCGGACGCTTGGGTCTTTGACTCAAGCTCCAAACTCTCATGTTTTTTCATGAGAGCCTGAAGCTCTTGCTGCACCTCGCCGACCTGAGTCCCAAGTTTCTCTCGCTCGGTGCGCTCCGCGGCCGTTTTCTTTTCGGCCTCGGACAGCGCCTGCTTGAGGGTCGCCACCTCAGTCGTGGCCCCTACAATAAGCAGTACAATCCTGTTATTTTTTGCAATCACGCCTCTCTATAGGCACCTTTTTATAAGGTATTTCTTACCTTCTTTCTCCTCGAGCTGCCGCTTGGCATGGCCGAGCTCTTGCTCGGACCGCTCGAGCCCCTGCTTCAGGGTACCCACCTTCGCAGTCAGTGCGGTGGTGGCTAGCAGCGAAGCCTGCATACGCATATTGACTCTTTATTATTAGACTCCTGCGAAATTTAATAGATCCTCTATTCGACTTTTCTTTCCGAATGCCAAACAGAGCATCAGGGGCTACTGTCTATGCGGTAATATTTTTACATATTTTTACTTACCTCGAAGCCTGTTAGAAGGCTAGCACAAGCTTCACTCAGCCCGCTCTTGGCGGACTGAACCTTCTGGATCACCGTACTCATAATAGTACGGTGCTCCTCGTCGATGGAGGCGCCTTCAAGCACCTCCAGCAGATTGTCTGGCGCCTCCGGTTGGACGGAGGCTGCCGGCTCAGAAGGCTTGCTCCTCTTGGAAGGAGTTCGCCTGCCGTGGTCCGGAATTGTTGAAGATTCCGGCACGGTGTCCGGCTTAAAGCCGGACTTGGAGCCCTGGGGGGTCTTGTCCCCTTCACTCCTGGGGCCCGGGAGGTCGCCTTGCGGCTCCTCCAGGACCACCTCCTCCTGCCCCGGAGCTCATTGCAACGCCACTTCAGCGTCATCCGCAGTGCGGGGGGAGACAGCGGGCGGAACAGAGTTCACATCCGATGAATCCAGGGACCCACTCGACGACTCGTTGAGTTCGGCCCGGGGCGGGCTGCATGATTATATTCGATGTTAGGGAAAGTTGTGCAACAAAAGGAATATCATGAGTTACTTTTGTATCTGAACACTTACGATTTCGCCGGACGCTTGGCCCTATCCGGCCACTCCTCTTCGCCCTTGTCGGCGTCGGGGGCGTAGTCCGGCAGAGGGGTTTTCCTCTTCTTGGACCCTTCGCCCCCCCCTCTGGGGCGGCCTTCCTTTTCTTTCCTCCCCCCGCTGGAGGGGGAGAGGTTTCTTCTTCCTCCTCCTCGTTTCCACGGGAAGAGGGCATCTCTGACTTGTCGGATGACGAGTCCGACAGCACCACATTACGAGTACTCTTTTGAGTCCCCGTGGTCTTCTTCTTCTTGGCCTTCTTTTCCGGCACCACATAAGGTGCCGGAGCCAGTAGCTTCACCAGTAGAGCTAGGGCTGGGTCTTCGGGCAGCGGAGCCGGACAGTTAATTGGTTCGGCTATCGCCCGCCAAGCCTGTCAAAGGTAGGGGAGTTTAGATCCCGCACAGAGTCAATCTATGAAAAAAGCTTAACATCGTGTAAAAGGTGTAAATGGCATACCTTGCTAGCATGACGCTGCAAGCTGTATCCGCGGTCCTCGGAGGCGGATGCGGGAGCCTCAGCGCCCTTGAATAGCATCTTCCAGGCATCCTCGTACGTTGTGTCGAAGAGCCTGCTGAGGGTTTGGTGCTGCGCCAGGTCGAACTCCCACAGATTGAAATCCCGTTGTTGGCACGGGAGGATCCGGCGGACGAGCATGACCTGGATTACATTAACTAGCCGGATTGGCTTGTTCACCAGGGACTGGATGCATGTTTGCAATCTGGCCACCTCTTTTTCGTCAGCTCACAATAGGCCCGTCTCTTTCCAGGACACAAGCCGCGTGGGGGGTCCGGATTGGAACTCGGGGGCAGTGGTCCATTCCGGATCGCATGGCTCGGTGATATAAAACCACCCGGATTGCCATCCCTTTAGGGTATCCACGAAAGAGCCCTCAAACCATAGGGCGTTGGCCATCCTGCCCGCCATGGCGCCTCTGCACTCCGCCTGGCTGCCGCTCACCACCTTGGGCTTGACGTTGAAAGTCTTGAGCCAGAGGCCAAAATGGGGGCGGACGCGGAGAAAGGCCTCGCACATGATGATAAACACCGAGATGTTGAGGATAAAGTTCAGAGCCAGATCGTGGAAATCCAGGCCGTAGTAGAACATGAGCCCCCGGACAAATGGGTGGAGTGGAAAACCCAGTCCGCGGAGGAAGTGGAGGAGAAATACCACCCTCTCATGGGGCCTTGGGGTGGGGATAAGCTGCCCCACCTCGGGAAGCCGGTACGCGATGTCCTTGGACAGATACCCGGCCTTCCTTAGCTTCTTGATTTTGCCCTCCGTAATGGTGGAGACCATCCATTTGCCTCCCGCTCCGGACATTGCTGGAGAAGGTTGAGGTGGGAAGTGCGGGCTTGGGCGCTGGAGCTCGGGTGCGCGAGAGATGGGTAGGCAAGGGAGGAAGAAGGCGTAGGTAAAAAGGGTGGATCCTTATCCCCTTATATAGGCGGATGCGATTATGCGTCCCCACCTGCCTAATAAAACTCGCTTGCCTCCCGAGCGCCGTGATAAATGGCGCGGTTGGGTTACCCACGTCCGTATTGATGAGAATCCCGTAAAAAGGGTACACGATCTCTGCTTTGACAAGACGTGCCAAGGAAACCGCCTCGCAAAACATGCTGAGGTGGAAAAGTAAAAACGATTCGAGTAAAGGACTTGGCTGTAGTGTGATGGCGCACTGCAGAATACGTCAGCAGATTTGATTTGTGTTAATATTATTCTCTCTATGGCAATATGTGGAAACTTATTTTACAGAGCCGGACACTACTCTTGGTGATTACAATCTTCTATGAAGGACTTGGAGGAGGAACCCGCCTTGCAATGCCGAAGACAATTTGCGCGCCGGACTCGTCGTCATTGAAGCCTGGTTCAGGGGCTACTGAGGGAGTCCTGGATTAGGGGGTGTTCGGGTAGCCGGACTATACCTTCAGCCGGACTCCTGGACTATGAAGATACAAGATTGAAGACTTCGTCCCGTGTCCGGATGGGACTTTCCTTGGCGTGGAAGGCAAGCTTGGCGATGCGATATTCAAGATCTCCTACCATTGTAACCGACTCTGTGTAACCCTAACCCTATCTGGTGTCTATATAAACCGGAGGGTTGTAGTCCGTAGGACAGAATCAACTCCGTACACAACAATCATACCATAGGCTAGCTTCTAGGGTTTAGCCTCCTTGATCTCGTGGTAGATCTACTCTTGTACTACCCATATCATCAATATTAATCAAGCAGGAGTAGGGTTTTACCTCCATGGAGAGGGCCCAAACCTGGGTAAAACAAAGTGTCCCCTGGCTCCTGTTACCATCCGGCCTAGACGCACAGTTCGGGACCCCCTACCCGAGATCCACCGGTTTTGACACCGACACATGTTGTGATGTGATATGGTCAAGACGTGATGAGATATAAATTGTTGTATGAGATGATCATGTTTTATTAAAGTTACAGGCAACTGGAAGGAGCCTTATGGTTATCTCTTTATTGCATAAGATGCTAGCGCCATATAATTGCTTTACTTTATCGCTAGCGATAGCAATAGTTGCAAAAGCAATAGTTGGCGAGACGACCATGTGACGACACATTGATAGACATCAAGATGATGGAGATCATGGTGTCATGTCGGTGATGATGGAGATCATGACGGTACTTTGGAGATGGAGATTAAAGCCACAAGATGATGATGGCCATATCATGTCACATATTTTGATTGCATATGATGTTTATCTTTTCTGCATCTTATTTTACTTAGTACGGCGGTAGCATTATAAGATGATCCCTCACAAAATTACAAGGTATAAGTTATCTCCCTGAGTAAGCACCGTTGCTACAGTTCGTCTTGCCGAGACACCACGTGATGATCGGGTGTGATAAGCTCTATGTTCACATACAACGGGTGCAAGCCAGTTTTGCACATGCAGAATACTCTGGTTAAAATTGATGAGCCTAGCATATGCAGATATGGCCTCGGAACACTGAGACCGAAAGGTCAAACGTGTATCATATAGTAGATATGATCAACATAGTGATGTTCACCATTGAAAACTACTCCATCTCATGTGATGATCGGACAAGGTTTAGTTGATATGGATCACGTGATCATTTAGATGACTAGAGGGATGTCTATCTAAGTGGGAGTTCTTAAGTAATATGATTAATTGAACTTTAATTTATCATGAACTTAGTACCTGATAGTTTTGCATATCTATGTTGTAGATCAATAGCTCGCGTATAGCTCCCCTGTTTTATTTTTGATATGTTCCTAGAGAAAAATAGGTTGAAAGATGATAGTACCAATGATGCGGACTGGGTCTGTCATCTGAGGATTATCCTCATTGCTACACAAAAGAATTATGTCCTTCAGGCACCGCTAGGTGATAAACCTATTGCAAGAGTAGATACAGACGTTATGAACGTTTGGCAAGCTCGATATGATGACTACTTGATAGTTTAGTGCGCCATACTTTACGGCTTAGAACCGGGACTTCAAAAAGTTTTTGAACACCAAGGAGCATATAAGCTGTTCCAAGAGCTGAAATTGGTATTTCAGACTCATGCCTGAGTCGAGAGGTATGAGACCTCTGATAAGTATTTTGCCTACAAGATGGAGGAGAATAGCTCAACCAATGAGCATGTTCTCGGAATGTATGAGTAGTACAATCGCTTGAATCAAGTGGGAGTTAATCTTCCAGATAAGATAGTGATTGACAAAAGTTCTCTAGTCACTATCACCAAGCTACTGGAACTTCATGTTGAATTATAATATGCAAGGGATGACGAAAACGATTCCCCGAGCTCTTCGCCATGCTGAAATCGGCGAAGGTAGAAATCAAGAAAAGCATGAAGTGTTGATGGTTGACAAGACCACTAATTTCAAGTAAAATGGCAAGGGAAAGAAAGGGAACTTCAAGAAGAATGGCAAGCAAGCTGACACTCCCATAAAGAGGCCCAAAGCTAGACCCAAGACTGAAACTGAGTGCTTCTACTACAAAGGAAATGGCCACTGGAAGCGGAACTGCCCCAAATACTTGGCGGATAAGAAGGATGGCAAAGTGAACAAAAGTATATATGATATACATGTTATTGATGTGTGCTTCACTAGTGTTCATAAGTAGCCCCTGGGTATTTGATACTGGTCCAGTTGCTATGATTAGTAACTTGAAACAGGAGTTACAAAATGAACAGAGACTAGTTGAGGGCGAGGTGATGATGTGTGTTCGAAGTGATTCCAAGGTTGATAAGATCACCATCGCACACTCCCTTTACCTTCAGGATTAGTGTTGAACCTAAAATAAATGTTATTTGGTGTTTACGTTGAGCATAATATGATTGGATCATGTTTATTGCAATACGGTTATTCATTTAAGTCAAAGAATAATTTTTATTCTGTTTACATGAATAAAACCTTTTGTGGTCATACACACAAGGTGAATGGTTTGTTGAATCTTCATCGTAGTGATACACATATTAATAATATTGATGCCAAAATATGCAAAGTTGATAATGATAGCGCAACATACTTGCGGCACTGCCGTTTAGGTCATATTGGTGTAAAGTGCATGAAGAAACTCCATGCTGATGGGCTTTTGGAATCACTTGATTATGAATCACATGATGCTTGCGAACCATGCCTCATGGGATAGATGACTAAGACTCTGTTCTCCGGAATAATGGAGCGAGCCATTGACTTATTGGAAATAATACATACCGATGTATGCAGTTCGATGAGTGTTGAGGCTCGCGGCGGGTATCATTACTATCTGACCTTCACAGATGACTTGAGCAGATATGGGTATATCTACTTAATGAAACATAAGTCCGAAATATTTGAAAAGTTCAAAGACTTTCAGAGTGAAGTGGAAAATCATCGTAACAAGAAAATAAAATTTCTGTGATCTGATCGCGGAGGCAAATATTTGGGTTACGAGTTTGGTCTTCATTTGAAACAATATGAAATAGTTTTGCAACTCACGCCACCTGGAACACCATAGCGTAATGGTGTGTTCGAACGTCATAACCGTACTTTATTAGATATGGTGCGATCTATGATGTCTCTTACCGATTTACCACTATCATTTTGGGGTTATGAATTAGAGACGGGTATATTCACGTTAAATATGGCACCATCTAAATCCGTTGAGATGACACCATATGAAATATGGTTTGGCAAGAAACCTAAGTTGTCCTTTCTTAAAGTATGAGGTTGCGATGCTTATGTGAAAAAGCTTTAGCCTGATAAGCTCGAACCCAAATTGGAGAAGTGCATCTTCATAGGATACCCAAAAGAAACTATGGGGTACACCTTCTATCACAGATCCGAAGGCAAGATCTTTGTTGCTAAGAATGGATCCTTTCTAGAGAAGGAGTTTCTCTCGAAAGAAGTGAGTGGGAGGAAAGTAAACTTGATGAGGTAGTTGTACCTTCTCCCGAATTTGAAAGTAGTTCATCACAAAAATTAGTTCCAGCGATTCCTGCACCAATTAGTGAGGAAGCTAACGATGATGATCATGAAACTTCTGATCAAGTTACTACCGAACCTCGTAGGTCAACTAGAGTATGGTCCGCACCAGAGTGGTACGGTGATCCTTTCTGGAAGTCATGTTACTAGACCATGACGAACCTACGAATTATGAGGAAGAGATAATGAGCCCAGATTCCGCGAAATGGCTTGAGGCCATGAAATCTGAGATGGGATCTATGTATGAGAACAAAGTATGGACATTGAATAACTTGCCCGATGATCGGCAAGCCATTGAGATTAAATGGATCTTCAAGAGGAAGACGGATGTTGATAGTAGTGTTACTATCTACAAAGCTCGAATTGTCGCAAAAGGTTTTTGACAAGTTCAAGGTGTTGACTACGATGAGAGTTTCTCACTCATATCTATGCTTAAAGTATGTCCGAATCATGTTAGAAATTGCCGCATTTTATGAAATTTGGCAAATGGATGCCAAAACTGCATTCCTTAATGGATTTCTTAAAGAAGAGTTGTATATGATGCAACTTGAAGGTTTTGACAATCCAAAAGGTGCTAACAAAGTGTGTAAGCTCCAGTGATCCATTTATGGACTGGTGCAAGCTTCTCGGAGTTGGAATGTACGCTTTTTGTAGTGTGATCAAAGCATATGGTTTTATACAGACTTTTGGAGAAGCTTATATTTACAAGAAAGTGAGTGGGAGCTCTATAGCATTTCTGATATTATATGTGGATGGCATGTTGTTGATTGGAAATAATACAGAATTTCTGGATAGCATAAAGGATACTTGAATAAAAAAATTCAATGAAAGACCTAAGTGAAGCTACTTACATATTGGGCATCAAGATCTATAAAGATAGATCAAGACGCTTGATAAGACTTTCGATGACTACATACCTTGATAAGATTTTGAAGGAGTTCAAAAGGGATCAGTCAAAGAAGGAGTTCTTGCATGAGTTGTAAGGTGTGAAGTTGAGTAAAGACTCAAAACCCGACCATTGTAGAAAATCGAAAGAGAATGAAAAGTCATTCTTTATGCCTCAGTCATAGGTTCTATAAAGTATGCTATGTTGTGTACCAGACCTATTGTGTACCTCACCATGAGTTTGGCAAGAGGGTACAATAGTGATCCAGGAGTGGATCACTAGACAACGGTCAAAATTATCCTTAGTGGAATAAGGACATGTTTCTCGGTTATGGAGGTGACAAATGTTCGTCATAAAAGGTTACGTAGATGTGAGCTTTGACACTGATCCGTATGACTCTAAGTCTCAATCTGGATACATATTGAAAGTGGGAGCTATTAGCTAGAGTAGCTCCATGAAGAGCATTGTAGAAATAGAAAATTTGGAAAATACATACGGCTCTGAATGTGGCAGACCCGTTGACTAAACTTCTCTCACAAGCAAAACATGATCACTCTTTAGGTGTTAATCACATAGCGATGTGAACTATATTATTGAATCTAGTAAACCCTTTGGCTATTAGTCACATGGATATGTGAACTAATCACATAAAGATGTGAACTATTGGTGTTAAATCACATGACGATGTGAACTAGATTATTGACTCTAGTGCAAGTGGGAGACTGAAGGAAATATTCCCTAAAGGCAATAATGAAGTTGTTATTTATATTTCCTTATATCATGATAAATGTTTATTATTCATGCTAGAATTGTATTAACCAGAAAATTAGTACGTGTGTGAATACATAGAAAAAATAGAGTGTCCCTAGTATGCCTCTACTTGACTAACTCGTTGATCAAAGATGGTTAAGTTTCCTAACCATAGACATGTGTTGTCATTTGATGAACGGGGTCACATCTTTAGAGAATGATGTGATGGACAAGACCCATCCATTAGCATGGCATTATGATCGTTTAGTTTTATTGCTATTGCTTTCTTCATGACTTATACATATTCCTCTGACTATGAGCTTATGCAACTCCCGAATACCGGAGGAACACTTTGTGTGCTATCAAACGTCACAACATAACTAGGTGATTATAAAGATGCTCTATAGGTGTCTCCGATGCTGTTTGTTGAGTTGGCATCGATCGAGATTAGGATTCGTCACTCTGATTATCGGAGAGGTATCTCTGGGCCCTCTCAGTAATGCACATCACTATAAGCCTTGCAAGCAATGTGACTAATGAGTTAGTTACGGGATGATGCATTACGGAACGAGTAAAGAGACTTGCTGGTAACGAGATTGAACTAGGTATCATGATACCGACGATTGAATCCCGGGCAAGTAACATACCGATGACAAAGGGAATAACGTATGTTGTTATGTGGTTTGACCGATAAATATCTTCGTAGAATATGTAGGAGCCACTATGAGCATCCAGGTTCCGCACGCTTAATGTTCGATGACGATTTATATTATGAGTTATGTGGATTGATGACTGAAGTTTGTTTGGATTCCCGGATGAGATCACGTACATGACGAGGAGTCTCGAAATGGTCGAGAGGTAAAGATCGATATATTGGAAGGCTCTATTCGAACATCGGAATGGTTCCGAGTGATTCAGGTATTTTTCGGAGTACCAGAGAGTTACAGGAATTCGCCGGGGGAAGTTAATGGGCCTTATTGGGCTTTAGTGGAGAGAGGTAAGAAGGGCCACGAGGTGGCACGCGCCTCTCCCCTGCCCAACCGAATTGGACAAGGGGTGGGGGCGCGGCCCCCCTTTCCTTCTCCCTCTCCCTCCTTTCCTTCTTTCCTACTCGGAAAAGGAAAGGGAATCCTACTAGGACTTGGGAGTCCTAGGACTCCATACACCTCGCCTGCCCCTAGGAGGGCCGGCCTCTCTCCCTCATTCCTTTATATACATGGGCAGAGGCACCCCAAAGACACACCAAGTCTTCTCTTAGCCGTCTGCGGTGCCCCCCTCCACAGTTACACTCCTCGGTCATATCATCGTAGTGCTTAGGCGAAGCCCTACACTGGTAACTTGATCATCATCGTCGCTACATCATCGTGCTGACGGAACTCTCCCTCGTCCTCAACTGGATCAGGAGATCGAGGGACGTCATCGAGTTGAAAGTGTGCTGAACACGGAGGTGCCATACATTCGGTGCTTGGATCGGTTGGATCGCGAAGTCATTCGACTACATCAACCTCGTTACTAAACGCTTCCTCTTTCGGTCTATGAAGGTACAGGACACACTCTCCCCACTCGTTGTTATGCTTCTCCTAGATAGATCTTGCGTGATCGTAGGAGTTTTTTTGAAATACTACGTTCCCCAACAGAAGTCATCCATGAAAACCTCTACAATCTTTTCACAAAAGTCAGAGAATATAGCAGTCATACATCTTTGAAAGGTCGCAGGTGCATTACATAAACCGAAAGGCATACGTCTATAAGCATTGGTTCCAAAGGGACATGTAAAAGTGGTCTTTTCTTAATCGGGTTGAGAAACATGTATTTGTGAAAAACAAGAACATCCATCGAGGAAGCAAAAGTGTGTGTGCTTAGATAATCTTTTAAGAATTTGATCAATAAAAGGCAGAGGGTAATGATCTTTTCTAGTTGATTTATTTTATTTTCTAAAATCAATTACCATTCTATAGCATGTAACAATTCTTTGTGGAATAAGGTCATTCTTATCATTTGGAACAATAGTTATACCTCCCTTTTTTGGGACACAATGAAAAGGACTTACCCATCTACTATTGGCTATACGATAGATTATACCTGCTTCTAGAAGCTTTAAGATTTCCGTTCTTACCACTTCTTTCATCTTCGGATTTAATCGAGGTTGGTGATCAGGTTCCATATTAATTTTGTGCTGACATAGAGTGGGACTAATGCCATTTAAATTGTCAAGAGTATATCCAATAGCAGCCTGGTGCTTCCTTAGAACTTTCAATAATCTTTTTCTTCATGTTCTGAAAGGTTAGCACTAATAATAACATGATATATCTTCTTTTCATGAAGATAAGCATATTTCAAAGCGTCTGGCAATTGTTTTAATTCAAACACAAGATCACCTTTAGTTGGAGGAGGGCCTCCTAGAGTTTCAATAGGCAAGTTGTGTTTAAGAAGAGGACGTTGTTCAAAGAAAATTTTATCTATTTAATTTCTTTCATGCATATTTAAATCATTTTCATGATCTAGAAAATATTGTTCTAAAGGATCAGTAGGTGGCAAAGCAATATAAGCAAGACCAATTAATTCATCCTTACTAGGCAATTCCTTTTCATGAAGCTTTCTACTAAACTTGGAAAAATTAAACTCATGAGATTCATAACCGAAACTAACACTGACAGTTTGCTTCTCACAATCTATTCTAGCATTAACGGTGTTCAAGAAAGGTCTACCAAAGATAATGAGACAAAAGTCATCTTGTGGGGAACCAAGAACAAGAAAATCAGTAGGGGATTTTATTTTGCCACACAAGACTTCAACATCTCTAACAATCCCAATTGGTGATATAGTGTCTCTATTAGCAAGTTTAATAGTAACATCTATGTCTTCTATCTCTGTGGGTATTGTGTCTTTCATAATTTCTTGATATAAGGTGTAAGCAATAGCACTCACACTAGCACCTATGTCACATAAACCATGATAACAGTGATCTCGTATTTTAACTAAGATGACAGGAATGCCAACAACAGGTCTATGTTTATCCTTTTTATCAGGTTTGGCAATTCTAGCAGCTTCTTCACAAATGTAAATAACATGCCCATCCATATCTTCTTCCAAGAGATCTTTAACCATAGCACTATTAGGTTCTACTTTGATTTTTTCATCGGGTTTAGGTGTTCTAATATAGCTTTTGTTAACCACAGTTGAAACTTTAGCATGTTCCTTTATCCTAACAGGGAAAGGTGGTTTCTCAATATAAGTAGTAGGAACAACTGGATCAACATTATAAAGTATAGTTTATTCTTTAACTGGTACTTGGTCTTTAATTTATTCTTTAATAGGTGGGTGATATTTTAACCACTTCTCTTTAGGGAGTTCAACATGAGTAGCAAATGATTCACAAAAGGAGGCAACGATCTCAGAGTCAAGTCTGTATTTAGTGCAAAACTTTTGAAAAGCATCGGTATCCATAAAATATTTAACACAATCATACTTAAGTTTAGTACCTGACTCTTTACATTTGCCGAGTTCCCAATCTTCAGAGTTGCGTTTAATTCTTTCCAAAAGATCCCACCGGAATTCAATAGTCTTCTTCATAAAAGAACCAGCACAAGAACTATCAAGCATGGTTTGATCATTACGAGAAAGCCGAGCATAAAAATTCTGGATAATGATTTCTCTTGAGAGCTCATGATTGGGGCATGAATATACCATTGACTTAAGCCTCCCCCAAGCTAGGGAGATACTTTCTCCTTCACGAGGCCAAAAATTATATATATAATTCTGGTCACGATGAACTAGACGCATAGGATAATTTTTTTGGTGAAACTCCAATTTCAATCGATTCCAATTCCAAGATCCAATATCATCGCATAGCCTATATCATGCCAATGCCTTTCCCTTCAAGATAAAGGGAAAACCTTCTTCATAACTTCATCTCTGGGTAAACCTGCAAGCTTGAACAATCCACAAATTTGTTCTACATATATCAAGTGCATATCAGGATGTTCAGTTCCATCTCCTGCATAAGGATTAGCTAGCAGTTGTTCTATCATACCCGAAGGAATTTCATATTCAATATTTTTAGTAGGTGTGGTAGGTTGAGGGGTAGCTAATTGTGGTTCCGGTCGAGGTGAAGATACCCCAAACAAATCTCTCAAAGATTGTTTTCCATAGTAACAAGTGACAATAAATTTCAGCACACTATATAAATGTTTGCTTACAAATTCAACTTACCGAAGGCGCTTCACTCCCCGACAACAGTGCCAGAAAATAGCCTTGATGACCCACAAGTATATGGGATCAATTTATTTATTTTCGATAAGTAAGAGTGTCGAACCCAACGAGGAGCAGAAGGAAATGACAAGTGGTTTTCATCAAGGTAATGTCTGCAAGTGCTAAAATTTTAAGTAGCAGAGTAGTTTGATAGCAAGGTAATTTGTAACAAGAAAGTAATGATAGTAGTAAAAAAGTGCAGCAAGGTAGCACCATCCTTTTGAGGCAAAGGACAGGCCAAAATGGTCTCTTATGATAAGAAAAGCGTTCTTGAGGGTACACGGGAATTTCATCTAGTCACTTTCATCATGTTGGCTCAATTCGTGTTCGGTACTTTGATAATTTGAAATGTGGGTGGACCGGTGCTTAGGTGTTTTCCTTACTTGAACAAACTTCCTACTTATGATTAACCCTCCCTCAAGCATCCGCAACTACGAGAAAAGTATTAAGAATAAATTCTAACCATAGCATTAAACTTTTGGATCCAATCGGTCCCTTACGGAATAGAGCATCAACTAGGGTTTAAGCTTCTGTCACTCTCGCAACCCATCTGAAGGAAGTATGCCCCAGAGGCAATAATAAAGTTGTTATTTTATATTTCCTTATATCATGATAAATGTTTATTATTCATGCTAGAATTGTATTAACGGGAAACTTGATACATGTGTGGATACATAGAAAAAACATCGTGTCCCTAGTAAGCCTCTACTAGACTAGCTCGTTAATCAAAGATGGTTAAGTTTGCTAACCATAGACATGTGTTTTCATTTGATGAATGGGATCACCTCATTAGGAGAATGACGTGATGGACAAGACCCATCTGTTAGCTTAGCATAATGATCGTTAAGTTTTGTTGATATTGCTTTCTTCATGTCATATACATATTCCTTTGACTATGAGATTATGCAACTCCTGGATACCAGAGGAATACCTTGTGTGCTATCAAACGTCACAACGTAACTGGGTGATTATAAAGATGATCTACAGGTATCTCCGAAGGTGTTTGTTGGATTGGCATAGATCGAGATTAGGGTTTGTCACTCCGAGTATCGGAGAGGTATCTCTGGTCCCTCTTGGTAATGCACATCATAATAAGCCTTGCAAGAAGTGTGACTAATGAGTTAGTTACAGGATGATGCATTACAGAATGAGTAAAGAGACTTGCCGGTAATGAGATTGAACTAGGTATGGAGATACCAATGACCGAATCTCAGGCAAGTAACATATCGATGATAAAGGGAATAAAGTATGTTGTCATTACGGTATGACCGATAAATATCTTTGTAGAATATGTGGGAAACAATATGAACATCCAGGTTCCGCTGTTGGTTATTGACCGGAGAGGTGTCTCGGTCATGTCTACATAGTTCTCAAACCCGTAGGGTCTGCACGCTTAATGTTCGATGACGATTTTGTATTATATGAGTTATGTGATTTGGTGACCTAATGTTGTTTGGAGTCTCGGATGAGATCACGGTCATGACAAGGAGTCTCGAAATGGTTGAGAGGTAAAGATTCATATATTGGACGATGATATGCGGACACCAGAAGTGTTCCAGGGGTTCCAGTGTCGGTGGAAACAACACCTATGGGGTCACTGGGATCCCTTCTACGATTGATGGGTGCGAGGTTGTATGAAGAGCGGGTCTGACAGGGAGCACATAGATCGTTTACCCAGGTTCGGGCCGCGAGGATGCGTAATACCCTAGTCCTGCTTTGGTGGATGCATTTGAGTGTTCTTGTGTTCTTGAGCTAGCTACGGGGTGCAACTTTGCCCAAAAGAGCCGAATCCCCCTCCTGGTCGCCTCGGGCCTCATTTTATAGGAAAAACGGGTTGCCACAGTGGCACAAAGGAGGTGGAAAGGTCTACAGACGACAAGCCTATCCTCTGGGACCGTCGGACAAACGCATTTAATGCGCTACCAACGTGCCCACCTTGCTTTATCGGGGACGCCGGGGAAGCACGTCCCAGCTGTTGCCGCCTCACCTGGCCTCGACACGCGTCCGAGCTAATGAGCCATCGTGGCGCCACGTTGGCTGGCTGCTGGGCTGGTGTGGTGATGGAGCCTTCATGAAGGGTCGCATGCCGCCACGCAGGTGCTTGCTGGGTTGGTGTAGAGGCCGCCCGTCACCACGCAGGTGCCTGCCCAGCTGGTTGAGGTAGCAGTTGCTTGGGGACGATGGTGGAGTCTTGGCTGGCGTGGGCCTGGCAGTGGCCCTGCTGGTGCCCTCGGCAAGGGTACTGCCGTGGCGTTGTAGTCGTCCCCGACAAGGGTCTTGCCGGGGGTCTTCACTACAAAAAAAAATAGAATTTCGTGATGATACGTGTTTGTCATAGTAGGTCGCTTTTTTTGTCATGCATGTACATCCATGACAAATTTATGACAGAATCAAGATAGTCATACATGTGCTGTCGTAGAAGTGTTCCATGACATTACCAAAATTATCATCACGGAAGTGTCCACTTCCATGACGATAAATCGCGCGTCACAAAAATGCTTTCGTCAAGGGTGACCGACATGTGGCATCCACCGTAACGGAACGCCGTTAAGCTATCAGGTTGGGTTTTGGATCAAATAACCCATTAACAGCCCCGACCAATGGGAAATTCCCACGTGTAAAATTCTTATTGGCCGGACGAAACACGTGTCAGCTCGTCAGTGGATCAGATAGGCACCTATGATACACCGACATGTGGCACAGCCCAACAGAGGCCCATTCCTGTGAAAAGGCCGGCCTATTTGACTTGGTCAAAAGATGGCGGGCTGGCCCATGGAAAGCCTGTTAACGTCATGTTCGCATATAGCCCATTTACAACCCGCTAACCCAAGGCCTGTTACGCCGTATCTGAATTAGGCCCAGTAGCGTCATCTGGGCCATCCAGTATGATTCCAGCCCGTTTTCACTTCTGGCCCATGTATGGCCCATGACGTCTTTCGGCCCATATGAGGCCCTATGTAACTCTTGGCCTATTAACGACCCGTGGTGAAATTGGCCCGTAATGGACAGTGTATCACTTTACACCCATTAACGGCCCGTGGTGAAACTGGCCCGTAATGAACAGTGTATCACTTTATACCCATTAACGGCCCGTTATTCCGTTGGGCCGTTTCCAGCCCATGTTATCTTTCGGCCTTCTCAGAGCCCATTTATTCTTGGGCTCATTTCCAGCATTCGTTTACTTACAGCCCGTTACTGTCATTTTCTGGTTGTGGGCCAAATTCAGCCCGTGGTTACAGTCGGCCCGTTTGTGGTCCGTTAATACGTTGGGCCGTTTTCATAGCTTCATCAAATACGGCCTATTAACGATGGCCCGTTACGGTCGGCCCATGAACGGAGGATTCCAACTCTAGCCCATTTACGGCCATAATGCGGCCTGTTATTGGCCCATGTTTGGCCAATCGATCATACGGCCCGTATAAGGCCCATTGATGATACGGCCCGTAGAAGGCCCATTGTTTCTACAGCCCGCAGAAGGCCTACTGTTTCTACGGCCCGTAGAAGGCCCACTGTTTCTATGACCCGTAGGAGGCCCAGTGTCACTACAGTAAATATTAGCCCATGGTTATTGTTGCCTAGTTTTAAAAAATAGGTTATTGCAGCCACTAGTTAACCGCGGAAAAAGAACTGCAATGACTACAAGCAAACAAATAAACAGGACAACAAGGAAATAAATAAGCAAGCAACTAACGCTAGGCTATCACGGCTATTACACATATTACATCCACTAGGCATCAAAGTTCACCACTAGTGTAAATATAGGGAACAAAGCAGCATATCATATACACTGGCCGTCAAAATTGGCCAGTAGTGCAAATAAACGCGGCAGCAAATCAAGAGCATAACTGAAACAACTTCAGAAGAGCTCAAGAAACGTTATCCTGGGTATCCACCATGCTGGCAATAAGCTTAGCAAGCTGATTAGCTTTGTCCTGTTTGGCGCTAAAATCCTCCAATGCTTGCTGTTGCACCAGAAAGTATGCATCTGAATGCTCTAGGGACTTCCGTAGTCCTTCTGCATCTTGTCGCAGCATAGCTGATCGATGTCTTTCATCTTGTAGTTGAGACTCAAGAAACCGAACTGATTCAGACAGTGAGTTTGAATACCTTGTGCAAGCGTTAGTGACCAGTAACTCCAACACTAAACCAAGACAGGATGTGTCACTATCCTGAACCTTATCTACATTACTTCCTTTACCGTTGCTTAATAAGACACTCTTCCCCAATATTCTGTCAGCATTCTAAAAGAAGAAACAAGCAGACACACAACAAGTTTAGCATGTACTAGTATATGAAACTCATTTCGGTGAACCAGTTCATTAGTAAGGTGGACAAGATTAAACTACCAAGTCTTCTATTGCCAAGTACTAGTACATAATAAAAGCATCAAACAAACATATACTATGTCCTATGGTAACAATGGAATCTTAAATTAGAACAGTTGTTGTTTAGGTTTAGGCAGTTGTTCTACATGAACAGAGTACAGTAAGACGCAAGACTATAATACTTAAAATAGAAAATGAGCTCATAGACCTTACCACATTCTTCGTTCGGGACCATTACAGAACAAGGCGTTCCCAGTCATCGTCCAGTAAATGTGTCTCAGGAGAACGTAAGGGAATTTGATGAGTTTCTTTGCCGGCGAAGTACGTTTTCTTCAGGTAATTCCGATACTGCCACCAAGCATTCTTGAAGATAGCAGAGGTATTAGCACAGGTTACCTCATCCTGAGTTTCCAAATCGGTCCTTCTCTATAGAGAAAAATGGGAAAATTTGCTGTATTATAACCATCATGGAGGTAGGATGTATGGGACGAAGGAAAGTAATTGCCATGAATAACATTACTTACACATAACTCCTGGACAAACACCTGCAACTGGCATTTTCCTTCATCTTCAGTATAATATTTCCAAGATGGGAAGATACGCACATACGATTTAACAACATCAAATGCGATAGATGCTAAACTATGACTAGATGGTTGTGCTTCCTCCACAGGAATAGGCGTACTAACTAGTGGAGTTGGCGTTCGCCGTGATAGTACTGGCCCTTTGGGCACTCGAGCTGCCTTACTAACTGCTCTTGTTTGGGAGCTCTGTGGTGGAGATGGTGTTGTGACAACAGGAACTGGGTTACTATTGGCTAGGGTTGGGGTTAGATTGGGTGAAGCTAGTTCTCTGTCCATCATAGTAGGGGTACAATCTGCGAGCGTTTGGGTTATGTGTGGCAGGGCTGGTTCTTGTGCATGTACAACCGGGGTGCTATCTCCACCAAGAGGTAGCGCTGTTTTATTTGAAGACCGTGTTTTTAGTCCGCTAGATACTGGCATCACCCGCTCCAATTCAAATGGCTGATAAACAGGAAACATACTTGAATGTACAGACATTGTATGAGAGACAGATGCAATAGATAGTGTGGAAAAAAGAGGGCATGAAATAGTTGACATGTATATTGTTTAACTAAAACGGATAGCATGACATAATTTCACATATATGATGTCTATCTAAACTGGATAGCATGGCATAACATAATTCAAAGATATGATGAATAACTAAACATGATCGCATGACATAATTCACCTACATGTTATCTAAGTAATCAGGATTGCATCGTTTAATTAACATATGTGATTTATATGCTAAACATAGGGCATTCGATATGATGTCTGAACTAAGAACATGGTGTTGAATATTGTGTATATGATGTCTAAACTATGCAATGCAAGACACTGTATGCATGATATGAGCAGTATAACCGTGCCAAGTTAGAGCATACACCTCAGTGGGGGAATAGGATTAGTCATGTGTCTCTGAATCCATCTCTGAGGAGCTATCAGGACCCAACAAGAGATTTGCTTTGACAGGTAGCACTGTCTGCTCTGAAGGCCTTGTTTTCACTCCAGATTTTTCCATCTCCCACCCAAATGGCTGATTCACAGGAAGAGTAGTTTAATGTACAAACATTGTCGACAAATTGAAATGTAATGAAGAAAAGGATGGGAAAGATATCATTGAAATATATGATGCCTGGTTAAACAGGATGGCATTGCACATTTCACATATATTATGGCTGGCTAAAAGACATGAGACTGCATAATTCCCATATATGATATAGAAACTAAATAGGTGGCATTACAGAACATGTCTAAACTAAGCAGATGACATATATGATGTAAAAAGTAGGCACTGCAAGGCAACATATGCATGATATGACTAACATCATCATGCCAAGGTAGAGCAAACACCTTGGGGGTAAATAGGAGTGGTCAGCGGTGTTCGAATCCGCCTCAAAACAGATATCTTCCTCTGGATTACAATCTGGAGAGGGGTGGGGAGGGTTTGCCATTGAACCCACCATGGAGCGATGTCTGCATGACATTGTATTGCCGCGCAAAACTCTTCTCTTTTTCTCTACATGTTCAGCATGACTATGTACAATATCTGACATGCATACAAAAAAAATATGGTGAGATTATGTAAGGAGAGCATGCAGAAATTTAGAGTGATGGTAAAAACCACTGGATTGATGTTTTTCCGTTGAACCAAAATAGCCCTAATGGATCGACATGAATGTATAGTAATAAGTGATGCAACAAGTGTACAACCTCTTTGTCGTAGCCGTGTCAACCTCAGCATCATTGGGTTGGTCGCTGAAGCAGTTGAGGCAGAGGTGGCTGTCAGAGGTGTGGAGGAAGATCTGAGGAATCTGTAGACGGCGTCCACGGCACTGCTCTGTTGTGATGGATCGTTCTGTCATTGGAGCAGCTCCGGTGAGCCGTAAGACATCAAGGCTGAAGCAGCACAAGACAGACATCATCAATCTCAAGTGGGATTCTAATAGCATCTCCAATAGATGATGTAAAATGGATGTAAAATTAACATCACCAAAAACCACCTTACTACAATAGATGAGGTAAAAACTGTTGAGTCTGAACTTAACTGTTGAAACAGAAATTTACTGTGGAATCTGAATGCTACTATCGAAACTGAACACAATGGTAGCATAGAGGCACTTGACATGTAGTTTAGGGTGGGCCTGCAGTTCATCTTCAACCTGCACCCCCCTGAGCCGCCAGCCACCACCGGCCGAACCGCCGGCCCCAGCGCCGCCTCGCCGCCCCGGAACAACTCGCCACCGCCGCCCCGGCCAGCCCTCTAGGCCCCCCCACCCTGAACCCTAAGAAAGATAGTGGGGTACCTCTTCGGCGAGCCCCCATCCCGCTGCGGGTGGTTCTTCCTTAACTCCGGCGAGCCACCCCCCCAACACCTGAAAATCGACTAACCCAAAAGTCAATTCAGTCGACTGAAGTGTGGCTTAATCAGAGCAGCGCAGCAGCACGAGCGAGGGGGAGAGCAGCAGCAGCAGCTGGGCGAGCGAGCGATCGAGCGAGAGCCGGAGCAGCAGCAGCAGATCCGGCTGGTATGGACGCCGCCGCCGAAGGGGCCTCGCACTGGGGGAGAGCCGCCGTGGAGATGTCATGCGCGGCACCGGCTTCAAGGTAGCCGCTCCATGGGGGTGCGGGATGGAGCACCGTCGGCGCCGGGAGGTCGAGTTAAGGAGAAGCTGCGATGCGATGAGTGTACAACCTCTTTGGTGGCGCCGAGTAGGCCTCGGCTTCGTCCGAGGAGTCGGTGAGGATGTTGCGGTTCCGGTGGAGCAGGTTAAGGCGGCGCTGTGGGGATGGAGCAGCCGCGATAGACGAGGCGATCGTCGGAGCAGCTCCTTGGAGGTGGAGGACGGGGCGGCTGAACCAGCGAGACGGCTAGATGGACAACGGATCCTCATCCGGGGAGGTGGACGAGGGACGTCGAGCTATTGAGGTGGACGACGTCGTCAAGGAAGAGGCTCCGGCTGGGTAGCGGTGATGTGGCGGACGGAGGAGGGTGGGGTTTCGCGACTGGAGCGGAGAGGTTATGGCGGCCTGGGATTTTGAATGGCGAAAAGGGGGCGATGGGAGGGGGTGAAGCCACACAAAGAGAGTCTTGCCCCGTTTTACTATACAAATGCTATTCAAAGCTACTCCCTCCTTCCATCTATATAGGGCCTAATGCGTTTTTCGATGCTAACTTTGACCAAATATTAGAGCAATGATATATGACATGCAACTTACACAAAGCACACCGTTAAATTCGTCTGTGAAAGGTTCTTTCAACGATATAATTTTCACATTGTGCATGTCATGTACTATTAATCTTGTCAATAGTCAAAGGCGGTCTTAAAAATCTCATTACGCCCTATATAGATGGAAGGAGGGAGTATGAATCCATGTTATGTCCGATTAAATTTTTTCTCTTGCTGTATAATGCATGTAACCTACTCATACCAACATTTTAGTGCATTCGAAATGTTTATACTACCGCTGCAATTCGAACTAAATTTGAATTCGTTTCTCTATTTCAATAAGAATCTACAATCATGATTGTTGCCAACTTCAACCATCATAGTTTCCTTGCTATCCGCCAGATATAAATCAGACGGCCTATAATGCAGGATGGTAGGCACACCATCATCAACAACTCCGTTTTTTATAACAGTAGAGATAAAATATATTAAATGTAGTATACCATGTTCATAACCACACCATGTGTATCACCGTTATATATATTCACACATCCGTCGGTTTGAAACACTATGATAAATTCTTCAAATATCCGAATTCGCTTTTTAAAATGAAGTATATATGATCTCTATTCGTCTTTTACACCCACACAACCCTCTTATCTTTGTAGATAGCGCTAACTTTCTCTTGTGCATGCACACGCCCGCATCCCTTCCACCCTCCCTCAGCATTCTCTAGCTCCATCGCGCAAATTCATCTTTTCACTTTAGGTCGTTCACCCACGGTGTGTGTAGGCTCCCCAGCTCCTTCTTTACGGCACACATCGATCGATATGCCTCTCTAGCCAGGTGTGCCTAGCACAAACACAAGCTTCCCCTCTTCTCTTTTCACCGTCCATGCCTCACTCCCACCACTCTTTTCATCGTTCTCGTACTCGCACACTCCTCCCCCTCGATATAGTATGCCTCTCGTACCACCTCCTACGTGCATCCCTATCTCTCTATCCTTCTCCTCGTGCCTCATTTGCTTCTAACACACACATGCATGTATACCGATCGATCTCCCAACATATACCTAGATCGACTTTAACTACCCCCCCCCCATCGATCGACATACCTCACAAGTTATGTCTCTCCTTTCTCTTACAAAGGGCGATTGATCTTCCTATGTAGTTACGTCTGCTTACCACAGCCACATCGTCCCCCCTCATCATTCGTGCATTCCTCCTGACCCGTCTCTCACACGCACATGCACAGACAACAAGCAGCCATCTCCTCTCTTATTGATATTGCGGGCATGCCCTCCGTTTGTCTAGCAAGCCTATCCCACCATTTGTTAGAAGCAACTCCACTACCACCCCCTCCAACACTCTAGCTCTATCTCTCTCCCAACCTTATTCATCTCCTGCACATATGCATGGATGCCGATCGATCTCCCTTAATACATGAGGCAGATCGATCTCCTTAATACATGAGGTAGGCCTCTCTCCTCCTCCACACATATACCAGCCATTGTACCTCTATAGTTAATTGGGCCTCCCTCTTCCCCCACCACACACCGATAGTCGAGTGCTGCAGGTAGGTATCCATGCCACAGAGACAAACTGCACATGTCCCATCTCACGTTCCAGTAGGCCAGCCACTCTATATCTTTGACGTGGGCACACACAAATTCGATGGCACTCTTTATCGATCGCGCGCGCACACACACACACACATCATCCCTCTCTTCGATTCTATGGACACCTCAAGCCGATGATACCTCCACTCTCTTCTCGTGGATCGCCCCCTCTATATATATGTTATATCCAGGACTCTATTTCACACACAATACATATGTTAAATATTTTGATTGACCCCCCCCCCCACAAAAAAACTCTCAAGAAACCACACACTATATCTCTCTAGGTTTGTATCTCTCTCACACAACCCCACGTAGGTGGTGTACGTATACAAGAAGAGAATAGGTGCACCGTGCACGTACCCACGCTTCGTGCCCAGCCACACCCGCGCGGGTACACGGTGGAGCTCATTTCTTTACGAAATGGCAGCCCACGTGCTAATTTGAATGCCTGTAGCGGTTGTTTACCTAGGGAAGTCGTGTATGACGCGTGCACGAAACAAAGTTCGACTTGACGCGTTGCCGCGTTATTTTTAAATAAAGTTATAGCGCTCAATGGCACATACACAGAACATAAAATGATTTTTATGGAGGAAAAGGTAGTCCGCTCTTTAGAGTATCTCACACAAGGCTCCGGTGGCCTCTCTCTCTCTCTCACCGTTGGTCACTGATCCGGCCGCATCCCGTCCGTCGGGGGAAAGGGAGTGTGGTGGTCTCTCTCTCTCTCACCGTTGGTCACTGATCCGGCCGCATCCCGTCCGCCGGGGGAAAGGGAGTGTGGTGGTCTCTCTCTCTCTCTCTCTCTCTCTCACCGTTGGTCACTGATCCGGTCGCATCCTGTCCGTCGGGTGAAAGGGAGGAAGTGCATCGTTTCTCCGTTCGACTGCGCCGAGGCAGCACTTCCCGATCTGCGGTACACGCCGTTCTCTCTGACCAAGCTCCGGTGCGGCAGGGTCTACGCCACCTGCTCACAGATTCGGCCTGCCGCTGCTCACCTAGTTACATCCCCACGACCTCCAGGTATCCCCTCCGGCCTTGCTCCACTACCCGTTTTCCCACGTCGCTGCATGTGGATCTTCCATAGTTCTTTGCCCAAAACGTAGCTCGTCCGGTGTACTTTCCATATTGCATTCTCGTCCTCACACCATTTTAGACAAACACAACCGTGTTGTTATCTTCCCTTAGGACAAGGAATATGCTTCTTTTTTGTCGTCGCATGTGTCATCAACTGTTATTGGCCAGTAATTGTTTCCTTTCTACCTCTTTTTTGCAAACAGGGCTATCCATTTCACCTCGTTGCTATTGCGACCTTTTGGTGAACTGCACAAATCACTTTTTCTTAAGAGTGTTTTGTGTAGTTGTACTAAAATGTCACACGGGCAACGTCTCTACATTTCAGTGCGACTGCACAAAGGGAGATTGGTTTTGCTCTATCCTCCTCATCCAACTCCGAGCCTAATCTTCTCCAACTAGTTAGTCTTAAGAGAGACTGCAAAGGTGACCGGCTTCTATTTGTGTGTTTATTGTTTCATCAGCAGTCCTCTATTATCGTAATCACACTTGATATCTTTGGAACAGGGACGCTCAGCTCTATTTTAGTGGAACTGCACAAAATGATCGGAATGTTGCATGCTCCAGACAGCTACTTTTTTCCCAACATGCCTTGTTGATTTAGACAGAGCTGGGGGGACGTTGCTGCCAATGAAAGCATGGATCAATTTTAATTTAACACCTTCTCACAACTTTGTCTTCAGTTGTGATGTAATTATTAGCTCTGATCTGCTAATAATTGACATGCATTAGCAAGGAAGTTAGTTTTTTATTGTTTCCGAAAGAGCATCGATGGCAAGACACGCGAAACAAAAGCTGAAAGCTCACACCATTGTACAATTTCATGTCGCTGGAAAATTATTTGTATAGTACGTCAATTATGTAAACAAATGATGGAAGCTTGATAGCATTGCCAGAAGCCTCTTCATCATCCGGGTCCATGTGCCATGCACAAAATTATACTCCTTCGTTCCTAAATATTTGTCTTTTTACAAATTTCAAACGGGCATATTTTAGAGTGTAGATTCACTCATTTTGCTTCGTATGTGTACTCCCTCCGTTCCTAAATATTCTATTCGTCTTAACAGAGATTTCAACAAGTGACTACATACGGAGCAAAATGAGTGAATCTACACTCTAAAATATGTCTATATACATCCGTATGTGCCAGTCCATTTGAAATCTCTAAAAAGACAAATATTTGAGTAGTCACTCGTTGAAATCTCTAGAAAGACAAATACTCCGGAGTATATTTAAGAACCGAGGGGGTAGTGCACAACCGCATGGGAGACTCAGCCCGGTCGTTGCGCCGCATTAATAGTGAGTAATGAGCAGTCAAATCATAAGCCCCACCTTTCCCACTGTAAGTTGCTCTGAAGAAGCAACCATCAATACGCTCTTCTTTGAATCCGCTCATACTACTCCATCCGTCACTGTTTATACAGCGCGCTTCAGAAAAAAGAAAAAAAATCTGTGGGACCAAGGCGACTAGCGATCGGCCTGAAAAATAGCATTGGTAGTTATAGCACGGCGTCTATTACTAGAGGGAATAATGCGTACACACATGCATGCAGTGCTTCCACCCCGGGTACACACATGCATGCACTCCGTAGTAGTACAGTACATGGAGAGAAAATTGTGGACTTGATTGCGGTTACCACGCCCTAATTAATTGAGCATTAAACCAAACGCGTCTAAAGTCTCTCTGGTGGTGGAAATGCATTGAGAGAAATGCATCATAATGAAGCGCGCCCTGTAAACTGTGACGGAGGGTGGAGTAGTATGAAGGTGCAAAACCAAGTACGCGTACTACTGCGCTTGGCTCTTCGCCCCTTCGTGAAGTCGAACAATGATGGTACTCCGCATGTTGGGTACTACAGTGTATGCCTCTGACAATCTGACACCGAATGGACTGATGCATGTCCACCGAGGGTAGGTTGCATTAGTCAAAAGGCGTAAGCGAGCTTCACCTTGTCCTGCAAGCTTCTCCTCGTTCTGCGAGTTGACGGGACACACCAAAAAGTAGTGCTAGTCCATACTCCCTCCTTTCCGGTTAATATGGCTTAATCTTTTTGCGGGTAAATGAGAGAGCTTTATTCATATATAAGCATTCTTAGGACGATCAGCCAAGACACTGGTCACTAGGAAGCGAGGTACCCCGCAAAAAAGAAGTAGGAAGCGAGGTGTTTCATCAAGCCAGCTCTCGGCCACATTCAAAGTGCAGCAAGCACGGTTCGCACGAAGATGCGCCGCAAGGTTTGCTGACCTGTTTACATGCTGAATAACAAAAAAAGAGGAAATATTACTGAGCGCTACTATTTGTAACAGGATATGAGCCAGAATTAAGCGAGAATTGTGGCGAGTGTTCCATGCAATCAACTTCCATTATCACATGCGAGAACCCTCGAAGAGAACCAAATGTGTTGAAGATTGCTTTATCACATTTTAAAATTATAATAAGAGTGCAGACGCTCCTCCATCCGGTTCCTAGTACTAGTATAGTACATACCTTTATGGACTATAGTAGTAGTACTAGTAAACTTTGCGCTTGGCTGTTCGGGAAGTCGAACAATAATAGCACTAGTAGTATAGTGTATGCTTCTGGCAATCTGACACCGAATTAACTGTTGCACGTCCACCGCCTGAGCGAGGGAGAGCTTGCATTAGTCAAAAGTTTCTCCTTGTCCTGCGAGCCACCGCACGCAAGCTTCTCCCGTCCTGCAACCTTCTCCTTGTTCGGCAAGTTGACGGGACACAGCAAAGTAATGCTAGTCCATGCTGCCTCCTCTCCGGTTAATATGGCTTAATTTCAAACGAGATAAATACACTGTCTGTCACTGTATATTTGTAAAAATACGGTCAGTGGACTTCATAATACGCTCATTGCGCTCAATATATATATTTTCCGGTGTTCATACGGTCACTAGCTCACCCTGACTGAGTATGTGTGTGCATGCACGTGTAGGTTGAGCACTTGAGCGTGACCGTGTGTGTTCCGTCGTGTGCTCGGACATGCATGCATTAGGGCGTCGCGCGCGTTTTTGCATCCATGTGTACGTGTGACTTTTGCATACACGTAGGGGGAGTACGTGTAGGGGCCACTAAGGAGCAGTCAAATCACACAGTAAGTTAGTCGGAAGAAGCAACCATCATTTCACTCTTGAATGACACGTACGCAATATAAAATGGTTGATATGGAGAGAAAAAGAAAACCACTATATATACACTAGCAGGAGCCTAAGCTACAAGCCTGCTTGCTTAGGTTGCTCTCTTCACAAGCATAGAACGACGGGCCTGATCCCGCAGCTGGGGGAAGGGAACAATGTTCTGCGTAGACGCGGTCGACATCGGCGAGGGAGAAAACCCACAGTCGGTGCGTCCCAATCGGGGGTCACCGCGGTATGGGCCGATGCCGCGTCCCAACCGCCCTTCTAGCTACAGCCCGACGTCCCAGGTAGTCCATCTTCCTTTTGGAGCCGGCTTGCTCCACTGCCGTAGCTCCATCTCCATGTCGATCTTTCTCTACTTCTACCGGCTTCTACTTGTGATGAGTTTATGTCTCATGAACTAGTGCCAGTACTATTATTCTAATCACACTTCTTCAATATCTTTGCCATCAGGGATGCTCAGGTCGATTTTAGTGGAACTGCACAAAAGCATCGTATGATCCGAGGGTGCCAGCCGTCTTTCCTTCGACAGGTTCTACCTGGCCAGGAAATTAAATCATGTTTAGGGTTTAGGGTTTAAGTCGTAGTGACCCCATCAGTAGTTTTTCTATCGTACACGCTCTCACAACTTTTTTCTTTAGTTGTGAAGTAAATATTGGCTATGATCTGTGAATCATTGAGATGCATCAGCATGCGTGTTAGTTTTCCTTTGTATTTGATGGAATGTTGTAACGGGGCAACCTTGGAATAGGAATGAAAATGGAGTGGAAAAGTTTCCGTTTTTTCCGGAGAAAAAATGGAAACGGAGAGAAACCAACGTTTCGTTTCGTTGGATCGCGCCATCGAGCAAAACCAATGTTTAAATCACGTCTGTCGTGTTCGTGTCTCACTCTCCTCCACGGCTCGACCCCACACGGTCGCTCAGCATGCTACTCACCGCAAACCGAGTAGTATACCATAACTTTCCCGCCTGCTTGTCGATGGATCGCGCCATGGAGTACTAGCACTACTGGAAGAGATTGACGAGTTGGGGGAGGACAGCTAGCTGTAGCACGGACTCCCAAGAACTTACTACTGGAAGAGATCGCGCATGTTGTAGCCGGCTATTGCGACCTTTGAACACGAAGCAGCTGTGTGCACCTGGAAGCGGCGCGGGCGACGCTTTCTCGGCCGGCGTGCCGCTTCAATGTCGACGCTAGTGAGAGGTCGCGTCCGCTCTGGCCGGGCATGAATGCGGCACTGACCGTTTTGGGCGGGAAGCACGCGCAGGTGATGAAGAGGGTTCGGGTTGGTCAGGACCGGTCGTGGCAGTGGTCCGGATGTGCGCAAACAAGAGATGATGTACGTTAATATTGCTGCGTCTATAATTAACAACGTAAATAATGTGCCAGTTGGACAAATATGATTGGAGATGGAGATGGAAATGGAATTTTACGTAAACACGGATATGCATGTCTATGTCTATGTGTGTGTGCGCGACGACTCTCGCGACCTGGAAGCGGGGGCGTGTTTTTGATCGAGTTTTCTTTCTTGGTACGTTAGAAAATCAGTTTGTCTAATTCACATCTAGATGTTATTTAAGGATATCACATCTAAGCTCCCACAAGTATATAATGTAGCAACAAGAAACAAAAAAAACTAGGAAAAGACCACAAACAGAGTGGACATCAACTTATATGTGACATAACTATGTCACATCTAGATGTGTCCTAGACAGACCCTTAAAAAATTGTCCGCCAGTTTTCGTTTCTTTTTTCCGGGAACGCGCGTATTCTATTTAAAACCACTGCTATGGAGAGATTTTTTTACTCCATTATAGCCTCTTGTTTGATAGAGTTTCTCGCGTCTCGCTCTCTCACCCTCTCCATATCAAAATAAGATGACAGTGTCCACTCTATCTCTCTCCTCACCGGTGGTCACAGATCCGGCCGAATCCCGTCCGCTGCGGGAGGTGAGGAGGTGCAGCATTGACGTTGTCACCGTCGGCGACGGAGGAAGCCGATGCGCACCGTCCTCTCGGAGCCGGCGCTGGCGCGGACGAAGATTCTCCGCGCCCTTGTTCGCTGCCGTCGTGTGGGCAGATCCCGCCCGCCCGCCTAAACGACATCTCGCCCACCTGAGGTATAACTTCTTCTACTGGTACAACTCCCTAGGTCGCTGTGTGCGTGTTTTCTTCTATGCAACTACTCCCCAGCTCCCCATGCATAGTAGCTAGGGTTCGTCGGCTGGTCCAACATCACCTACTAGTACTATTATAGAGGAAATGCCACTCAAAAAGTTGTCCTGATTTATGCCTCGGTGGAGGTATACATGTTGTTTCGACAAAAAGTACATGGTGGTTGTGCGGTCATTGTCCATATGGTGGTAGTACTATCACTGGTTAAATGAAGAAATGCTTTTTTTCTCGGGTATCCTGGTTTAGTTCCCATCAAGATAATTATGATGCTTTTGTTTGTTGGTGTTTCATTAATTCTTATTGACAATTGAAATGTCGTTGCTAACCCTTTTTTATATTTTTGGAAACAGCGATGCGTGTCTCCATACCCGGGCATGTCTTCCTCAATTTTAGTGGAACTGCACAAAATTGGATGGCCATTGTTGTTCCGCCACACTGTCCTCTGCCACATGGTTCTTCCTTCCTCGAGCTTGATTACTGAGAAGAAACAGACCACAGTGAGGATTTGTCAAACTTCTTAGGTGCCTCACCCAAACTTGATGCCAAATGGATGATGCATCCCCACGATGACCTATCGATGCTCATGGTTGCGCATCATGGTTGCGTCGGCTGGTGAAGCTGATCGATTTTCAACGAAAAACAAGCTGTCTCCCATCAATGCTCTTTGCTTGTTACGCACAAAGATGATATCCTTCGTCAGTTCACCTTGGTTGCGTTGGAGACGCAGTCGTCTTCCATGTTGGTGCAATTTTCGCTAGGGTTTTACGACAGGTGGGCCCAAAATGTGGCTGGCTCACCTGTCATACAGCCAAAAGCAGGTGCAGTGAAGGCACCGGAGCTTAGTCCGTACTACAATAGTATATATATATATAAGCGGGAGCCTCAGCGCTTGTTCGCTAGGGTTTGCACTCTCCACACGCTCGCCGCACTACATATATGTTACACGCTGGAGGCTCAGCGTTCATTTGCTAGGGTTTTCTATATTCACAGTCTCTCACCCTCTATTCACCAGATCTAAACAAAACTGCGTTGTCCTCTTGTCTCTCTCTCCCCCCTCAAAGCTGGTGAAGGAGGCGTCTGTATCCCGTCGCACCGGGAAGAGGAGGAGGTGCAGCGTTCACTCTATCGCCTTCGGCGAGGGAGACAATCCACTGCCGGCTGTGATTTTCTCTTTCACCCAGCGCCTGTGCCGGAGGGCCACCGACCCCTTCTTCCTCGCTGCCGTACATAGTGTGGGCAGATCCGGCCTCCCGCCGCACGCCTTGCCACATCCCGACGAACCTAAGGTATAAGTTTCTTTGAAACCGTTGTTGCTCTAGCTGCATGTGGATCTTTTTCAATCTCTAGTCGATTCTAGGTCATGGTTCAAAGAGGAAAGAAGGGTGCGGTGGGCTAGAGCAAGAATCTAGGACGTGGTTCAATGAGGAAAGGAGGGGCGGAAAGTAGTATAGACTGGCTATCCAGCCGCTTTGTGGGTCGAAAAGGGGAAAAGGGGTAACCCAGTACACACATCTGTAAGGAACCGATCTCTTTGTTGAAAAGGGAAAGAAACTGGGGGGTCGGGTAGTTTGTGCATGACTAGATTTGTTGCCCTCACATAGGAAGAAGGTTCAAAGAGAACAAATATGGGACCAACGCATATATGTTGCTTGGCTACATACTCTGCATCACCCATTTATACATGTGGACACACATGGTGCTGGCATGTCCCATGCAGCTATTTTGCTGTTGTTAATCTCATAATTAACTACTGATCTGTTTTAAAAGATTTTCTCGGTTAATATGAATCAATGCAACCGTTTTAGAAATGCTATTGTCCTACACTTTGTTTTCCCTCAAGATAAGGTAGATGCTTCTTTTTGTGGCCGCATGTTTCATCCTCCTTTATTGGCCAGTAATCGTTTTCTTTTTTGCCTCTTACAACAGGGGTATCTATTCAACTTGTTGCTATAGAAAACTTAAATGTCACACCGGCAACTTTGCTTGATTTCAGTGCAAGTGCACAAAACTTGATTGGATTTCCTATTCGTGTTGCTAGATTCGTATTTTATGTTGGTCGTCTCATGAAAGGTCAGTACATGCCTTCATCCACGTGATTGTGTAGTGTGCTTTGAGATGCTGTGCTACTTGTATTGGTACTGTTTTAAATAAATGATGAATTGAAGCTATTGTATTGTTGTCTTTTCCCATTAAGTAGTGAACAAAAATGGGACCAACCCAGACATGATGCTCGTTGCTTTGTTACAACAAATTCAGCATCACCCCCTTTATAAGCCAGTAATTGATGCCACTCTCAGAATTAACTACTGAATCTTATTTCAAAACTGCAACATTTGTTAGGGATTGGCGGGATTACCATTTTTGTGGCCGCATGTTTCATCCTCCTTTATTAGCCAGTAATTGATTCCTTTTTTGCCTCTGTTTATACAGGGTTGTCTATTCAACTTGTTGCTATTGCGACATTTTGCTTCGCTACGCGAAACACTTTGCTTGATTTCAGTGCAACTGCACAAAACGAGATTGGATTTCCTATTCATGTTGGCAGATTCGTATTTTATCATTGTCGGTCTCATGAAAGGTCCGTACAGGCCTTCATCCACATGATTGTGCAGTGTGCTTTGAGATGTTGTGCTACTTGTATTGGTACTATTTTAAATAAAAGTTGAATTGAAGCTATTGTATTGCTGTCTTTTCCCATTAAGTAGTGAACAAAAATGGAACCAACCCAGACATGATGCTTGTTGCTTTGTTACAACAAACTCTGCATCACCCCCTTTATAAGTAGATGGAAGCACCTACTGTTGTTGCGCCCACTCTACCCTGGAACTGAATCTTAGTTCAAAACTGCAAATACTTGTTAGGGATCGGCAGGAGTACCATTTCTGTTAGGGATCAGCCGGAGTACATGTTTAAGAAATGTATTGTTCAGATAATGTCTCTGTTATTATATATCAGTTACAGACTTATAGTGTTTTACAAATGGTACTATCCTGCTTTGTAGTTCTTTCTACATGTTTAACCAAGGTATTGTTAAGAGAATGCCTCTGTTAAAATGAATCAGTCGCATTGTTTTAGGAATGATACTTTTCTGCTTTTTCGTTCTTTATACATCTTGAAACAAGGCATTGTTAAGATAATGTCTCAGTTAATATGAATGAATCACACTGATTGAGAATTGCTACTCTCCTACTTTGTTTCCCATTAAGATAAGGTAGATCAGTAGATGTTTTTCTTCTTGGAGTACAGGCCATCAACCGTTATTTCTCAGTAATTGTTTCCCTTTTACCTTTTGTTGCTTACAGGGATATCAAAATTAAATCTCGGTTTTATTCCGACTTCGATTTTAGTTCAACTGCACAAAAGGAGCCAATGTGTCCAAGGCAAACTGCTGCATTACTGGGTCCAGTTGGTTGTTCCACTTTGCAGAAAGAAGTAGTCATTGTTTGTGCTACATTATAGAAGGAATGACCGAGAAGCTTTATAGAGTATTTGGCCTTCCACTATGTAGGCCAAAAGAGGTGCCAATTTCACCTTTTCTTAGTTTGGCACCGAATCCCTCTATTGCTATAGCCGGTGCCGTAAATATTAGACACCGGTGACATGACTAGTCTGCAGAGACCATTGGCAATTTAACAACACGTGGAGTGCCCTGGGCAAGAAGTGCCCAAACAAGTACAAGAAGCGACATGACTCCATGATCATAGGCATTACATATTTTGAATGGGAAAAGCTTGTCAAAGTTTAATCATTGATGTTAGCAAGAAGCGACAGGACTCCACGATCATAGGCATTACATATTTTGAATGGGAAAAGCTTGTCAAAGTTTAATCATTGATGTTAGCAAGAAGAAGTTAGTTTAATATATTGGAATTGGAAAACCTTGTCAAAATTTGCTCATTGATGTTAGCCAGAAGACATGCATTTGATATTTTTGAGTGGGACGCCCTTGCTGTGAGCAGCGTCGAGTGTTTTTTCCTATTCCTGTGTTCAGTTTAGAAGTAAATAGTTACTCTGCTGAGATATTCCTGTGTTAAGAGTTTGTTCTGAATATTGTCTATGTAATGCCAGGCCTTGTGTTTGATTGCAAAGTTGAGCTTGGAATGTTGTGGCATGCGGCATCACGAGCTGTTCACCGTGCCTCCTGAGAATAATGCTTCGTATTGTTTTGCATGTCGATCTAATGCCAGTGATTTGCTTGTTAAGAAGATCATCCTCTTCTGTTGTTTCCGTGCTTAAGAAGTTCATCGTCTGATGTTTCATTCATAGCCTATATGACAAGTCGGGTAGGTTAGACGTGAAACCATATGATCTTCCGACCAACTCATGATATTAGGCCGTGATTGGATCGTCGTTTTCCAACCAAAACCGCTTGTAAAACTGACGCTTGTAAATTAAAGCAGATGGTCTCGGGCGAAGGCGCTTGGTTGGTCGATTTCGACTAGTAAAATATCGGAAGTACTTGACACACGATAAAAACGTTGAACGACACTCGGACGATTGCTAATCCAGCCGTTAGCTGCTGTTTCAGCCTTGCCCATGGATGGCATGATACGCACGTCGTGCATGTATCGTCTGGTAATGTCGTCCATATAGCAGTGCTCGTAGAATATACACTGGTCTCTCAAATTACACGCGTAACCCGCCGGTTTTACTTACAGACCTCGGGCCCTCGGTTTCATTACGCCTGTATTTTACGCGTTGTTTTCGATGACGAGTAAATTACACTTGTATGTTAATACAGGTTTGAGATAAACCAGAGCTCCCAAGCGCGGCCTTACCGTTTCATGCCGTCTTTGTTTCTCGAAGGTGCTCATAGGTGCCCGATGATCCTGGCTTCCCGAATGAGTAGCGGGCGCTGTATCAGACCATCCATAGAGCCCGCGAGGCCCTCTCTGGTGTCCTTCTAGTTGTTGCGCTCGCCGTGGCGCCGAGCATTGTTAACATCGTCAACGAACATGAGGATTCAGGAGATGACTTTATTTTGACTGGATGACACTAGGGACCCACTAGGGCCATAGCCGTACGTATGTAAGTGCCTCCTTATTATGTAAAACTATATTTTTTTTGCTTTCTCCTAGTTTCCTGACATCATGGTCCCACACCATTGTCAACCTATGTATTCAATATAAATGAGAGAATTGCACAAGGTGCGGCCAACAGCTGGGACCAAGCAGCTCGAGCAGTATTTGTGTTTTTGAGGCGTGAGCACTGCAGAGTTTTTCTTGGCGATGATTTCGTTGTTGTTCAGAGGAGAGCAGGGTATTAACTGGGCGGGCTGTGGCCCATCTAGCCCAGGCCAGATATCCAGCCCAGATACTAATTTTTTAAGATGAAAATGGCTAGCCCAGCTATACGTCTTTTTGAGGAATACCCAGGCAAGGTCAACTTGTTATTCTCCGCCCCGCTGGGCTGCAAATCTTTCCTAGGAGGGATGCATTAGGCTTAACAGGAAAATGGGCTTTAAAAATAATAAATGGGATGTAATTATAAAAACTGGGCAGTAACTATAAAAAAAGCACCAAACACGAAATTAGTTTATAAAATATTATTTATGGATTTTGAAAATCTTAAATTTTCATTGTTGCGCGCGCAATGTTTCGTTGGATTTTTACGTAATACAAATTTATATTTAATCTGACTAGAAATTTCGGGATAAAAATATTTCGGAGCCCATCAAAATGTGGGAAATTTTATTGAATTCTGTCTTCAACGGTTGGTTGAAATTATTAATCATTGTCCTAGCTAGAAAATGGGTTGTACTTTTAACAAACTGTAAATGGGCTGTTGTAAATTCCATTAGAATTCCAAAATGGGTTGTACATTCTTACAAAACGCAAATGGGCTATAAGTTCTCTGTCACACACTTGTGTGCCTACTAAGTGACGCGTCCCCTAAAAAAATAAGTTGATGCGTATGCAAGGCTTTGCCAACTTATTATAGTCAACACACGGTTCTAGCAGCAGTGGCCGTTGGATGTCTATCCAACGGATGTCGTGCTTCTTCTTCAATCTCGGATATTCTTAGCTTCGGCCGCGCAAAAAATGATTCCTCCCCCTGACATCTGGGGCGCACCATTTCGGAGGCTGACCTGTGGGCCTACTAAGTTGGAGCGTACCAAGGGCTTTGTCAACTTAGTCAATAATAAACGTTTCTAGCTTCAGTGACCGTACGATGTCCATCCAACGCCTGTAGTGCTTCTTCAACCTCTGGTCTTCTTGGTCCAGCCGCCCAAAGCAGCGCCGGTCGTGCCGCCTGCTCCTGCCTCCCGTGGCCGGCTGTGCTGCCGCGGAGCCCTCACCGCCCCCATACTACTCCCACCGCTGGCCAGGCCATCCCTCCACTCACCCACGCCCCCTGTTATTCTGTGGCGACCGCAGCCTCACACCACAGCCGAACCAGTGAACCCTCGTACTCCTCTCCGCACGGGCTTCCACTGCTGCTTCTTCCCCGGCTCTGCGTCGTCCCCTTCCTAGGCCTCATCATCGTCCAGACCACCACCCAGGTGCTCCCGGCGCGGCGTGGTCAACGTGGTCAACGACCGAGTTCCATCGGAAGAGTACTGTACATGGAGAGGCTGACAGCTGGGTCCAGGCAGCCGCAAGGAAGTGCCTCCTTATTACGCGCAAAATAATTATTCCTCCACCTTACAGCAGGGACCCACCGGACAGGCCACCTTATTTCGTGAAAAAAACATTTTCCCCTGACTGCTCGGACCCACCGGACGGGCCAGCGTATTTCGCGAAAAAAACGTTCCCCCCGCTGTCAGCTCGGACCCACCGGAAGTGCCTCCTTATTATGCACAAAAAAATGAATACTCCCCCTGCTATCTGGGACCCACCATGGTGGGAGGCTGACTTGTGGACCTACTAAGTTGACTGGGACGGGGGCCTTTGTCAACTTTAGTCAATATGAACGATTCTAGCTCCAGTGACCGTACGATGTCCATCCAACGGCCGTAGTGCTTCTTCAACCTCTGGTCTTCTTGCTCCAGCCGCTCAAAGCAGCGCCGGTCGTGCCGCATGCTCCTGCCTCCCGTGGTCGGCTGTGCTGCCACGGATGCCTCACCGCCCCCTACTATTCCCATCGCTGGCCAGGCCCTGCGGCAACGGCAGCCTCACACCGCAGCCGAACCAGTGAACCCTCGTACTCCTCTCTGCGTGGGGTTCCACTGCCGCGTCTTCCCCGGCTCCCCGTCGTCCCCTTCCTAGGCCTCGCCGTCGTCCACCGCCCTGGTGCTCTTGGCATGGCGAGGTCAACGTGGTCAAGGAACGACTTCCATCGGACGTGGACTGTACGTGGAGAGGCTGACAGCTGGTTCCACGGCCGCAGCAAGGAAGTGCCTCCTTATTACGTGCAAAATAATTATTCCTCCACCTGACAGTGGGGACCCACCGGACGGGCCACCGTATTTCGTGAAAAAAATGTTCCCCCCTGACTGCTGGGACCCACCAGCTACACCTTCGCAAGCAAGGAAGTGCGTCCAGGCAAAAAAACAAAAGGATTCGCCCCCTGACTGTTGGGACTCACCGGCTACATCTTTGCACGCAAGGAAGTGCCTGACAGTCGGGACCCACCTGGTCAAAGCGTATGTAGCGTTGTCATTCTGGTCGCGAACGTGTACGTACATATATACTGGTCGATGTAGAGGTGCGCACGTGTCATAGTAGAGGCGCGCACGTAGCATGTACACGTACGTACAACGGTCAGGGTGCAAGAAAGAAAATACGGCCACGTATGTGTACATACGAGCGGGGTCTCGAACGCCTACTCGCGCATACGTACGGTGAGGGCTCGTGTACATGGCTGGGTCGGAACGGAGAAACAGCGTCGTCGTCGTGTTCATGGGGAGGAAACGGAATGCGTCATGTTCTTGGGGAGGCAACGGAATGCGTCGTGTTCATGGGGAGGCAACGGAATGGGTTGTGTTCATCGGGAGGGCTTGGACGGAACAGGCGATGGAAACGGGGCCTGGCGTACCGCAGAACGGAGGAAACGGCCTTGTGTTCGACCGGACACATTCGAAACGGGATCCTGTTCATTGGGAGGGGTGTGGCGTACCGCAAAACGGAGGAAACGGACCTCCTAAGGTCGAAACGGGGGTCCTGTTGATCGGGAGGGGTGTGGCGACCGCAAAATGGAGGAACCGGACCTCCTACGGTCGAAACGGGGGTCCTGTTGATCGGCAGGGGTGTGGCGTACCGCAAAACGGAGGAAACGGACTTGTGTTGGAGCGCTACGGTCAAAACAGGGTTCCTGTTCATCGGGAGGGGTGTGGCGTACCGCAAATCGGGACTCCACGGGATACTGTTCATCTCCACCGTCGACCTCCTCCAACCTTCACGGGCTCCTGTTCATCCAGCCTCCATGGGCTCCTGTTCATTCAGCCTCCACCGCGCGCGACTCCACCGGCTACTGTTCAACCACCCCTCCAATGTCTACTGTTCATCCAACTCTCCACACCATGGGGTCCTGTTCAACCACCCCTCCACGGGCACCCCTCCACCGTCTACTGTTCATCCAGCCCTCCACACCACGGGGTCCTGTTCAATCACCCCTCCACGAGCACCCCTCCACCTTCTACTGTTCATCCAGCCCTCCACACCATGGGGTCCTGTTCAACCACCCCTCCACCGTCTACTATTCATCCAGCCCTCCACACCACGGGGTCCTGTTCATCCACCCCTCCACGGGCACCCCTCCACCGTCTACTATTCATCCAGCCCTCCACCACACCACGGGGTCCTATTCATCTAGAGGCAACGCCACCGCTCACTGTTCATCCAAACCCCCCGCAATGCTCACTGTTCATCCCATTGATCGTCTTCAGTTAGCAGCAGTAGCGAAGGAATCGCTCGATCGGGTTCAGTTAACATCCATCGATTGATCGCTCGGGTTCAGTAACGCGTAGCCTGCAGTGCAATCGCTTGGGTTCAGTTAGAGCCCAACGCCTCGCTCGGGTTCAGTTAGAGCCAACGCCTCGCACACACGCGCGTACATGTACGAGAAAAACGCGCATCGCTCGTCCCCCGACCTCCCACCATAACCGGGAACTCCCTGAATTTTTCCTCCCCCTCGCTTCTACCATGATTTTTCCGTCATGGACGGCCCAAAGAATGTCATGCAGCTGCGTCTCCGGCCCGCCCAGGAAGAAAAGCCCATTTCCTGTCATGACTTTGTCATAGAAGTAGGAGCCCACCACATCTATGATAATACCGGGTTTTGTCACAATTATCGTCATAGAAGTGTCATATGTATGACAGAAAAAAATTTCGTTCGGCCCAAGATGTCACGGATGTGTCTTTTTTTTGTAGTGCTTGTGGATTTCCTTGGCTAGGATTCTGCCGAGGGTCGCCGTCTTCTGGTCCTCATCTGATCTCATATGTTTATGATCTTGATGAAGATTTGCATGCCACCACAGAGGCGCCTCCCGAGCCTTGGTTCCAGCGTAGTTGGTTAGGTTGGAGCCTGTGGGCTCAAGGGTGGCTCACTCCTCTGGCATCGGGCAAGTTGCCCCGGCAAGGCTCTTGCCAGGGCTGCGGAGGCTGCCTCGGCAAGGATCTTGCCGAGGGAGTCCACCTCTCCCTCTTGCTCTCCTGTGCTTCTGGTCTTGGCATTGCCTTGGTTGCCTCATGTTTTGGCTTCCCTCCGGCTTCCCCCCTTTGCACTAGTAAGTGTGGCTGTGGTGCGCAGCTCTGACTGCCCGTGCACAAGTAAAGGGGTCAAAAGAAGAGCCCCTACTTTTGTACACCGACAGGAGCCCCCGGGCCTGGGCCATACATAAGCGCGTCGCGTTGTTGGGATAGGCCTAGAATGGTGCGCGGGAAGGTGGGGCAGTTTTTACCGCAGTAACTTCTCGTTCACTGCGCTTCCCCACGACTTGTGTTGAACACGCGACGTGGGGGGTCGTGCGTGACGTGGGGTCATGCGTGGGGTGGTTTCCGCATGCATGCATCACATCATGGTAAAGAGGCGGCCCGCGCCTTCCCCGTAAAAAGGAACGGCCGCGGGCACGTTGCTCATTTACCCCATGTGTCTTCTCCAATCTTAGAGCCAACATTCCTTCCTTCTTCCCCCTCAAGCCCTCGCTCGCCGCCGCTGCATTTTCTCTGCCCTTTCCCTTCCACCGTTTGCAGCCGCCATGGCACCCAAGACTAGCAAGGGCAAGGGAGCGGCCAAGAACACCAAAGGGGCAGAGCCGCCGGAGAAAGAGTTGGCGGCGCGGCGGATGGAGCTCGCCTACTTCCCCTCGATGGTCGACGCAGCCCACCTTCGGGACAACTTCAGGTAGCTGTGGGGGGTCAAGACGTGGGAGAAACGATGGGGCATCCTGCCACACGCGTCATCCCCGCCAACTGCGGCAAAGCCGCCCGAATCGATATTCGTTCATCGTCGATTACTTCTCATGTGGCCTCTGCCCCCCCCCCTTCTCTGATTTCTTCAATGACATCATGCATACCTTCGGCTTCCACCTCCTGGATTTCACCCCAAATGTTGTGGCGTGCATGGCTCTTTTCGCCCATCTCTGTGAGGGCTTTGCCGGAGTGCATCCCAACACGGCGCTCTTCCGCCACTACTTCTTCCCTCGGATCCAGCAGGGAGGCGCCATCTTTGGTTGTGTCGCCTAGATCCCGAGGTCCAAGGGGACATACCCAGAGGGTGCTTAGAAGGAGAGGTGGGAGGAGTGGCGGGGCCAGTGGTGCTGGATTGAAGAGGAGGATCCACAAGAATTCTGCCAGGTTCGCGGCCGCCGGTTCACAGAAACGACTGGAGCAGTGTCGATGTTGACGACGCGAGGCTCGCGGTCGCCACCACCAGGATTCTTCGCCTCATCGAGGCCGGGCTCACCCTTGAGATGATCGGGGCGGATTTCATCCGCCGCCAAATCGCTCCACTGCATAACAAGGGGAGGCCGGCCTGGCTCTTCACGAATGCGGCGGACATCATGCGACTCCGCCCCGGCCTCGACCACAACTTCACCATGTTGGCGCATGCTCACTTCTACCAGCGGCTCTTCCAGCTTGATGTGGACCACGACGGCAAGGCCGAGAGGTCCGGCAAGGTCGCAAAGGGGCTCTTGTTTGGGTTGCCGGTGGGGGTGGTCCCGCTGAGAAATAACTCACACCAAAGTGACATCATCACCATGATGCTAGAGTTCAACGCACATGGCCTCATCCCAAATTGGGCCGAGCCGCCGGAGGATCAAGTGCAGGAGTTTTTTGACACCCTGGAGGAGAAGTACATCCGCGACGAGCCGCAGCTCGTCCAGGACACCACCTAGGCGGAGCTGGACTACATCACTGCCAGGGCGGCGGAGGCGGAGCTTACCAAGGAGGCCGGCAGCGCCGGCAGCGTGGAGGACAAAGGTGCGACAGCTGTGGAGGAGAAGGATCTCGCCCAGTGGGCGGAGTCCGCTGGGGAGGCCAGTAGCGCCGGCACCGGGGCCCCTCTCGTTGAAGACGACGACGAGCCGTCTGAGGAGGAGGCTGAAGTTGTCGAGCCCCCAACCACGGGGAAAGGGTGAGTCCTACGACGGGCTAGCTCCAGCGAGCTGGTTCAGCCTGGCTGGGCCGTGCAACCCCGGCATGCCCAGGGGACGTCTGCGCGCCAAACGAGGGCCGCGGTGGCAAAGAAATTGGTGAAGGCCGCGGTGGCGAAGAAGAAAGCGTCTGCCTCTTCTTTGTCCAAGCGTTCCCCAACTCCACCTGCTTCCCCTCCTTCTGTAGGCGACGACACGGAGGTATTTTTCGACCTCGGGTCTCTTAGACCGAGGAGGAAGAGGAAGGCAGCGGAAGAAGAAACGGAGGATGAGTAAGTGCCTTGACTTTTGTCATCTCCGTCCCTCCGGACCGTGCTTCTTTTCTCGACTTGTCTTCATCTTGGCAGGGATACGGAGACACTGGCCCAGAGGGTGAAGAGGGCCTAGTCTTCGGCGGGTGGCCAGCCCCCGGCAGGCACTTCCGGTACACCGCTGGTGGTGGTGAGCAGTTCGGACAGCAGCCCCCGGCACAGCTCCCAGCGTAAGCTCGTCACCCGCCCCTCGCCAACGTGTGTTGGGGGTACGATCCTTGGTGCTGACCTTGACATGACCGCGGGAGGAGGACAGAAGCAGGGGGAGCCTGTTGGTGTCAAAACCGGCGGATCTCGGGTAGGGGGTCCCGAACTGTGCATCTAGGCCGGATGGTAACAGGAGGAGAGGGACACGAAGTTTTACCCAGGTTCGGGCCCTCTCGATGGAGGTAAAACCCTACGTCCTACTTGATTAATATTGATGATATGGGTAGTACAAGAGTAGATCTACCACGAGATCAGAGAGGCTAAACCCTAGAAGCTAGCCTATGGTATGATTGTTGATGTGTATGTTGTCCTACGGACTAAAACCCTCCGGTTTATCTAGACACCGGATAGTGTTAGGGTTACATAGAGTCGGTTACAATGGTAGGAGATCTGAACATCCGTATCGCCAAGCTTGCCTTCCACGCCAAGGAAAGTCCCTTCCGGACACGGGATGGAGTCTTCAATCTTGTATCTTCATAGTCCAGGAGTCCGGCTGAAGGTATAGTCCGGCTATTCGAACACCCCATAATCCAGGACTCCCTCAGTAGCCCCTAAACCAGGCTTCAATGACAACGAGTCTGGCGCGCAGATTGTCTTTGGCATTACAAGGCGGGTTCCTCCTCCAAGTACTTCATAGAAGATTTTGAACACAAAGATAGTGTCCGGCTCTGCAAAATAAGTTTCCACATATTGCCATAGAGAGAATAATATTTACACAAATCTAATCTGCTGACGTACTCCGTAGTGTGACATCACACCACAGCCAAGCTTTTATTCGAACCATTTTACTGTCCCATCTTAGCGTGTTATGCGAGGCGGTTTCCTTGGCATGTCTTGTTAAAGCAGAGGTCGTGTACCCTTATTCCGGGATTCTCATCAATACGGGCGTGGGTGACCCAACCGCGCCATTGATTACGGCGCTTGGAGATAAGCGAGTTTTACCAAGCTGGTGGGGACACGTAGTTGCGTCGACCCATATAAGGGGATAAGGATCCATATTTTTACCCACGCCTTCTTCCTCCTTTGCCTATCCATTCTTGCGCACCCGAGATCCAGCACCCAAGTCCGCACTACCACCTCAACCTTCTCCAGTCATGTCTGGAGCGGGAGGCAAGTGGATGGTCTCCTCCATCACGGAGGGACACATCAAAAATCTGAGGAAGGCCGGATATCTGGCTAGCGACATCGCGCACTGGCTTCCCGAAAAGGGGCAGCTCATCCCCACTCCTAGGCCCCACGATCTGGCCCTGAACATCATCGTGTGTGAGGCGTTCCTCCGCATCCGCCCCCATTTCTATGGCTTAAGACTTTCAACGTCAAGCCAAAGGTGGTGCGCGGCAGCCAGGTGGAGTGCGGCGGTGCCATGGTTGGCAAGATGGCCAACATCCTGTGGCTCGAGGGCTCCTTTGTGGAGACCCTGAAGGGGTGGCAATCATGGTGGTTTTACATCACTGAGCCGCGCAACGCCAAATGGGTCGCACCCCCTGAGGTTCGATCCGGCCCCCCTACGTGGCTCACCTCCTGGAAGGAGACAGGCCTCTCTTGGGTAAAAAAGGAGAGCTGACCTGACTCCAAACATGCATCCAAACCCTGGTGGACAAGTAGCTCAAGCTTGTCAACGTAGTCCAGGTTATGCTCATCCGCCTGATCCTCCTGTGTCAATGACGGGCCTTCAATCTATAGGAGTTCGACCCGGCGCGGCATCAAACTCTAAATAGGCTCTTCGACATGACGTATGAAGATGCCTGGAGGATGCTTTTCAAGGGCACCGAGGCTCCTGCATCCGCTACCGAGGATCGCGGATTCAGCGTGCAGCGTCACGCGCTCGTGGTAAGCTGTTTTTTCCTTTTACAGGGTATCAGTTTTCCATAGTTTGACTCTATGCGGGATCTAAGCTCCCTTTCCTCTGACAGGATTGGCAGGTGACGTCCGGGCAGATCAACTGTCCGGCCCCTTTGCCCGAAGGCCCAGCGGACGGTCGCTTGGCGAGGCTGCTAGTTCCGGCGCCCTATGTGGTGCCGGAGAAGAAGGCTGCAAAAAGGCCGCGAGGACTCAAAAGAGTGCCCAGCGCCTGGAGGTGTCGGATTCACCATCTGACGAATCCAAGACGCACTCCTCCCAAGAAGACGAGGAGGGGGAAGAAGAGACCCCTCCCCCTCCAGCGGGGGAAGGGAAGAAAAGGAAGGCCACCCCAACTGGGGAGGCCGAAGGGTCCAAGAAGGGGAAAACCCTTTCTCCGGATTACTCCACCGACGCCGATGACGGAGAGGAGTGGGCGCCCAGGGCCAAGCCCCTGGCGAAATCGTAAGTATCCGGATACCAAAGTAATTCATAGTATTCATTTATTGCACAGCTTTCCCTTATGTCGAATGTGTTCATGCAGCCCACCCAAAGACCGGCTCAACGCGTTGTCGAGCGGCTCACTGGATTCGTCGGACGTCAACTCACTTCCGACGGCTTCCTCCCCCCGCCCCACGGACGACACCGAAGTGTTGTCCCAACAGGTTTCAACCCAGGAGGAGGTGGTCCTGGAGGCGCCGCGAGGCGACCTCCCGGACTCCAGGAGTAAGGGGGATGAAACCCCCCAGGGCTCCAAGTCCGGCTCTAGGCCGTACACCGCTCCGGAACCTTCAAAGGTTTCGGAGTCCGGCGGGGGACCTCCTTCCAACAGGAGCAAGTCCACCGTGCCGGCAGCTTCCGTCCAATCGGAGGCGCCACACAATATGCTGGAGGCGCTCCAAGGCGCCTCCATCGACGAGGAGCACCGCGCTATTATGAGTGCGGTGGTCCAGAAGGTTCAGTCTGCAAAAAACAGACTGACTGAAGCTTGTACTAGCCTTTTGACAGGCTTCGAGGTAAGTAAAGAAAGTGTAAATAATAGTACCGCATAGACAGTAGCCCCTAATGCTCTGTTTGGCATTCGGGAAGAAAAGCCGAATAGAGGACCAAATAGAATTCACAGGAGTCTAACAAAAATGAGTCAATATGCATGTGCAGGCTACCCTGCTTGCGTCCGCCGCACTGACTGCGGAAGTGGACACGCTAAAGCAGGACCTCGAAAGGTCCGAGCAAGAGCTCGAGCGTGCCAAGAAGCAGCTCGAGGACAATGAAGGTAAGAAATACCTTGTTAAATATATATATATATATATAAAAGGTGCAATTGCAAAAACATGAGAGTTCGGAGCGTGACTCAAGGACGCGAGCGTCCGAGCTCGCGGCGGCTATTGAAAGTGCCAAGTCTGCCAAGGCCGAATCCCAGAAGAACCTCCAGGAGTTGGATGAGGTGAAGAAGATAGCGGCAGGTAAGGCATTCTTTATGCAAAGCAAACACATAAGCGTGAGTTACTTGTTACTTACCCGAATCCGGAGTTCTCCAGGCGCGTTCGCAGATCTTCCCCAGAGTGTCTCTGATGTTGCCGCATTCTATCGAGCAGAGGAGGGCAGCTCAACGGAGAAGGTGTTCTGGTCTCAGTACACTGAGGCCGGACACCCCGTGCCCCTGAACGACGAGCTGAAGCAACTGGTCGAGCTCCACAAGGCGGCCGAACAGGCCATGAAGGCCCTCGTAGTTCGGCTCTGGCCCGGAGAGGCTCAACCTGGGAGCTATTTCGGGCTGGTGTGGCGGCTGGTGGAGGCCTGTCCAAGGCTCGAAGTCATCAAGCGCTCCGTCTGCATTGAAGGTGCCCATAGGGCCCTTGCCCGTGCTAAGGTGCACTGGGGCAAGCTAGATGCTGAGAAGCTTGTGAAGGACGGGCCACCGCCGGGGAAAGAGCATCGCAAGCCCGAGAATTATTATAAGGATGTTCTGAAGGGTGCCCGCCTTGTGGCGGATGAATGTACTATGGATGTAATTTTTGAGTAAAACTCGCTCGTTTTTTCCTGTACGCTGAAAACTTGTTCATATGCGCTGAGCAATGATGCTTGAATTTAAAATATTACCTTCTGTGCGGCTGTTTATCAATACTGAGAGATGGCGAGTCGTCGGCTTCTGCCCCCTTGCCTCTAGTGCTGGGGTGTTCGGGGATAAACATGGGCGCTCTTTTTCCCATATTTGGGTCCTTCGAGGGAGGCGCTCAGCCCAACGAACGAGGCAATCGGACTATAATGCGTGAACACTCTCACTTAGCCATAGAATTCTATAATTTTAAATTTCGGCGAAGCCCCTAGTATTCGGAAGACCGAGTTTGGGGCACTATCCACGCCTTGGCCAGACAGAGCCGGCTCCTCGCCCTAAGCGGCATAAGTCTTTAGGGACTCAAAAAAACCTCTTGAACAGCGACCAGCTCTCGCTTCATCATGATGGTTAGTTTTAGCTTTCTCCACTGAGGTGCTCGACCCAGCTCAACCGGGGCACAATCGCAGTGGTTCTCCTAGTGCTACCTTAGCCGATATAGCGGAACGTAAGGCACCAAAACATAGGAGCCTTGCAAACCCAACTATTGACCCAAGACATGATTCGGAGCCGATGCATATAATGCTATAAGTTCGGGGTGCCACACTTGTTAAAGTGTTCGGACTTCTCACACCATATTGAGGGGTACTAAAGCCCCTGGCGTATTTTGGCCGTACCAATGTGTACGGGAGAAACATGTCGTTAAGGAACATAAAAAAAGGTAATGCAAAAAATAGACAAAAGCTATGCATTGTTTATTAAAATAGCTGCGATCAAAGCAGAACGATACAAGTAATGCGATAAACAAAAAGTTGGACTATTTAACATGTCTGCTCCAGGGGCAAGCTACGGAATAGTATGCGAAACAGGTATACTGCTCGTGATAGAGACCACCTGGGATTTCCGTAATGTGGCATGGCTTGTCTGCTTCCCTGGTCCTTGCATCGTTTGTGCGGCAATTGAACTGCCAAACAGGCCTTGCAAAGAGTAGAGTCCTGGAAGTAAGAGAAAAGTAAAAAATCGGCAGCCTCTGGTGCGGTTTAAGCCGTGTTTTGGGCATGCCGTGATGCTGCCCGCGCGATCCGTAGATCGATCGTGTTTGCCTTGCCTTGTCCTCCAACATGTCTCGTAAGTCCGGCGCATATTCCCGTGCCTTGGTACGGGGTGCGACTTGAGTGGAGGGCCCGGAGGCCTCTCTGTCGCGGCCACGAGGTGACCATTCGGCCGCATCAAGTGCGTCCTCCTTTAATCGGTGTAGCAACTTGCGATTTGGGTAACTCTTGGAGGGCCGTTCGAGTTTATGCTCTTCGGCCGCAAGGACTTCAGTCCATCTGTCAACCAGCAAATCTTGATTAGCTCTGAGTAGTTGCTGTTTTTTCTTGAGGCTTCTTGCCATGGCCATAGGCCTGCATTGGAAACACTTTTGCTCAACGGGATCCTCTGGCACGACGAATTCGTCGTCGTCGAGGCTTGCCTCGTCTTCGGAGGGAGGCATATAATTATCGTCCTCGACCTCTCTGTCTGCCGCTCTCTCATGAGGGCTGGTTTCTCCATCCTCCTGTGCTAAACCTTGCTGGAGGGGGTTTTCTTCGGCACTCTCCAGAGTATTATTATCTCCCGTGCTGGAATCGCCGTTTTTGTTGGCAGTATTTTGAGCGGCGCCGCTGACGCCGGCGCTTTGGCTGTTTCTTGGAGGGGTCGTCCTCCGCTGTTCCATCGCCCTCTCCCTCTTTTGGGGTGTCCACCATGTATATGTCATATGACGAGGTGGCTTTCCAGGGCCTAGTAGGCGCGGGTTCTTCATCATCTCCTTCATCGGCGTCAATACCATCGATGTCTTCGGAGTCGAAGTCGAGCATGTCGGTTAAGTCGTCGACAGTGGCTACAAAGTGGGTGGTGGGTGGGTTTTGAATTTCTTTATCGTCCGTACCCCAACCTTGCTGACTGTAGTCCGGCCAGGGCTCTCCTGATAAAGGGAGAGACTTCAGTGACTTTAGGATATCGCCGAAAGGCGAGTGCTGAAAGATGTCTGCAGTAGTGAACTCCATGATCGGTGCCCAATCGGATTCGACTGGTGGGGGCGCGGAGGGCTCGGAGTCCGGAGAGGATTCCGGCTCCTTGGAGTCACGAGCCTCGCAGAGTACGGGGCTGGTGTTCGGCTCAATCGCCGTTTGGATCGCAGCCCCCGAGGTGGCATCCAACCGCCCATCCTTGATTGGCGCGGTCGGCTCCGAACTAAGGGTTGGAGCCGATGCGGGTGCGGCCTCCAGGGCACTGTTCGGCGGTAGAGCTAGATCATGCTCGTTGTGACAGTGCGCGCGCTCGGTAGTGGTTCGAATCCGTCGAGGTTCAAGTCCCCGCGGATGTCAGCCGTGTAGTTTAAACTTCCAAATCTGACCTGACGGCCAGGGGCGTAGCTTTCGATCTGCTCTAGATGGCCAAGTGAATTGGCCCGCAATGTGAAGCTGCCAAAGACGAAGATCTGTCCGGGGAGGAAGGTCTCACCCTGGACTGCATCGCCATTGATGATCGTAGGAGCCATCAGGCCTTATGGCGACGGCACAAAGGAACTCTCAATGAAAGCACCAATGTCGGTGTCAAAACCGGCGGATCTTGGGTAGGGGGTCCCGAACTGTGCGTCTAGGCCGGATGGTAACAGGAGGCGAGGGACACGAAGTTTTACCCAGGTTCGGGCCCTCTCGATGGAGGTAAAACACTACGTCCTGCTTGATTAATATTGATGATATGGGTAGTACAAGAGTAGATCTACCACGAGATCAGAGAGGCTAAACCCAAGAAGCTAGCCTATGGTATGATTGTTGATGTGTATGCTGTCCTATGGACTAAAACCCTCTGGTTTATATAGACACCGGATAGGGTTAGGGTTACATAGAGTCAGTTACAATGGTAGGAGATCTGAACATCCATATCGCCAAGCTTGCCTTCCACGCCAAGGAAAGTCCCTTCCGGACACGGGACGGAGTCTTCAATCTTGTATCTTCATAGTCCAGGAGTCCGGCTGAAGGTATAGTCCGGCTATCCGAACACCCCCTAATCTAGGACTCCCTCAGAGCCACTGAGGGCTACCCCCAACACGTCGCCTCGATCAACCACGCCGCCCCGAGGGGCGTCCCCGGCAAGGGCGCCAAGCACCGAGGCCATGCACATGTACGAGGAGGAGAACTTGGGCGCCTGCGGATCCACCTTGCCGCCAAATGTTGGCGAGGAAGGGGCTACTTCTTCCCAGCCTGGCACGGGTACATTATTTGCCTCTCATCCCTGCCCTTTCTTCTTCTTTTTGAATCTTAGTCTTGGCTTCGCTTCATCCCCTTCTCGATATCCAGATCCTCCGTCGGCGGACCAGGAGGACATAGACACCGTCATCGAGGATGTATTCAAGGCCGCCGAGGCGGAGGCCGAGAAGATCGCCGCCGAGGAGGCCTCCAAGGGCGCTGTTGAGGACGCCGCCAAGGGGCCTGCCGGGGGGGGGGGGGGGGGCGGCAAGGCTACGACTGGGGAGTCCGACAAGGGACCTGCCGGGGAGGTCGGCAAGTCCGCTGCAGAGGAGGAGGTGGCTGATGACCAGCCTCCCTCCTCCGCTCCCTCTGGCTCCGTCAGGTATCTGAGGGTAAGCGACGACCTTTTCGTCCACCTACCAGGGGCGTCGAGCTCTAGGACGCCCATCGAGGGAGAGGTGTTTGATGAGGAGGTGCTCGCCGCCGCCAGGCTCAAGGTCATCGATGAGCCAAGCGCCGGCGGTGATGGTTCTCAGGAGGAGCGGTACTCTAGGCCATGGGCGCCAGCTTTCAGAAGCTCCAGGCACTCCACCACGCCTGCCTGGACAAGGGAAAGTCCAGGATGGCAACGGTGGACAAGGCGGAGGCGGACCTCAAGGGATGCGTCGTTGAGGTGCAAACTTGGTTCTGCCAAGCTTGCGAGGAGCTGAAGGCCGCCCAGGGCGAGCTGGCCAAGCGCGAGGTGGAGCTCACCATGGAGCGGGCCGACATCGAGAAGGCCCGGGAGACAGCGAAGAACCTGGCCGCCGTAGCCGAGGCTGATCGAGCCCAGCATCAGGCTGCGCTGAACTCCCATGAGGAGGACCTTGCTGCGCATGAGGAGAAGATGGTCGCAACACTCCGCGGCAAGGACGAGGAGGTGGAAAAGCTTGTCGTGCAGCGGACCCAGGAGCTGGAGCAGAGGCACAAGGAGGCACTCGATGCCCAGGCTCTGGTTCACGCCGACAAGGTGAAGGAGCTGGAGGTGGAGCGGGACGGGCTCAAGGATCGGGTCCTGAAGCTGTCCAAGGAGAAGGACACGCTCAACAGTGCCCTGGTTGAGGTGCAGGGCACAGTCCTTGACAAGGCTGGGCAGCTCTCCGAGGCCAACAACTCCATCAAAGACCTCAGGTTGAAGCTGGAGGGTCTCGAGGGGATGTTGTCGGAGGGCAAGGCCCGGGAGGAGGCCCTGGCCAAGGACCTGGAGACCGAGAAGCAGCTGTGGAAGAATGAGGCCGCCAAGCACAAGGATTTTGTGGAAGGAGAGAACCGCTGGATCGGGCGCCTCGAAGGCGTCGCCGGTAGGATCACCATGCAGCTGGCTACCATGGGGATGCCAAATATGCGGTACACCCCGGAGCACAACACGAGCCCCAACGCCAAGCTAACCATCTTCTTCGAGGGCGTCCTCGGGGCCCTGGAGCAGTTCCACTCCAACCGGGCGGCCTCCCTGGCTGATGAGTCCCGGAGGCTTTGCCGGGGTGCCATGACCAAGGTTCTCACCAAGGTGGCGCACTAGAACCCCAACCTCGACTTCGACGCCACGCTGGAGAGTTTGCCGGAGGATGCAGACCTCACGACACTCAAGGAGCGTATCAAGCCCATCATCAGCCTCATTGGCGAATCGAGAGGGTGCAGGGCCAGCACCGGGATTAGGCACCCCGTTTCTCATTACCGCTGCAGGTTCATGGCCAAGACAATTTATATCTTTAGTTAGAACCGCAGCAACAATTGATGTAATATAACTCTGCAGTACTTTTGATACAATGCATGTTATTCTCCTGTCTGATCTTCCCTTGTATGTCTGCCCTACGTTAACCAGGTAGGCTCGCCGACGCGTAAACCCAGGGCGGCACCTTGGGGATGGATCCCCAATAGCCTGCCGGGTGTGCTTGCTGCCCGGTGAACCACCATACCGCTCTCAACGCGGCCGCTCGAACTGTTGAGCTTGACTCGAGTCAGAATCGAGAGTGTTGCCAATTGCGGAAGGCTACCCCGCCACTCTCGACGCGGCCGCTTGAGCTATTGAGCAGACTCGAAACAGAACAAGGGCGTTGCCAATTGCGGAAGGGCCCCTTTGCATGCACGTTTTCCATACACAGGGCAAGACCTTCGAGGATAATAACCATATATATAAAAAGAAATTGCTTAAAGTTTCACATGACTTAGCTTTTCTGTCGTTGCACGGGCATCCACCGCATCTGCAGATGGTGCCGCCAAGCTCGGCCGTCTTCTTCCTTGGAACGACGGCCACGATGAAGCCGCTGCCCCAATCAAACTAGATTCTCACAACTGCAGCCCCCTACCTGGCGCGCTAGAGATGTCGGTAGAAACGAAACCTATGGGGTCACTGGGATCCCTTCTACGGTTGGCGAGCGCGAAGTTGTACGAAGAGCGGGTCTGACAGGGAGCACGCGGATCGTTTACCCAGGTTCGGGCCATGAGGATGCGTATTACCCTAGTCCTGCTTTGGTGGATGTATTTGAGTGTTCTTGTGTACTTGAGCTAGCTACGGGGTGCAACTTTGCCCAAAAGAGCGGAATCCCCCTCCTGGTCGCCTCGGGCCTCCTTTTATAGGAAAAAGGGGTTGCCACAGTGGCACACAGGAGGTCGAAAGGTCTACAGTCGACAAGCCTATCCTCTGGGACCGTCGGACAAATGCATTTAATGCGCTGCCGACGTGCCCTCCTTGCTTTACCGGGACGCCAGGGAAGCACGTCCCAGCTGTTGTCGCCTCGCCTGGCCTCGACACGTGTCCGAGCTGATGAGGCATCATGGCGCCACGTTGGCTGGCTGCTGGGCTAGTGCTGTGATGGAGCCTTCATGAAGGGTCGCATGCCGCCACGCAGGTTCTTGCTGGGTCGGTGTAGAGGCCGCCCGTCGCCACACAGGTGCCTGCCCAGCTGGTTGAGCTAGCAGCTGTTTGGGGACGGTGGTGGAGTCTTGGCTGGCGCGGGCCTGGTAGTGGCCCAGCTGATGCCCTCGGCAAGGGTCTTGCCGGGGGCCCGATAAGGGTACTGCCGTGGTGTTGTAGTAGTCCCCGGAAAGGGTCTTGCTGGGGGTCTTGTGGATTTCCTGCGCTAGGATTCTGCCGAGGGTCACCGTCTTCTAGTCCTCATCTGATCTCATATGTTTATGATCTTGACGAAGATTTGCATGCCACCATAGAGGCGCCTCCCGAGCCTTGGTTCCAACGTAGTTGGTTAGGTTGGAGCCTGTGGGCTCAAGGGTGGCTCACTCCGTTGGCATCGGGCAAGTTGCCCCGGCAAGGCTCTTGTCGGGGCTGCGGAGGCTGCCTCGGCAAGGATCTTGCAAAGGGAGTCCACCTCGCCCTCTTGCTCTCCTGCGCTTCTAGTCTTGGCGTTGCCTTGGTTGCCTCGTGTTTTGGCTTCCCTCCGGCTTCCCCCCTCTGCTCTGCTAAGTGTGGTCGTGGTGCGCGGCTGTGACTGCCCATGCACAAGTAAAGGGGTCAAAAGAAGAGCCCCTACTTTTGTACACCGACATCCGGGCATCCCCCCCGGCAACTACATGGGCCTTAATGGGCCAAGAGGGGGACAGACCAGCCCCTAAGGGGCTGGTGCACCCCTCCCATATGGGCTGGCCAAATTGGAGTAGAAATGGGGAAGGAGGAAAGGAAAAAGGGAATAGGATTCCCCCTTCCCCCTCTTCCCTTCCTACTCTGAATAGGAATAGGGAAGGGGGGAGGCCAAACTGGGAGGACCCCAATAGGATTCCACCTACTTGGGGAACCCCCTTGGCTCCCTCTCCTCCCCTCCAACATATATATATATATATATATATATATATATATATATATATATATATGAAGGGGGCACCGCTAGAATACACACCAATAATTGCTAGCCATGTGCGGCGCCCCCCTCCATAGTTTACGCCTCCGGTTATATTCACGGAGTGCTTAGTCGAAGCCCTACGCGCATCACTTCACCATCACCATCACCGCGCCATCGTGGTTATGGAACTCTCCCTCGACACGTTGCTGGATCAAGAGTTCGAGGGACGTCATCGAGATGAACGTGTGCAGAACTCGGAGGTGTCGTACATTCAGTGCTTGATTGGTCAGAACGAGAAGAGGATCGACTACATCAACCGCGTTAACAAACGCTTCCACTTTCGGTCTACGAGGGTACATGGACACACTCTCCCCCTCTCGTTGCTATGCATCTCCTAGATAGATCTTGCATGAGCGTAGGAAATTTTTGAAATTACATGCTACGTTCCCCAACAGTGGCATCAGAGCCAGGTCTATGCATAGATGATATGCACGAGTAGAGCACAAAGAGTTGTGGGCGGTGATCGTCATACTGCTTACCACCAATGTCTTATTTTGATTCGGTGGTATTGTTGGATGAAGCGGGTGGTATTATTGGATGAAGCGGCCCGGACCAACCTTACATGACCACGTTCATGAGACTGGTTCCACCGACAGACATGCAACTAGTTTTGCATAAAGGTGGCTGGCGGGTGTCTGTTTCTCCAACTTTAGTTGAATCGAATTTGACTGCGGCCGGTCCTTGTTGAAGGTTAAAACAACAAACTTGATAAATCACCGTTGTGGTTTTGATGCGTAGGTAAGAACGGTTCTTGCTAGAAGCCCGTAGCAGCCACGTAAAACATGCAACAACAAAGTAGAGGACGTCTAACTTGTTTTTGCAGGGCATGTTGTGATGTGATATGGTCAAGACAAGATGTGATATACGTTGTTGTATGAGATGATCATGTTTTGTAAAAGTTATCAGCAACTGACAGGAGCCTTATGGTTGTCGCTTTATTTTATGAAATGCAAATGCCATGTAATTGCTTTACTTTCTCACTATGCATTAGTGATAGTTGTAGAAGCAATAGTTTGCAAGACGACAACGATGCTATGATGGAGATCAAGGTGTCAAGCCGGTGACGATGGAGATCACGATGGTGCTTTGGAGATGGAGATCAAAGGCACATAACGACGGCCATAACATGTCACATATTTTAATTGAATGTGATGTTTACCTTTTATGCATCTTATTTTGCTTAGTACGGCAGTAGCATTATAAGATGATCCCTCACTAAATTTCAAGGTATAAGTGTTCTCCCTGAGTATGCACCATTACGAAAAATCGTCGTGTGGAGGCACCACGTGATGATCAGATGTGATAAGATCTACATCCATGATCTAAGGATTATCCTCATTGCTGCACAGAAGAATTATGTCCTTTATGCACCGCTAGGTGATAGACTTATTGCAGGAGCAGATGTAGACGTTATGAATGTTTTGGCAAGCTCGGTGTGATGATTACTTGATAGTTTAGTGTGCCATGCTTTACGGATTAGAACCGGGATTTCAAAAACATTTTGAACGCCAGAGAGCATATAACATGTTCCAAGGGCTGAAATTGGTATTTCAGACTCATGCTCGAGTCGAGTGGTATGAGACCTCTGACAAGTAGTTTGCCTACAAGATGGAGGAGAATAACTCAACCAATGAGCATGTGCTCAGAATGTCTGAGTACTACAATCACTTGAATCAAGTGGGAGTTAATTTTCCGGATAAGATAGTGATTGACAGAGTTCTCTAGTCACAATCACCAAGTTACTGGAACTTTGTGGTTGTCACACCCTAGCTAGTCATGCATTAGAGTGTTGCATCATGTTTACTCTTTCATCAGAAACTTGAAATGGGGATGACAGAACCCCCAGTCCCCTCTGAAACCAACTAGGGTTACTAAAATAATTTTTCAATGAACCTGAAATGCCCTTCTAAAATGCCCATCATTTTTGCCTTGGTTCAGAGCCTCTGCCAAAAGTGGTGCACATTTTCCTAGGCCATCCTAGGGTTTTTGAATTAAATCATAAATATTTGAATTTGGGCATCTAAAATAATATAAAATATTTAAATGCTCAAATATCTCCAAACTAAAATGTTTCATGTTGGAAATAATCCAACTATGGGCCAGGAATAGTTTGGTGATTTTTGAAGTTGCCTAGGTATTTTATTTAATTCAACAAAGTTGCAGATATAATAAATAAAAATAGAAACAGAAAAAAGGGGAAAACTTACCTGGCGCCACCGCAGGCCCACCAGCCAGCCCACCTGGCCGGCCCAGCCCGGCCACCGCTCCAGCGAGCTGCTTGGCTTGCCAGGCAGGCAGCCAAGGTGCTCGGCGGCGGCACCGCAGCTCGCCACGCAGCTGCACGCCGCCCGGCCTCCCCCTCTCGCCGCCCTGATGGCCTGGACGAGCTCCACGTCGCGCCCCGACCCTCCTGGACACCTCCATTCGCCCCCAGCTCCTCTCCCTCGCGCTCCCACGCCATGGCCGACGCCACCGTCGCCGCACCACCGTCGTAGCCGTGCTCCCCGTCGTCTCCACGCCGCGCCACCCTGTCCAGAAGCTCCGCCGCCCTCTACTCCTTCGAGCTAGCCGAGCCCCGAGCGCTCGCGTGCCTCGAAGCCGCCGCACCAACCTCGCCCGAACCGCCATCGCCGGAGATCCCCTTCGCCGTCGCCGCCGCAGCAGCTCGTCCCCGACCACGCCGTCCTCTCCGTCAAGACCACAGTGAGCTGGGCTAACTTCCCCTTCCTCTCTTTCTCTCTCTCGAGCACCACAGCGAGCGCACCAAGCTCACCCGCACGCGCCGTCGGGGACCTCGTCGCCGACGTGCTTCCGGCCACACTCCGGCCACAAGATGGTGTCCATCTTGCTCACCGAGTCCCACAGCACCTAGCTAGCCACTCCACAAGCCTCACCGACCCCTCTAGCGCCAAGTTCATCCTCGACCGAACCCCGGTGGCCGCCAAAGTCGTCGACGGCGCCAACTCCGGCCACCCCGACCCCAACGGACTCCGCCAAGAGCTGCGGGTTGTCCTCAGCTCCACTCCGGTGGTCTCCACGGTCCATTTGGTGGCCGAAAGGGCCAAAACCACTCCCGCCGCCGCGTCGGGCTTGCCGGCGGCTAAACGCCGGCAGCCGACTTTGACTTTGACCACGGGTGGGCCCTGGTTGACTCCCCTGAGTCAATGACAGGTGGGGCCCAGCCCTGTTAATTAAACAGGATTAGTTTTAATTAAATTTTAATTAAAATAATCACCCTGACATGCGGGACCCACTGTCAGGTTTGACCCAGACCTGTTCCGTTGACCTGCTGACGTCACACTGACGTCAGGCTGACGCAGTAATTGATTTTCTGGATTTAAATTAAATCAGGAAATTCCAGAATATTATTTAAACTTCAAAAATTCATAACTTTTATTCTGTAACTCCAAATTGGACAAATTATATATGAAAAATGATCAGAAAAATCCAATCTATCCATCTGTACTATTTTCATGCATGATCAAACAAGTTAAATTGATGTTTTAAGCAGAACAAGGAAAAGCACTTTAAAGGGGCCATGTTTGAGTTTGAAATTTGAATCTTTGATTCAAATTTGTTCAAACCCCTCTGGTTTTAGTTGCATTAGCCCAACACACTCATATTGCCATGTTTCATGCATGCATCATATTGTTGCACATTGTTTGGTGATGCTTGTGTATCGATGTCCTTTACGACAGGTTCTGCCCCCGAGGAGTACCGTGATTACCCTAACGAAGAACCATATCAGTGCATCGAACCATCAGGCAAGCAACCAACCATTTGATCATATCGATACAATCCCATGTTCTCGCTCCTGCTCTCTTTTACTGCATTAAGACAACGCGATTCAAACTGCTGTGTGCTACGGTAGTTGAACCCATTTCCTCTGCATGACCTGTCATTGCCACAGTAACTAGATGAAACCCACTAGCATGTGTAGGAGTTGATTGAGCCCTATGTATGAGTTGTTCCTACCTTGCTATGCCTGCTATGCTTAGAGTCGTGTCAGGTCTGGTTCATCTGGGTGATGGGCTGGAGTGAAATGTTATGTCGGTAAGGAGAGTGGTGTGGTGAACACGATTTGGTAAAGGTATCGATGAGAGGCCATGTAGGAGTACATGGTGGGTTGTTTCATTGAAGCCGACCTTAAGCACTGAGATCTGTATATGTGATTTAAGATACAGCTACTACCATGCATTGGGCCCTGAAATATGACCCCGCTCGACTTCTTATTCACCCTAGCTCTCTGTCCAGGAGTTGCAAGTAGTTTCTGGTGTTTGTAGCCTACTGGAGGCCGTGGACAGCGCTGACCGTAGGGGTGGGCTGTGATGCGGTAGGTACGTGGCACGGTGTACCGAATACCCGTTAGGTATCTCGGGAACCCTGTTCACATCGTTCGGGGCCGTATGGGAAACCTCGGCCGGACTCCGTGCGGATGGAACCTGAATAGGCGATAAACCTGGACTAGAGGCTTAAGTGTTTAGGTAGGTCGTGGTCTACACCCACGTCGGCTTTCGCTTGAAGTCTGCCGAGCACATGTCGTGTGCAGACGCTAAGTGGTGGAAACATGTATGAAGAAGTACACCCCTGCAGGGTTATCATGATCTATTCGAATAGCCGCGTCCGCGGTAAAGGACTACTTGGTTGCCTATACAGTTCATAGACAAGTAAATGGAAACTACTAAAAGACTCGAGATAAGTGTGAGTGCCGAGGATGGCTCTTCCGTAGGAAGACGGAGGTGGATCCTCGGTAGTGTATTGAAGTGGTGAGTAGTGGACTCGTGTGCGCAAAACATTTCAAGTTGGGGTATCGTAGGATAGCCTAGCCAGGAGTCAAAGCTGGCTTGCTGCAATAACTCCACCAACCCTTCTTGATACTATGCATGTATGTAGGGTCTGATGTAAGTCTTGCTGAGTACCTTTGTACTCATGTTGCTATAATCTACATTTTTACAGAAGACGCTGCAACCCCTTCTGATGGGTTCTATGTAGACGTTGACATCAACGAGTAGGCTAAAGACCCAGGTGGTGACCCTGAGCTTGTGATGGACCACGTAGTATAGCTAGGCTTTTCAAGCCTCTTTTATTTTACTAGTTGTCTGTACCCACACAATGTACTTCCGCTGCTGGCTTGTATGACTGTATGACTTGTATGTTGGGTCGTGAGACCCGTACCTTTGTGAATGTTATGTATGGCTCCCTGAGCCTTAAATAAAGTACTTGTGTCATAGAGTCATGTTGTGATGCTTCGTTGTATTTGCACATATCGAGCATATTGTGTGTATGATTGAAATGCTTGGTATGTGTGGGATCTGACTATCTAGTTGTTTATCTTTAGTAGCCTCTCTTACCGGGAAATGTCTCCTAGTGTTACCGCTGAGCCATGGTAGCTTGCTACTGCTCTGGAACACTTAGGCTGGCCGGCATGTGTCCTTCTTCGTTCCTGTGTCTGTCCCTTCGGGGAAATGTCACCCTTTGAGTACCGGAGTCCTGTTAGCCCGCTACAGCCTGGTTTACCGGAGTCCTGCTAGCCCAGTGCTACAGCCCGGACCCACTTGCTGATGACCGACACGTTCGAAGCTGGGTCATGGATGCCTGTCCCTGTAAGTCTGTGCCACTTTGGGTTTACGACTAGTCATGTCAGCCCGGGCTCCTTATCATATGGATGCTAGCGACACTATCATATACGTGAGCCAAAAGGCGCAAACGGTCCCGGGAAAAGGTAAGACGACACCCGTGGGGATACTGTGCGTGAGGCCGCAAAGTGATATGAGGTGTTACTAGCTAGATCGATGTGACATCGAGTCGGGGTCCTGACAGCGTTGGCATCAGAGCCGGACTGCCTGTAGGTTCTCCAAGCCAAACTGGTCGATGTTGAGTCTAGAAATTCTTTAGTTATATGTAGGGGAATTGTTTGTGGGATGGAACGTAAGGCTCTTTTTACTCCTCTATCTTATGACATTCTGATCTGAGTCAGTCCATTCTTCCACCGGGGGTTAAGGAATTAGGATCTGTTCTCTCTATCAGGATCACGAGTTACTAATCAGTAGTACTTTATAAGTTTGATGGATACAAGCCTAGTTCAGTTCTACTACCACATTATGTTGCCAGAATGGTTTCAGAACTTTGATATGGTGATGTTGAGTGTGTACGAAATCCTTTGTCAAATGTCTCAAAATCCTTTTTGAGCATTTACAGCTGTTATGCTGCCGAAATTTTGCTAGAAATTCTAATGCCTTTGCATTATGATTATGCTTTCAGATGGCCACTCGCGACCTCAATCAAGTGGTTCGCCTGACTCGATGCCTAGATGTACCCGGCCATACTGCTAAGTTGGTCAGGGTAATGACTGAGGCTGGATACCGCTGGTATCCCGAGTACACGGTCGAAGAGCAATTCCGGGACTTCAATCAAAGCCAGTATCTCTGCACTGTCAGGATATTTCCATCTTATCCTGGATCCACCGAGCCTCTTCACTGTTCCTATGGACTCGGGGTTACTATAGAGATGGCTGTGCAGGACGCCGCCTACTCTATGATGACCATTATGCGAGTCAGATCTGGTTTATTTCGGGACTCTGATTTCCGGTATATGCCAGGATCACTTCCGGGAGCACAAGGGTATCTCCAGGCTATCTATGCTGACTCCACTCAGGAGGATTCACGGACTCGCACCACTGCTGAGATGCTCGAGGATAAGGACCGTGAAAATCGGGCCTTGAGGTTAGAGCTCTTCAATACCTGTGCTGACCACTGGGCCACTTTGACTCGGTTCGCACCGGCGGTGCAAGCTGGATATTCAGATATGCGCGATCTCTATCCTGTGAGATCTGCTCTGCCAGACGTGATGGTTTGGCGTGATGTAGGAGGCATCACCCCACCTCGCGGTCCCCGCAGGCCACCGTTTGTTGGTCCAAGGCCTCATCCTAGCCCCTATGGTCCACAAGCTCCGCGAGACCGTCTGTTTCCGGATGATCATGTTGAGCTTCCAGGCTATGGAGGTGACTTCTACGAGGACTACTACGGATCGGTCTGAGTTAGTGGTAGTATCACTAGTTCGCACTAGCTGTGTCGTCTATCGTCCCGCGTGACTCGTGGGATATGACCTAGTTTGTACTCTTTCCGGAGATGTAGAAAAGTAATGTATAGGAGCTTGGAATGCCTCCGATGAGATGTAATCCTCTTTTCACCGTAATAGTACTTTGTTTGGTCTTGTACTAAACCCTGTATGGTGTGTATGACGATGGAATAAAAGAAGCAGTTTCTGTATCTACCATGTCATACGGATGATCATCTTGCATTCCGAGTTATTCCTTACATTATGTATCCTATGTCGGAATTTTACCATCCTGACTAAATCATTGTCTTGTTTACCTAGGATGGTCAACACGCGCGCTAACCCTGCTTCCCAAGAGCAGGCCGAAGGCAGTGAAGCCAGGGATGCAAATCTGCCTCATCCTCCTTCACTAGCCGAGGTTATGATGGAAGCTGAGAGAAACAAGCGGGAGACAAACCGTTTGTTGGAGCGTATTGAACAGAATACAGCACACCATCAGAGGGCTAACGTGGTGTCACTCAGTGATTTTATCAAATTGCATCCACCCACGTTCCACCACTCCGTCGAGCCTCTCGACGCTGATGACTGGCTTCGCAGTATCTCTCACAAACTGCGTTCCGCGCTGGTAGCGGAGGCTGACAAGGTCACCTTTGCTGCATATCATCTTGAAGGCCCCGCCAGTCTATGGTGGGAGAATTATGGAGCCATGCGCCCAGCGGGCCATGTCACTACTTGGGCTGAGTTCAGCGAGGCTTTCCGTGAACATCACATTCCGGAGGGTCTCATGGACCGTAAACGTGAGGAATTCTGCAATTTCACCCAAGGCCGACTTTCTGTGGATGTCTATAGCAGGGAGTTTGGTAATCTCGCGCGATATGCAACTGAGGAAGTGTCTACTGACGCCAAGAAGCAAGCAAGGTTCCGTAAGGGCCTTAGTCCTGAGCTTCGCCGCGACCTCCGTCTGCATGAGTGCACATCTTTTTCGAAACTTGTCAACAAAGCCATCAGTGCTGAAACTGGTCAGACTGACTATGACGCAACACGCAAGCATGGCCGTGACATGGGTTCCTCATCCGGTGCTGGTCCTCAGAAGCGCCGCGTGTGGGTGCCCAACACCGCCCTGCCACCCAGGTTCACACCGAGGCCATCTTTCCAGGCGCCTCGCCCTGTTCAACAGTCTGCACCGGCCAAGCCCTATGGGGGTCCAACCAATAATGCTCCTCCACGTACCAGTTATGTGACTTGTTTCAAATGTGGGGAATCTGGTCACTATATGCGTGAGTGTCCCCAGACCAACCCCAATCAATCTGCTAAAGCTGTTGGCCGTGGCAAGCCGACAGGAAAAATATTCCACGCCAAGCCGGTCGCTGCTTCACGTGGCCATGTCAACTGTATCTCTGCCGAAGAAGCTCAAGAGGATCCCAACGTCGTTCTCGGTACGCTTCTTGTTAATTGCCACCCGGCATCTGTTCTTTTCGATACAGGAGCCTCTCATTCTTTTATATCTGAAAACTATGCTCGCTTGCATAACGCCGCATTCGGTGATATGCCAACCTCTATGGTAATTCAAACTCCGGGATCCAAATGGCAAACCTCTAGAGTAAGCCATGGAAATGAAATCCAAGTCGACAGACTTGTTTTCCTTGCATCTTTGATAGCCCTTAAATCTTCAGATATTAATGTCATTTTGGGTATGGACTGGATGTCAGCTCATCAAGCCAAAATTGATTGCTTCTCTAGGACTGTTCAACTCACCCATCCTTCGGGGAAGATAGTCAATGTCTTGACCCGAATAGCCAAGGGACAAATATATTCTCTTAACGCCAGCCCTTTGCCAGACCTTGAGGACGTTCCGGTAGTCCGTGACTTCCCGGATGTCTTTCCAGAGGAATTGCCAGGTGTTCCACCTGACAGGGATGTTGAGTTCGTAATCGACCTCATCCCCGGAACCGTTCCGATTGCTAGAAGACCTTATAAGATGGCACCACTAGAACTAGCCGAGCTTAAGAAACAACTCGATGAATCCTTGAAAAAGGGTTTCATCCGCCCTAGTTCATCTCCGTGGGCTTGCCCCGTCCTATTCGTCAAGAAGAAGGATGGTACGGACCGGATGGTTGTAGATTACCGACCTATCAATTTGGTCACAATCAAGAACAAATATCCAGTTCCCAGGATCAACGATCTGTATGATCAGCTCGCTGGATCCTCAGTCTTCTCCAAGATGGATTTGAGGTTGGGATACCATCAAATCAAAATCAGAAACGGGGACATTCCTAAAACGGCCTTTGTTACTCGCTATGGCCAATACGAGTACACCGTCATGTCCTTCGGTTTAACCAACGCTCCAGCCACTTTTTCTCGGTTAATGAACTCAATCTTCATGGAGTATTTGGATAAATTCGTCGTAGTTTATCTCGATGATATACTCATCTACTCCAAGAACGAGGAAGAACATGCCGAACATCTAAGGCTAGTGTTGCAGAAACTTCGAGAGCATCGCCTTTATGCCAAATTTTCTAAATGTGAATTCTGGTTGCCAGAAGTGACCTATCTGGGTCATGTAATATCTGGTAAAGGTATTGCTGTTAACCCTGAGCGAGTTCAAGCCGTCCTTGATTGGACTCCGCCTGAATCGGTCAAGCAAGTTCGGAGTTTTCTAGGCTTAGCGAGCTATTGTCGTCGCTTTGTCGAGAACTTCTCCAAAGTTGCTAAACCCCTAACCGAACTCCTCAAGAAAGATAAGAAGTTCGAATGGACTCCACAATGTGAGCACAGCTTTCAGGAACTGAAAAGACGCCTGACCTCTGCTCCCGTACTGGTACCGCCAGACTTCTCCAAGGACTTTGTTATCTACTGCGACGCCTCGCGACAAGGACTAGGTTGCATTCTTATGCAAGATCGACACGTAATTGCTTACGCTTCACGGCAATTGCACCCACATGAGGAGAATTATCCTACTCATGATCTAGAGCTTGCAGCCGTAGTCTATGCACTTAAGACCTGGCGACATTACCTCCTCGGTAATCGTTGCGAAATATTCACTGATCACCAAAGTCTAAAGTATATTTTCACCCAACCGGATTTGAATCTCAGGCAGAGACGTTGGGTTGAATTGATCACAGACTTCGACTTAGGAATAACCTATACCCCAGGGAAAGCCAACGTCATGGCCGATGCGCTAAGTCGTAAATCTTATTGTAACAACCTGATGTTACAACAAAGTCAACCGCTTCTCCATGAGGAATTTCGGAAGCTTAACCTTCACATTGTACCTCAAGGGTTTCTTTCCACCTTGGTGGCAAAACCTACTCTTACGGATCAAATCATCGCTGCCCAAAAGCGAGATAAGGGAATATCTAAAATCAAAGAGAACATTGCTAGCGGAGGTGCTAGTTGTTTCTCCACTAATGATCATGGTGTTGTGTACTTTGAGAACCGTCTAGTGGTTCCCAAGAACCAGCATCTACGGCAGTTGATCCTTAAGGAGGCTCATGAATCTCCTCTCACCATTCATCCCGGTAGCACTAAAATGTATCAGGACCTACGCCAGAGGTTCTGGTGGACTAGGATGAAGAGAGAAATTGCTCAGTATATTGCAAATTGCGACGTCTGTCGTCGTGTAAAAGCAGAGCATCAACGGCCTGCTGGCACCCTTCAACCCTTAGCTATTCCTGAATGGAAATGGGATAAAATTGGTATGGATTTCATTACCGGTTTTCCCAGGACCAAGAGAGGGAATAATGCTATTTTCGTCGTGGTCGATCGTCTTTCCAAAGTAGCTCATTTCTTACCTGTTCGTGAGAGTATAACCGCTAGTCAGCTGGCAGACTTATACCTCTCCCGAATAGTGTCCCTCCATGGTGTTCCTTTGGAAATTAACTCGGATCGAGGAAGTCTTTTCACCTCTCGATTTTGGGAAAGTTTTCAAAATGCTATGGGAACCCGTCTCTCCTTCAGCACCGCTTTCCACCCTCAGTCGAGTGGTCAAGTGGAACGCGTCAACCAAATTCTAGAAGACATGCTTCGAGCCTCTGTTATCTCTTTCGGAATGGACTGGGAGAAGTGCCTTCCATTTGCCGAATTCGCTTACAACAACAGCTATCAATCTAGCTTGGGTAAAGCCCCTTTTGAAGTTCTCTATGGACGACGATGTCGAACACCCCTTAACTGGTCAGAGACCGGGGAAAGACAATTCTTTGGCCCGGACATGATTCAGGAAGCAGAAGATCAAGTTCGTATCGTTCGTGAAAAGTTGAAAACAGCCCAATCTCGTCAAAAGAGTCAATATGACCGAAAACATAGGGCTATGACTTTCGAGGTTGACGAGAAGGCTTATCTTTGGGTCACCCCTCTGAAGGGAACCCATCGTTTCAGTATCAAAGGCAAATTGGCTCCTCGTTACATTGGACCTTTTCGCATTCTTGCCAAACGAGGAGAAGTTGCCTACCAGTTGGAACTACCTCCGCACCTCTCCAGAGTTCACGATGTCTTCCACGTTTCTCAACTCAGGCGTTGCTTCTCGGATCCTATCCGTGAAGTGGACCATGAAACGCTTGATCTCCAAGATGATCTTACATATCGAGAGTATCCCATTCGTATCCTCGATCAAGCCGAACGTACCACGCGACGTCATAATATCAAGTTTCTCAAGGTTCAATGGTCGCACCATTCTGAGGATGAAGCAACTTGGGAAAGGGAGGATCATCTTCGACTCGAGTATCCCGCCTTCTTCCCGGAGGAACCCAAATCTCGGGACGAGATTCTTTTGAGTGGGGGTGAGTTGTCACACCCTAGCTAGTCATGCATTAGAGTGTTGCATCATGTTTACTCTTTCATCAGAAACTTGAAATGGGGATGACAGAACCCCCAGTCCCCTCTGAAACCAACTAGGGTTACTAAAATAATTTTTCAATGAACCTGAAATGCCCTTCTAAAATGCCCATCATTTTTGCCTTGGTTCAGAGCCTCTGCCAAAAGTGGTGCACATTTTCCTAGGCCATCCTAGGGTTTTTGAATTAAATCATAAATATTTGAATTTGGGCATCTAAAATAATATAAAATATTTAAATGCTCAAATATCTCCAAACTAAAATGTTTCATGTTGGAAATAATCCAACTATGGGCCAGGAATAGTTTGGTGATTTTTGAAGTTGCCTAGGTATTTTATTTAATTCAACAAAGTTGCAGATATATTAAATAAAAACAGAAATAGAAAAAAGGGGAAAACTTACCTGGCGCCACCGCAGGCCCACCAGCCAGCCCACCTGGCCGGCCCAGCCCGGCCACCGCTCCAGCGAGCTGCTTGGCTTGCCAGGCAGGCAGCCAAGGTGCTCGGCGGCGGCACCGCAGCTCGCCACGCAGCTGCACGCTGCCCGGCCTCCCCCTCTCGCCGCCCTGGTGGCCTGGACGAGCTCCACGTCGCGCCCCGACCCTCCTGGACACCTCCATTCGCCCCCAGCTCCTCTCCCTCGCGCTCCCACGCCATGGCCGACGCCACCGTCGCCGCACCACCGTCGTAGCCGTGCTCCCCGTCGTCTCCACGCCGCGCCACCCTGTCCAGAAGCTCCGCCGCCCTCTACTCCTTCGAGCTAGCCGAGCCCCGAGCGCTCGCGTGCCTCGAAGCCGCCGCACCAACCTCGCCCGAACCGCCATCGCCGGAGATCCCCTTCGCCGTCGCCGCCGCCGCAGCTCGTCCCCGACCACGCCGTCCTCTCCGTCAAGACCACAGTGAGCTGGGCTAACTTCCCCTTCCTCTCTTTCTCTCTCTCGAGCACCACAGCGAGCGCACCAAGCTCACCCGCACGCGCCGTCGCGGACCTCGTCACCGACGTGCTTCCGGCCACACTCCGGCCACAAGATGGTGTCCATCTTGCTCACCGAGTCCCACAGCACCTAGCTAGCCACTCCACGAGCCTCACCGACCCCTCTAGCGCCAAGTTCATCCTCGACCGAACCCCGGTGGCCGCCAAAGTCGTCGCCGGCACCAACTCCGGCCACCCCGACCCCAACGGACTCCGCCAAGAGCTGCGGGTTGTCCTCAGCTCCACTCCGGTGGTCTCCGCGGTCCATTTGGTGGCCGAAAGGGCCAAAACCACTCCCGCCGCCCGCGTCGGGCTCGCCGGCGGCTAAACGCCGGCAGCCGACTTTGACTTTGACCACGGGTGGGCCCTGGTTGACTCCCCTGAGTCAATGACAGGTGGGGCCCAGCCCTGTTAATTAAACAGGATTAGTTTTAATTAAATTTTAATTAAAATAATCACCCTGACATGCGGGACCCACTGTCAGGTTTGACCCAGACCTGTTCCGTTGACCTGCTGACGTCACACTGACGTCAGGCTGACGCAGTAATTGTTTTTCTGGATTTAAATTAAATCAGGAAATTCCAAAATATTATTTAAACTTCAAAAATTCATAACTTTTATTCTGTAACTCCAAATTGGACAAATTATATATGAAAAATGATCAGAAAAATCCAATCTATCCATCTGTACTATTTTCATGCATGATCAAACAAGTTAAATTGATGTTTTAAGCAGAACAAGGAAAAGCACTTTAAAGGGGCCATGTTTGAGTTTGAAATTTGAATCTTTGATTCAAATTTGTTCAAACCCCTCTGGTTTTAGTTGCATTAGCCCAACACACTCATATTGCCATGTTTCATGCATGCATCATATTGTTGCACATTGTTTGGTGATGCTTGTGTATCGATGTCCTTTACGACAGGTTCTGCCCCCGAGGAGTACCGTGATTACCCTAACGAAGAACCATATCAGTGCATTGAACCATCAGGCAAGCAACCAACCATTTGATCATATCGATACAATCCCATGTTCTCGCTCCTGCTCTCTTTTACTGCATGAAGACAACGCGATTCAAACTGCTGTGTGCTACGGTAGTTGAACCCATTTCCTCTGCATGACCTGTCATTGCCACAGTAACTAGATGAAACCCACTAGCATGTGTAGGAGTTGATTGAGCCCTATGTATGAGTTGTTCCTACCTTGCTATGCCTGCTATGCTTAGAGTCGTGTCAGGTCTGGTTCATCTGGGTGATGGGCTGGAGTGAAATGTTATGTCGGTAAGGAGAGTGGTGTGGTGAACACGATTTGGTAAAGGTATCGATGAGAGGCCATGTAGGAGTACATGGTGGGTTGTTTCATTGAAGCCGACCTTAAGCACTGAGATCTGTATATGTGATTTAAGATACAGCTACTACCATGCATTGGGCCCTGAAATATGACCCCGCTCGACTTCTTATACACCCTAGCTCTCTGTCCAGGAGTTGCAAGTAGTTTCTGGTGTTTGTAGCCTACTGGAGGCCGTGGACAGCACTGACCGTAGGGGTGGGCTGTGATGCGGTAGGTACGTGGCACGGTGTACCGAATACCCGTTAGGTATCTCGGGAACCCTGTTCACATCGTTCGGGGCCGTATGGGAAACCTCGGCCGGACTCCCTGCGGATGGAACCTGAATAGGCGATAAACCTGGACTAGAGGCTTAAGTGTTTAGGTAGGTCGTGGTCTACACCCACGTCGGCTTTCGCTTGAAGTCTACCGAGCACATGTCGTGTGCAGACGCTAAGTGGTGGAAACATGTATGAAGAAGTACACCCCTGCAGGGTTATCATGATCTATTCGAATAGCCGCGTCCGCGGTAAAGGACTACTTGGTTGCCTATACAGTTCATAGACAAGTAAATGGAAACTACTAAAAGACTCGAGATAAGTGTGAGTGCCGAGGATGGCTCTTCCGTAGGAAGACGGAGGTGGATCCTCGGTAGTGTATTGAAGTGGTGAGTAGTGGACTCGTGTGCGCAAAACATTTCAAGTTGGGGTATCGTAGGATAGCCTAGCCAGGAGTCAAAGCTGGCTTGCTGCAATAACTCCACCAACCCTTCTTGATACTATGCATGTATGTAGGGTCTGATGTAAGTCTTGCTGAGTACCTTTGTACTCATGTTGCTATAATCTACATTTTTACAGAAGACGCTGCAACCCCTTCTGATGGGTTCTATGTAGACGTTGACATCAACGAGTAGGCTAAAGACCTAGGTGGTGACCCTGAGCTTGTGATGGACCACGTAGTATAGCTAGGATTTTCAAGCCTCTTTTATTTTACTAGTTGTCTATACCCAGACAATGTACTTCCGCTGCTGGCTTGTATGACTGTATGACTTGTATGTTGGGTCGTGAGACCCGTACCTTTGTGAATGTTATGTATGGCTCCCTGAGCCTTAAATAAAGTACTTGTGTCATAGAGTCATGTTGTGATGCTTCGTTGTATTTGCACATATCGAGCATATTGTGTGTATGATTGAAATGCTTGGTATGTGTGGGATCTGACTATCTAGTTGTTTATCTTTAGTAGCCTCTCTTACCGGGAAATGTCTCCTAGTGTTACCGCTGAGCCATGGTAGCTTGCTACTGCTCTGGAACACTTTGGCTGGCCGGCATGTGTCCTTCTTTGTTCCTGTGTCTGTCCCTTCGGGGAAATGTCACGCTTTGAGTACCGGAGTCCTGTTAGCCCGCTACAGCCCGGTTTACCGGAGTCCTGCTAGCCCAGTGCTACAGCCCGGACCCACTTGCTGATGACCAACACGTTCGAAGCTGGGTCATGGATGCCTGTCCCTGTAAGTCTGTGCCACTTTGGGTTTACGACTAGTCATGTCAGCCCAGGCTCCTTATCATATGGATGCTAGCGACACTATCATATACGTGAGCCAAAAGGCGCAAACGGTCCCGGGAAAAGGTAAGACGACACCCGTGGGGATACCGTGCGTGAGGCCGCAAAGTGATATGAGGTGTTACCAGCTAGATCGATGTGACATCGAGTCGGGGTCCTGACAGTGGTGAACTACAATATGCAAGGGATGACAAAAACGATTCCCGAGCTCTTCACGATGCTAAAATCGACGAAAGTAGAAATCAAGAAAGAGCATCAAGTGTTGATGGTTAACAAGACCACTAGTTTCAAGAAAAGGGGCAAAGGAAAAGATAGGGGACTTCAAGAAAGAATGGAAAGCAAGTTGCCACTCCCGTGAAGAAACCCAAAGCTACACCTAAGCCTAAAACAGAGTGCTTCTATTGCAAAGGGAATGGTCACTGGAAGCAGAACTACCCCAAATACTTGGCAGATAAGAAGGATGGCAAAGTGAACAAAGGTATATTTTATATACATGTTATTGATGTGTACTTTACTAGTGTTCATAGTAACCCCAAGGTATTTGATACTGGTTCAGTTGCTAAGATTAGTAACTCGAAACAGGAATGGCAAAATGAACAGAGACTAGTTAAGGGCAAGGTGACGATGTGTGTAGGAAGTGATTCCAAGGTTGATAAGATCACCATCGCACACTCCATCTACCTTCGAGATTAGTGTTGGAACAAAATAAATGTTATTTTTTGTTTGCGTTGAGCATGAATATGATTCGATCATGTTTATTGTGATACGATTATTCATTTAAATCTGAGAATAATTGTTGTTCTATTTACATGAATAAAACCTTCTATGGTCATACACGCAATGTAATGGTTTATTGAATCTCGATCGTAGTGATACACATATTCATAATATTGATGCCAAAAGATGCAAAGTTGATAATGATAGTGCAACATATTTGTGGCACTGCCGTTTAGGTCATATTGGTGTAAAGCGCATGAGGAAACTCCATACGGATGGATTTTTGGAATCACTTGACTATGAATCATTTGATACTTGAGAACCATGCCTCATGGGAAAGATGACTAAAACTCCGTTCTCCAGAACAATGGAACGAGCCACTGACTTATTGGAAATAATACATACCGATGTATGCGATCCGATGATTGTTGAGGCTCGCGGATGGTATTGTTATATTCTGACCTTCACACATGATTTGAGCAGATCACTACAAAAAAAGACACATCCGTGACATTTTGGGCCGAACGAAAAATTTCTGTCATACTTATGACACTTCTATGATGATAATTGTGACAAAACCTGGTATCATCATAGATGTGGTGGGGTTCTACTTCTATGACAAAAAATCATGATAGAAAATGGGCTTTTCGTCCTGGGCGGGCCGGAGACATAGCTGCATGACATTCTTTGGGCCGTCCATGATAGAAAAAACCATGGTAGAAGCGAGGGCGAGGAAAATATCTGGGAGTTCCCGGTTACGGTGGGTGGTCGGGGGCCGAGCGATGCGCCTTTCTCTCATACGTAAGCACATGTGTGCGGGGCGTTGGGCTCTAACTGAACCCGAGCGAGGTGTTGGGCTCTAACTGAACCCAAGCGATTGCACTGCAGGCTACGCTTTACTGAACCAGGGCGATCGATCGATCCCTTGCTGTTAACTGAACCCGAGTGTGATTCCTTTGCTACTGCTACTAAATAAAGCCGATCGATGCTGCCTCTAGATTAATAGTGAGTGTTGTTGAGGGGGTTTGGATGAACAATTCCCAGTGGGGGGTTGGATGAATAGGACCCCGTGGTAGTAGAGGCCGTTGCCGCTGGATGAACAATACCCTGATCGATCGAGACGGTGGATGAACAGCACCCCGTGGAGGACTGGATGAACAGGACCCCATGGAGGGTTGGTTGAACAATAGCCGGTGGAGGGCTAGATGAATAGTAGCCCGTGGAGGGGTGGTTGAACAGGACCCCGTGGAGAGGGGTGGTTGAACAGTAGCCGGTGGAGGAGCGCGCGGTGGAGGCTGGATGAATAGGAGCCCATGGATGAATAGTCGCAGGTGGATGCTGGAGGAGGTCAATGATGGATGAACAGTAGCTCATGGAGGATGGAGGAGGTCGATCGTGGAGATGAACAGTATCCCGTGGAGTCCTGTTTTGCGGTACGCCACACCCCTCCCGATGAACAGGACCCCTGTTTCGACCGTAGCGCTCCAACACAAGTCCGTTTCCTCCACACCCCTCCCGGTCAATAGGACCCCGTTTCCACCATAGGAGGTCCATCTCCTCCATTTTGCGGTACGCCAGACCCCTCCCGATGAACAGGATCCCGTTTCGACCATGGCTGGTCAAACATAAGGCCGTTTCCTCCGTTCTGTAGTTCGCCAGGCCTCGTTTCCATCGCATGTTCTGTCCAAACCGGTTGGCTCCTGATGAACACGACGATGACGCAGTTTCTCCGTTCCAACCCAGCCATGTACATGAGCCTTGGCCGTATGTATGCGTGAGTAGGCGTTCGAGACCCCACCTGTATGTACGTACGTGGCCGTATTTACTTTCTTGCAACATGGACGATGTACATACGTGTACATGCTACGTGCGCGCCTCTACTACGACACGTGCGCACCTCTACTATGACACGTGCCCTTCCTTACACAGCCACGGTTCATCGTTGCAGCCTGCAGACAGACCGATTGTATATACGTACACGTTCATGACCGGAATGACAATGCTACGTACGCTTCGACCAGGTGGGTCCCGACTGTCAGGCACTTCCTTGCGTGCGAAGATGTAGCTGGTGGGTCCTAGCAGTCAGGGGGGCGAATCATATTTTTTGCCAGTAATATGGAAGCACTTCCTTGCCTGCGAAGATGTAGCTGGTGGGTCCCAGCAGTTAGGGGGAGAAAACATTGTTTTTCAGGGTAAAAAGAATGCAGTTGCATGCATGCGTCCATGGGCGTGGTGCGTCCCCACTGTCAGCCTCTCACGTACAGTCATCTTTCGATGACTCTTAGTTGTTGACCATGTTGACCACACCGTGCCGAGTGCACCAAGGCCGATGGACGACGACGAGGCCTCAAACTGGAATGACTCGGAGATGGGGAAGACGCAGTAGTGGAGTCGCAGATGGAGAGGAGTGGGAAACTTGACTGGTTCGGGTGCGCGGGAGCACTCCCGCCCACGGGAGACGGGGGCAAGGACAGAGGTTGAAGGAGCACGGCTGTTGGATTAACATCCAATGGTCCAGCTGCTAGAATCATTTCTTGATTAAGTTGACAAAGCCCTAGGTACACGTCTGCTTAGTAAGCCCACAAGTTAGCCACCAAATCTGGCGGGTCCCAACTGTCATCGGGAGGAATGGTTTTTTCGCATAACAAGGAGGCACTTCCTTCCGTGCGAAGATACAGCCGGTGGGTCCTAGCTATCAGGGGGAGGAAACATCTTAATAAGGAGGAACTTTCCTTACGTGCGACCATGGACCTCGTGGGTCCCAGCCGTCAGGCTCCCCAAGTACAGTCCTCTTCCTATGAATCTCGTCTATTGACCACACCGCGTCAAGCACAGCAAGGCGATGGACGACGGCGAGGCCCCAGACTGGAACGAACCGAAGATGGGGAAGATGGGGTAGTGGAGTCGCAAACAGAGAGGAGTGGGATACTTGACTGGTTCGGGTGCGGGGTGGGCCAACACTCAGCAGAGAATAACAAGAGGTGCAGAGTGGAGGGATGGTCTGGCCGTCGGCGGGGTAGCGTTTCACTAAGGTACGTAAAACAACGCCGCTGGACTCCGGAGGTTGGAGTAGGCGGTCCCGGCTGAGGGAGTCCTGGATTTGGGGGGTCCTCGGGCGTCCGGACTATGGTACGTGGGCCGGACTGGTAGGCTGTAAAGATACAAGACCGAAGACTATCTCCCGTGTCCGGATGGGACTCTCCTTGGCGTGGAAGGCAAGCTTGGCGTCCTGATATGAAGATTCCTTTCTCTGTAACCTACTTTGTATAACCCTAGTCCCCTCCGGTGTCTATATAAACCGGAGGGCTTACTCCATAGGGACAAGAATCATTATTGTAGTCATACAAGCAAGACTTCTATGGTTTTAGCCATTACGATCTTGAGGTAGATCAACTCTTGTAATACTCATATTCATCAAGATCGATCAAGCAAGAAGTAGGGTATTACCTCCATACAGAGGGCCCGAACCTGGGTAACATCGTGTCCCCTGTCTCCTATTACCATCGACCTTAGACGCACAGTTCGGGACCTCCTACCCGAGATCCGCTGGTTTTGATACCGACATTGGTGCTTTCATTGAGAGTTCCGTTGTGTCATCGAAGACAGGATTGATGGCTCGCCTTGTTATCAAGGACAGTATCACCGCCGGAGGTGCCCTGACCTCAGGCCAAACCCTCCGGTTGGGAGGCTCTACCATGACCGCCCATACGGCCACTAAGCCAACGATGACTTCTCGGGTCATCGAAAACCACCTCCGTGTTAGCTCCGAATACTCTAAGTAGATGGATCCGGCTGAGTTATCGTCTTTGAACGAGCTCCTAGATCACATCGCCTCCCTGGGGGTCGCTACAAACTACGGTCGGATTGGGCTTAAACCCGACTAGAGAGAAATTAAATCTCTGCCGGTCCATTAAGCCGCACAACTCATCGGCCATTAAGCCGCCGGTCTCTATTAAATGGAACCGATCTATCTCACAGCTGGATTAGCAGTTCGGCCTCCGTCGTTCTCCTTGCAATCATGCAAACTTTACACCGCGCATGCATAATTAGGTACTTAAAATACCCTGGTCATCGGCGGAGGCACAATACGGGCAAGCCTACAAGCACTCCCATTTCCTTCTTTTCCTTTCTAACTATTCTTTTTTTCTATTTTATCACAGGTGACACAAATATGGGTCATCGCACGGACTCTTTCAGAGTTCGGCTTCATACACTTACCCAAAGGTTATTCCTGTTAAAGGAATCCTTCCGCCGAGGCAAGGCGGCGCAGATGTGCGACAGGAGGTCCAAATAATTTTGTGTAGACCGCACTCTCTATTTCGAGCCTGTAAAGTGCTTTCTCCCTCAGCCTTCGACCACCGGCATGTCAAATAGCCTGGGTCATGGCGTTATTATTTGTAAAATGGCAATTGACATATCGATCAGGTCCCAGTGAACATAATCCGTATCCAGTATTCGCTTTTCTAAAGAGCTGAATCTCCCCGGTTGTTTCACACTCGCACCTCGGCACATGTTGCCAGGGGCTCGATATGGGAACAAATGAGTTGCCGACAAGTCCGAACAGCTTTATAGCACACTTCGGCGTTGCGAGTTTGGCCTTATATGCATCAGCTCCGAATCATTTCTTTGGTCAATAGTTGGGTTGCCCGGCTCCTATGCTTACTACCTTATGTTCTGCTATATCGGCTAGGGTAGTAAAGGGAGAACTACTGCGATAGTGTCCCGCTTTATCCGGATGAGCACCTCAGTAGAGAAAGTCGAAAACTGACTGTCTTGATGCGGCGAGAGCTGGTCAACCACTTGATGACTTATTAGAATCTTTCGTGATTCCTTCTGTATTACACGAAGGACCGTTCTTCTGGTCACCCATGTAACGCACCGTATTCGGATAACTACGTACATACCATGGGCTATATCGTAGACCCACCGTCAAACTCCTATGGCTAAGTGAAAGTGCTAAAGCCCTATAGTATGATTGCCTAGTTTGCCGCATTGACACCTCCTTCACGGACCAAGACGTTGATTCAAGAGTGCTCAAGTGCTTTTCCGAACACCCCCGTATTTTATGCAGGGGGGCTGAAGCCGACGACTGGAAAACTTTCAGATTATACAAAAGCAGCCGCACAGGAGGAGCCAAAACTTCTAGGCATAGCCTTAAAATACCATAATATTGTTTTTACAATCTCAATACACTTCACTCGAATATCATCTCTTTCGAGCACTGACCCTCTATCAAGCGGGCACCCTCTAATATATCCTTGAAATAATGCTCTGGCGTATGATGCTCTTGCCCTTGGGTGGACTTTTTGCTGCAATATCGGTGGCCTTCATCTTCGCCCAGTACGTCTTGACACGGGAAAAGGCCATCCGTGCACCTTCAATGCACGTTGACCGCTTAACAGCGTCGATACGCGGCACTGCATCAACTAATCACTGCACCAAATCGAAATAGCTCTTCGAAACTGGCTCAGTCAGCCACAACCGGACTACGTCGTCCTTCATGACAGAACCAGATATCTTGTGGAGCTCGGCCTACTGGGCCATCTATTCGTTCAGCAACGACGGGCGCTTCGGCGTGCCGAATTGTGACCGAAAAAGCTTCTCTGTCGCATACCCTTCTTGCGCTTCGTAAAACTGTGCCGCATCGGAGGCGCTCTTTGGCAAATCCAAAAAGGCGTCTGGAGAGCTCCACATTTTATTATGTGGGGAATACTTCGGATCGCCGAATTTAGTCTGTAATAAGAAAGGCTTACCGGCCGCTATCTCCCCAGCTTACCGGATCTCTTCCCGAGCCGCTCTAGACTCAGATCATGCTTCTCTCGCCTCTTGTAAGGCCTTGTCAAGATCGGCCGCTTTGGTTTTGTTATCCCTCTCAAGGAATTCGCACCGGGCAATGGCTTCCTTCAGCTCGCGCACCATAGTGGCCATTCTCTCCTCGCACTGGCGCTGAGCAGCTTGTCCGGCTTCTAACTCATCAGCTGCCTTCTTGGCAGCCACATTACTCATCTGGGCTTGCTCCTTGGCTCGGGCAAGTTCAGCCCGAAGGGTCTCAACTGCGATAGCACCATCTGCAGATATGCATGTCTCAGAATATAATTCTAGCTGCGTGCTGATGTTATTATATATACATACCCTAACACATACCTTGCACCTCGTCGAGTCGCCTGTTAATAAGCGTGATGTCGTTATCCGCCACATCAAGTTTGTGCTCCAGACCTGCAACCTCTATAGCGTGGGCAGTCGTCATGGAGGTAACAACCTGTGCTTCAAGTAATTAGATTATTTCCTGGGGACATCTTTTTCGATCCTCTGATTGCCTCCCTTTGGACGCCAACCAGAGTCTCAGGGGCTACTATCTATACAATCGAAAATATAACATTACATACATCAAAGCCTCTTAGTAGGCCCATGAAGGCTTCATTCAATCTGCTTTTCGCGGACAGAATCCTTTCAACCACCGTACCCATCAAGGTACGATGCTCCTCTGAGATTGACGAATACCGCAACATGTCCATCAGTGTATCCGGCGCTTTCGGATTCCTGGAAGCAGCTGTGGGAGTACGGACTCCCTTTGAAAGGATATGTCTGCTCGACCCTAGAGTCGTCTCCGGCTGTAAACCAGATAGTCCAGAGCCTTTATTGTTATCCCCCGTAGGGACCGCACATTTTGGACCCTGGGCTGCCAAAGTTTCACCTTGGGGCCATGTCTCCATTATCCTCTATTGATCGGGAGAGATCCTCCAGGACGACACCTCGACGTTGTCCACCTTGTTGGGCGAGGAAGCTTGTGGAGGCGTCTCGCTTTCCATCATTTTGGAAGGAGATCCCCCGAGGAGGAGGATTGTTGAGGAGGACCGTGCGCCGGACTACAAAATGCATATTTTAGATGTTACCTTTGTAACAAGAAAAGGAACAGGATATGTTTAAAACAACTTTGTTCACTTATGATTCGGCTAGAAGCTTGTCCTTACGAAGGAACTGTGTGACAACGTCACCTTCCGAGCGTGAACCACCCGACAGGGGCGTCTTGCCTCGCTTAGGAGCCCTTACCTCCCAACTTCCGGAGGCGGCCCTTTTCTTACCATAGGGAGAAAGGATGTCAGCTTCTCCTTCTCTTTTGTCTTCGAAAGAGGGAGCCTTAATCTCCTAGAACACAGTGACTGGTTTACCTCCGGGATGGAAGCCACCTTGGGCTCCCCCGCTCTCCTCATTGTCCTCTTCCACCAGCGCCTGGTATGGCGCCGGGACAAGCATCCTTGTTAGCACGGGACTAGCTGAGTCTTCGAGAAGAGGATCCGAACACCTGATTCAGTCCGCCTTCTTTATCCATCCCTGGAAGAAGATGGTTTTCTAAGTATCTTATTATCAGATGCTTATCTAAGTTGTATTCGAGAGTCAAGTGCTTATCGAGGTATCCGAATGGTTGCATTCAAGGCCGACGTCCTCTGTAGTATCCGGCCATTGTTTTCGTGCCCTGAAGAATAATTTCCACATTCCTTTGTGCGTTGTGCTGAAGAAGTGCTGAAGGGTTCGTGGTCCTTCCGGATTGAACTCCCACGGGCGAAGAGGCCGCCGCTGGCATGGTAGGACCTGAAGGACTAGCATTACTTGGATTACATTGATGAGTCCAATGACCTTCTCAATAAGGCTCCGGATGTGTCTCTGTAGAGTCTGCACTTCGTCGATTGATCCCCAGTCCAACCCCTTATTGATCGATGATGCGAGCTGAATTGGAGGGCTAGATCGGAACGCAGGTGTAGCCACCCACATGGTGCCGCGGGGTTCGGTGATATAAAACCACTCCTGCTGCCATAAGTCGGAAGATTCTGTGAAGGATCCTTTTAACCAAAAAGCATTGATAAGTTTGCTCATCATAGCACCACCGCACTCTGCTTGTTTCCCATTGACTACCTTCGGCTTCACCTTAAAGGTCTTGAGCCACAAGCCGAAGTGTGGGGGAATACGGAGGAAGACTTCACATATGATAATGAACGCCGAGACATGAAGAAATTAGTCTGGAGCTAGATCGTGAAAATCTAGCCCGTAATAGAACATGAGCCCTCGAACGAAGGGGTGGAGAGCAAACCCTAGCCCTAGGAGGAAGTGGGAGACGAATACGACCCTCTCGCTGGATCTGGGAGTAGGGATAACCTGCCATTGAGCAGGAAGCCTGTGGGGGATTTTCGCAGTCAGGTATCTTGCCGCCCTGAGCTTCGTAATATCCTCCTCTGTGACAGAAGAAGCCATCCACCGGCCTTGAGAGCCGGTTCCGGACATGACTAGGAAACTCGAAACAATTAGATTAAACCTTGGGTGCTGGAGCTCGAGGCTAGAGAAGGGTTGGCGTGAGGAAGCAAGACAAGTCTTGGTCCCTTTATAAAGGCAATGAATACCGAACGCCTCCTCCTAAGCCTTAAAACCTGCATATTCTTAAGAAATCATGCCAACAGGATGGTTAGGATACCCACGCACGTATTGATGAGGATCCCGCAATAAGGGGACACGACCTCTGCTTCGACAAGACGTGCCAATGAAACCGCGTCTCGGAACATGGAGCGACGGGCGAAAAAACGGTTCAATATAATAACCGGGTAGTGACGCGATATCACATTGCAGAAAAGTTGTCAACAGATTGGACTCGCAAAATATTATTTCCTCCGCGGTGGTGTGTGGTATTTGTTTTGCAGAGTCGGACACGTTCGTTGCGTCCGAAGTCTGTGTTGGAGTATTCGGAGAAGGAACCCACCTTGCAATACGGAGAGTAAATTGCTCAAAGCCACCACATTTGTGGCGAGGATACTCCAAAACTACCGTTTTTGCCGAAAATCTCAAAAAACCACCAACTCTGCGGAAAGTGAGTAACAGATTGCACTGATTCGAAATTGAGCTGTGTCTAACAGCAAAGCTGACGGGTGGGACCGGTCTGGCTGGGCTGATGTGGCGAAGACTAAACCTAGTCGTTGTTTGACCTGCTGAGGTGGAGAGGGGGCCCACCTGTCAGCCACATCATCGAGGTCCACGATGAGCGCTCGAGCCCGTTGACTGGAGGCGGTCTTCGGGGGGGAAAGGGAGGAACCACCAGGAGGCTCGCCGGCGGCCACACATCTTGTCTCCTCTCTCCTTTCCTTCTCTTCCCTCCTCTCCTTCCTTTTCACAGGAGCTGCGGCCATGGATGAACGACAACGGCGAGCCCCCCCCCCACCCCGGTGCGCCCTTGCCCGCTCCGGCGAGGCCGAACTCCGGCGTGTCCGCGCCCCTGCCCACTCCAGCGAGGTTGAACCCCTCCGGCGAGATCGAGGCACCCCGTGCCCGCTCCGGCCCCGTGTGCCCGTACCCCTGCCCACTCCGGCGATACCAAGGCCCCGCGCCTGCCCGCTCCGGTGAGACCGAGGCCCCGCGTGCCCGCTCTGGCGAGGCGGAGCCCGCGCGTGCCCGCGTCCCAGCCTACTCCGGCGAAGCCGAGGCCCTGCGTGCCCGCTCCGGCGAGGCGGAGCCCGCGTCCCAGCCTACTCCGGCGAGGACGAGGCCCTGCGTGCCCGCATCGCTGCTGTAGGCTGCTGGGGAGGAGGCAGCGGACCACGGCGCCTTGCGGGGTGGATCCGGTGGCCGGTTCCTAGATCCGGCGGCTAGTGACGAGGGAAGCTCGTAGGGCGTCGCCGGCGCGCCACCGCCCCGCGTCCGCGCCTACAGCGCTGCCGCATCTCGTCCGCGCCCTCGCGCTTGTGCCTGCAACGTCGTCGCCCCGCCTGCGACTGCAGCACCGCCGCGCGCGGGAGAAAAGGCGGAGGAGGCGTGGTGTAGTCGGGGTCGTCGCCGCCGGGGCAGGGCCGGAGTCAACGGGGGGAGAGAGAGGGGAAAAGATTTGTAAGCAGGAAGAAAGATGTGTGGGAATGACATGTGGGACCCTTGTCCACGTCAGCGTATTGTTCAGGTAGATTTGTCCACGTAGACCCGACAGGTGGGCCAGCGCTATCAGTTTCCGATTAGTCGCGACTCACAACTCGTTTAGTGCAATCTGTTACTCACTTGCCGCAGAGTTGGTGGTTTTTTGTGATTTTCGGCAAAAACGGTAGTTTTGGAGTATCCTCGCCACAAATGTGGTGGCTTTGAGCAATTTACTCCAATACGGAAGACAGTTTGCGCACCGGACACCTCGTCATTGAAGCCTGGTTCATGGGCTACTGAGGGAGTCCTGGATTAGGGGGTCCTCGGGCGTCCGGACTATGGAACATGGGCCGGGCTGATGGGCTGTAAAGGTACAAGACCGAAGACTATCTCTCGTGTTCGGATGGGACTCTCCTTGGCGTGGAAGGCAAGCTTGGTGTCCTGATATGAAGATTCCTTTCTCTGTAACCGACTTTGTATAACCCTAGTCCCCTCCCATGTCTATATAAACTGGACGGCTTAGTCCATAGGGACAAGAATCATAATCATAGTCATACAAGCTAGACTTCTAGGGTTTTAGCCATTACGATCTCGAGGTAGATCAACTCATGTAATACTCATATTCATCAAGATCAATCAAGTAGGAAGTAGGGTATTACCTCCATAGAGAGGGCCCGAACCTGGGTAACATCCTGTCTCCTGTCTCCTGTTACCATCGACCTTAGATGCATAGTTCGGGACTCCCTACCCGAGATCTGCTGGTTTTGACACTGACACCGGCAGCGCTGGGGGAAGAAGACGAGAGATTGAAGAAGAATGCCGACCGTTGGATGTAAATCCAACGCCTTGTTAGGCTTAGACCTACTCGCCCACATGTCAGCCAGTCCATTTGTTTTTAGTCCATTTGGTGGGATGGGTGAAACAATGATGTAGCATCTATGCAGCCCGTTTATATATATGGTAGAATTTAAAGCCCATTTGCATTTTTCTCGAAATCCGCGGACTTGCTGGCTGGGTGAAAATATCATGTTGGACTAGACAAAGAAATGTTATAGAAACATAAACACATGATTGCACGTCTATTACTGCATTGGTCAGTAAAATCTTTGCAAGCTTATGTACGCAATTACTAGGAGTTAACTTACCAAGTTATATATAAACAATCATTATTATTTCGTAAGAACTTTCAACTTACGAAATAAAATATCATTTTAATTTGATGAGTTAATAGGACGTGGGGTATTATTATTCTTTAGGCTAGACATGGGACAGTTGAGTTGGTTCTAGGGAAAAGTACTGGGAGAAAACTTAGTTTACATCGAAAAGTAAAGTGGGAGAAAATTCAGATATAGGATTAATGAAAACAAAAAATAAAGGAAGTGGGAAGGTCTATAAAATGGTTGGACGAACGACAGGTTTAACGGAACCTTATGTTGTTTCTATTATATATATATATATATATATATATATATATATATATATATATATATATAGACACACACACACACACATATACATACATGTGTGTGTAATAAAATAAGATATAAATATAGGTTCAGTTTTGCATTCTTATAGAAAACATAGGTTCAGTTTTGCATTCTTATAGAAAAATAGAACAGAGTTGTGCATCGTCTTGAAAAAACAAACATAACTTGGGCTGATGATGTTATAGACAAGCTAGGTTGGGAGGCCTAGAGGCTGCTTGATACCTGCTGGATCCAAAAAATGTTGAAACATGTCATGGACTGCCCATGTTAAACAACAAAACCTAGGCCATGGACTCGGTGGGCCTGGGACTGTCAGCCTCTCGACGAACAGTTGTCTCCCGATTCCTCTTGTTTTGCTAACCATGCTGGGCCCAACAGACGGCGGCGCCGCGGCGAGAGCACCAAGGCGAAGGACGAGGTCGAGACCTTGGATCAAATGGACCGGAGCGGGGGAAGACACAAGCGGAGGGGAGTGCGAGGTTTGACTTGTTCGGGTGCAGGGTGTGTCGGTGGAGCTTCCGCCGCCGGACAATGTGTGGGAGTAGAGGGATGGCCAACCGCTATATAGGAAGAGGACGAAAGATTGAACAAAATAAAGAACTACAAATGGATAGGTGGCTGGTCCCATATATCTGTGTACGAGACCTGCTGGGTCCACCTCAGAAGGGGAATATGTTGGCAGGAAGGAGATTCAAAGCACGACAGCCGAGTGAACTAGTTTTTTTAAACGTACAAGTGAACTAGTTACATACATAAGCAAATAGCCACTAAAAAAGCAAACAGGTTAATGCGTTCTTCAAAGAAATATTTCGGACAAAACAGATAGTTACGACACATAGGCTAATGCATGAAACACTTAGATGATAAATGTGCTTATAAATAGATAAACTACAACACCTACACCATCCTGGCACGCTTGATCATGACACTGCAGTTGTCCGTGTACTCGTCGGTTACGGGAAGCAGACATGCCCTCATGTCCAAGATCCGCCTGTAGATGTCGTAGCATGCGTATGCGTCCTTAGCCGCGTAGGTTATGTAGGCTAGATGTAGAGGTACCTCCCACGTGTTTAGTGTTGGGGAACATAGTAATTTCAAAAAAAATCCTACGCACACGCAAGATCATGGAGATGCATAGCAATGAGAGGAAAGAGTATTGTCCACGTACCCTCGTAGACCGTAAGAGGCAGCGTTATGAGAACGTGCTTGATGTAGTCGAACATCTTCACGATCCTACTGATCCAAGTACCGAATGCACTGCACCTCCATGTTCAGCACACGTTCAGCTCGATGACGTCCCACAAACTCCGATCCAGCAGAGCTTCACGGGAGAGTTCCGTCAGCACGATGGCGTGTTGATGGTGATGATGTTTCTACCGACGCAGGGCTTCGCCTAAGCACTGCTACGATATGATCGAGGTGGATTATGGTGGAGGGGGGCACCACACACGGCTAAGGGATCAATGATCAACTTGTGTTTCTAGAGGTGTTCCCCTGCCCTCGTATATAAAGGAGCAAGGGGGGAGGCCGGCCGGCCCTCTATGGCGCGCCAGGAGGAGGAGTCCTCCTCCTAGTAGGAGTAGGACTCCCCTCTTTCCTACTCCTACTAGGAGGGGGAAAGGAAGAGGGAGAGGGAGAAGGAAAGGGCCCCCCCTCTCCTAGTCCAATTCGGACCAGAGGGGGAGGGGCGCGCGGCCTGCCCTAGGCTAGCCCTCTCTCTCTCAAATAAGGCCCATAAGGCCCATTATTTCTCCCGGGGGGTTCCGGTAACCCTCCGGCACTCCAGTTTTCTCCGAAATCACCCGGAACACTTCTGGACTCCTCGTCATGTCCGTGATCATATCCGGGACTACGAACTACCTTTGGTACATCAAAACACAAAAACTCATAATACCTATCGTCACCGAACTTTAAGCATGCGGACCCTACGGGTTCGAGAACTATGTAGACATGACTGGGACACGTCTTCGGTCAATAACAAATAGCGGAACCTAGATGTTCATATTGGCTCCCACATATTCTACGAAGATCTTTATCGGTCAAACCGCATAACAGCATACGTTGTTCCCTTTGTCATCGGTATGTAACTTGCCCGAGATTCGATCGTTGGTATCTCAATACCTAGTTCAATATCGTTACCGGCAAGTCTCTTTACTCGTTATGTAATGCATCATACCACAACTAACTCATTAGTTACAATGCTTGCAACGCTTATAGTGATGCGCATTACCGAGTGGGCCCAGAGATACCTCTTCGATAATCGGAGTGACAAATCCTAATCTTGATCTATGTCAACTCAACAAGTACCATCGGAGACACCTGTAGAGCACCTTTATAATCACCCAGTTACGTTGTGACGTTTGGTAGCACACAAAATGTTCCTACGGTAATCGGGAGTTACATAATCTCATAGTCATAGGAACATGTATAAGTCATGAAGAAAGCAATAGCAGTAAACTAAAATGATCAAGTGCTAAGCTGACGAAATGGGTCAATTCAATCACGTCATTCTCCTAATGATGTGATCCCATTTATCAAATGACAACTCATGTCTATGGTTAGGAAACATAACCATCTTTGATCAATGACCTAGTCAAGTAGAGGCATACTAGTGACAATCTGTTTGTCTATGTATTCACACATGTATCATGTTTCCGGTTAATACAATTCTAGCATGAATAATAAACATTTATCATGATATGAGGAAATAAATAATAACTTTATTATTGCCTCTAGGGCATATTTGCTTTAGTCTCCCACTTGCACTAGAGTCAATAATCTAGATTACATAGTAATGATTCTAACACCCATGGAGTCTTGGTGTTGATCATGTTTTGCTCGTGAGAGAGGCTTAGTCAATGGGTCTACAACATTCAGATCCGTATGTATCTTGCAAATCTCTATGTCTCCCACCTGGACTTGATCGCAGATGGAATTGAAGCGTCTCTTGATGTTCTTGGTTCTCTTGTGAAATCTGGATTCCTTTGCCAAGGCAATTGCACCAGTATTGTCACAAAAGATTTTCATTGGACCTGATGCACTAGGTATGACACCTAGATCGGATATGAACTCCTTCGTCCAGACTCCTTCATTTGTTGCTTCCGAAGCAGCAATGTACTCCGCTTCACACGTAGATCCCGCCACGACGCTTTGTTTAGAACTGCTCCAACTAATAGCTCCATCATTCAATATAAACACGTATCCGGTTTGCGATTTAGAATCGTCTGGATCAGTGTCAAAGCTTGCATCAACATAACCATTTACGATGAGCTGTTTGTCACCTCCATAAACAAGAAACATATCCTTAGTCCTTTTCAGGTATTTTAGGATGTTCTTGACCGCTGTCCAGTGATCCACTCCTGGATTACTTTGGTACCTCCCTGCTAAACTAATAGCAAGGCACACATCAGGTCTGGTACACATCATTGCATACATGATAGAGCCTATGGATGAAGCATGATAGAGCCTATGCTATCCAGAAATTCTATATCATTTCCAATTAACAATATGTCTCCACATATAATATTAGACATGCTACAGAGCTCCCACTCACTTTCTTGTAAATACAGGCTTCTCCAAAAGTCTGTATAAAACCATATGCTTTGATCACACTATCAAAATGTTTATTCCAACTCTGAGAGCCTTGAACCAGTCCATAAATGGATCGCTGGAGCTTGCACGCTTTGTTAGCACCCTTTGGGTCGATAAAACCTTCAAGTTGCATCATATACAACTCTTCTTCCAGAAATCCATTCAGGAATGCAGTCTTTACATCCATTTGCCAGATTTCATAACCATAAAATGTGGCAATAGCTAACATGATTCAGACGGACTTAAGCATCGCTACGGGTGAGAAGGTCTCATCGTAGTCAACTCCTTGAACTTGTCAAAAACCTTTCGCAACAAGTCGAGCTTTGTAGACAGTAACATTACCATCAGCGTCTGTCTTCTTCTTGAAGATCCATTTATTCTCGGTGGCTTGCGGATCATCGGGCAAGTCAACCAAATTCCACACTTTGTTCTCATACATGGATCCCATCTCAGATTTCATGGCCTCAAGCCATTTTGCGGAATCTGGGCTCATCATCGATTCCTCATAGTTCATAGGTTCGTCATGGTCTAGTAACATGACTTCCAGAATAGGATTACCGTACCACTCTGGTGCGGATCTTACTTTGGTTGACCTACGAGGTTCGGTAGTAACTTGATTTCAAGTTTCATGATCATCATCATTAGCTTCCTCACTAATTGGTGTAGGTGTCACAGAAACCGGTTTCTGAAACCGGTTTCTGTGATGGACTACTTTCCAATAAGGGAGCAGGTATAGTTACCTCATCAAGTTCTGCTTTCCTCCCACTCACTTCTTTCGAGAGAAACTCCTTCTCTAGAAAGGATCCATTCTTAGCAACAAAAGTATTGCCTTCGGATCTATGATAGAAGGTGTACCCAACTGTCTCTTTTGGGTATCCTATGAAGACATATTTCTCCGATTTGGGTTCGAGCTTATCAGGTTGAAGCTTTTTCACATAAGCATCGCAGCCCCAAACTTTAAGAAACGACAACTTTGGTTTCTTGCCAAACCACGATTCATAAGGAGTCATCTCAACGGATTTATATGGTGCCCTATTTAACGTGAATGCAGTCATCTCTAAAGCATAACCCCAAAACTATAGCGGTAAATCGGTAAGAGACATCATAGATCGCACCATATCTAGTAAAGTATGATTACGACGTTCAGATACACCATTACGCTGTCGTGTTCCGGGTGGCGTGAGTTGCGAAACTATTCCGCATTGTTTCAAATGAAGACCAAACTCATAACTCAAATATTCTCCTCCACGATCAGATCGTAGAAACTTTATTTTCTATTACGATGATTTTCCACTTCACTCTGAAATTCTTTGAACTTTTCAAATGTTTCAGACTTATGTTTCATCAAGTAGATATACCCATATCTACTCAAATCATCTGTGAAGGTGAGAAAATAATGATACCCGCCGCGAGCCTCAATATTCATCGGACCACATACATCAGTATGTATGATTTCCAAAAAATTTGTTGCTCGCTCCATAGTTCCGGAGAACGGCGTTTTAGTCATCTTGCCCATGAGGCACGGTTCTCAAGTACCAAGTGATTCCAAAAGTCCATCAGAATGGAGTTTCTTCATGCGCTTTATACCAATATGACCTAAGCGGCAGTGCCACCAATAAGTTGCACTATCATTATCAACTCTGCATCTTTTAGCTTCAATACTATAATACGTGTATCTCCACTATCGAGATTCAAAAAGAATAGACCACTCTTTAAGGGTGCATGACCATAAAAGATATTACTCATATAAATAGAACAACCATTATTCTCTGATTTAAATGAATAACCGTCTCGCATCAAACAAGATCCAGATATAATGTTCATGCTTAACGCTGGCACCAAATAACAATTATTCAGGTCTAATACTAATCCCGAAGGTAGATGTAGAGGTAGCATGCCGACTGCGATCACATCGACTTTGGAACCATTTCCCACGCGCATCGTCACCTCGTCCTTTGCCAATCTTCGCTAAATCTATAGTCCCTGTTTCGAGTTGCAAATATTAGCAACAGAACCAGTATCAAATACCCAGGCACTAATGCGAGAATTAGTAAGGTACACATCAATAACATGTATATCACATATACTTTTGTTCACCTTGCCATCCTTCTTATCCGCCAAATACTTGGGGTAGTTCTGCTTCCAGTGACCAGTCTGTTTGAAGTAGAAGCACTCAGTCTCAGGCTTAGGTCTAGACTTGGGTTTCTTCTCTTGAGCAGCAACTTGTTTGCCGTTCTTCTTGAAGTTCCCTTTCTTCTTCCCTTTACCCTTTTTCTTGAAACTGGTGGTCTTGTTAACCATCAACACTTGATGCTCCTTCTTGATTTCTACCTCCGCAGCCTTTAGCATTGCGAAGAGCTCGGGAATTTTTTATTCATCCCTTGCATGTTATAGTTCATCACGAAGCTCTTGTAGCTTGGTTGCAGTGATTGAAGAACTATGTCAATGACACTATCAGCAGGAAGATTAACTCCCAGTTGAGTCAAGTGGTTATGGTACCCAGATATTCTGAGTATATGTTCACTGATAGAACTATTCTCCTCCATCTTGCAGCTGTAGAACTTATTGGAGACTTCATATCTCTCAATACGGGCATTTGCTTGAAATATTAACTTCAACTCCTAGAACATCTCATATGCTCCATGACATACAAAATGTCGTTGAAGTCCCGGTTCTAAGCCGTAAAGCATGGCACACTGAACTATCGAGTAGTCATCAGCTTTGCTCTGCGAGACGTTCATAACATCTGGTGTTGCTCCTGCAGCAGGTTTGGCACTTAGCGGTGCTTCCAGGACGTAATTCTTCTGTGCAGCAATGAGGATAATCCTCAAGTTACGGACCCAGTCCGTGTAATTGCTACCATCATCTTTCAACTTTGCTTTCTCAAGGAACGCATTAAAATTCAATGGAACAACAGCACGGGCCATCTATCTACAACAACATAGACATGCAAAATACTATCAGGTACTAAGTTCATGATAAATTAAGGTTCAGTTAATCAAATTATTAAAGAACTCCCACTTAGATACACATCCCTCTAATCATCTAAGTGATCACGTGATCCATATCAACTAAACCATGTCCGATCATCACGTGAGATGGAATAGTTTTCAATGGTGAACATCAATATGTTGATCATATCTTCTATATGATTCACGCTCGACCTTTCGGTCTCCAGCGTTCCGAGGCCATATCTGCATATGCTAGGCTCGTCAAGTTTGACCCGAGTATTCTGCATGTGCAAAACTGGCTTGTACCCGTTGTATGTGAACGTAGAGCTTATCACACCCGATCATCACGTGGTGTCTCAGCACGACGAACTTTCACGACGGTGCATACTCAGGGAGAACACTTGTACCTTGAAATTTAGTGAGAGATCATCTTATAATGCTACCGTCGAAAGCAAAATAAGATGCATAAAAGATAAACATCACATGCAATCATTATAAGTGATATGATATGGCCATCATCATCTTGTGCTTGTGATCTCCATCTCCGAAGCACCGTCATGATCACCATTGTCACCGGCGTGACACCTTGATCTCCATTGTAGCATCAGTGTCATCTCGCCAACTATTGCTTCTACGACTATCGCTACCGCTTAGTGATAAAGTAAAGCAATTACAGGGCGATTGCATTGCATACAATAAAGCGATAACCATATGGCTCCTGCCAGTTGCCGATAACTCGGTTACAAAACATGATCATCTCATACAACAAAATATAGCATCATGTCTTGACCATATCACATCACAACATGCCCTGCAAAAACAAGTTAGACGTCCTCTACTTTGTTGTTGCGAGTTTTACGTGGCTGCTATGGGCTGAGCAAGAACCGTTCTTACCTACGCATCAAAACCACAATGATAGTTTGTCAACTTAGTGTTGTTTTAACCTTCTCAAGGACCGGGCGTAGCCACACTTGGTTCAACTAAAGTTGGACAAACTGACACCCGCCAGCCACCTGTGTGAAAGCACGTCGGTAGAACCAGTCTTGCGTAAGTGTACGCGTAATGTCGGTCTGGGCCGCTTCATCCAACAATGCCGCCGAACCAAAGTATGACATGCTGGTAAGTAGTATGACTTGTATCGCCCACAACTCACTTGTGTTCTACTCGTGCATATAACATGTACGCATAAACCAGGCTCTGATGACACTATTGGGGAACGTAGTAATTTCAAAAAAAATCCTACGCACACGCAAGATCATGGTGATGCATAGCAACGAGAGGGAAGAGTATTCTCCATGTACCCTCGTAGACCATAAGCGGAAGCGTTATGAGAACGCGGTTGATGTAGTCGAACATCTTCATGATCCGACCGATCCAAGTACCGAACGCACGACACCTCCTAGTTCAGCACATGTTCAGCTCGATGACGTCCCACAAACTCCGATCCAGCAGAGCTTCACGGGAGAGTTCCGTCAGCACGACGGCGTGTTGACGGCGATGATGTTGCTACCGATGCAAGGCTTCGCATAAGCACCGCTACGATATGATCAAGGTGGATTATGGTGGAGGGGGCACCGCACATGGCTAAGGGATCAATGATCAATTTGTGTGTCTAGAGGCGCCCCCCTACCCCCGTTTATAAAGGAGCAAGGGGGTAGGCTGGCCGGCCCTCTATGGAGCGCCAGGAGGAGGAGTCCTCCTCCTAGTAGGAGTAGGACTCCCCTCTTTCCTACTCCTACTAGGAGGGGGAAAGGAAGGGGGAGAGGGAGAAGGAAAGGGGGGCACCGCCCCCCCCCCTCCTAGTACAATTTGGACCAGAGGGGGAGGGGCACGCGGCCTACCCTAGGCCAGCCCTCTCTCTCTCTCCACTAAGGCTCATAAGGCCATTATTTCTCCTGGGGGGTTCCGGTAACCCTCTAGCACTCCGGTTTTCTCCGAAATCACCTGGAACACTTCCGGTGTCCGAATATAGTCGTCCAATATATCGATATTTACGTCTCAGCCATTTCGAGACTCCTCGTCATGTTCGTGATCATATTCGGGACTCCAAACTACCTTCGGTACATCAAAACACAAAAACTTATAATACCGATCATCATCGAACTTTAAGCGTGCGGACCCTACGGGTTCGAGAACTATGTAGACATGACCAAGACACGTCTCCGGTCAATAACCAATAGCAGAACCTAGATATTCATATTGGCTCCCACATATTCTACGAAGATCTTTATCGGTCAAACCGCATAAGAGCATACGTTGTTCCCTTTGTCATTGGTATGTTACTTGCCCGAGATTTGATCGTCGGTATCTCAATACCTAGCTCAATATCGTTACCGACAAGTCTCTTTACTCGTTCTAGAATGCATCATACCGCAACTAACTCATTAGTTACAATGCTTGCAAGGCTTATAGTGATGTGCATTACCGAGTGGGCCCAGAGATAACTCTCTGACAATCAGAGTGAAAAATCCTAATCTTGATCTATGTCAAGTCAACAAGTACCATCGGAGACACCTGTAGAGCACCTTTATAATCACCCAGTTAGGTTGTCACATTTGGTAGCACACAAAGTGTTCCTCCGGTAATCGGGAGTTACATAATCTCATAGTCATAGGAACATGTATAAGTCATGAAGAAAGCAATAGCAGTAAACTAAAACGATCAAGTGCTAAGTTGACGAAATGGGTCAAGTCAATCACATAATTCTCCTAATGATGTGATCTCATTTATCACATGACAACTCATGTCTATGGTTAGGAAACATAACCATCTTTGATCAACGAACTAGTCAAGTAGAGGCATACTAGTGACAATCTGTTTGTCTGTGTATTCACACATGTATCATGTTTCCGGTTAATACAATTCTAGCATGAATAATAAACATTTATCATGATATGAGGAAATAAATAATAACTTTATTATTGCCTATAGGGCATATTTCCTTCATTCAGGTCCTTGTTATCGTTATCTTCTTTCATGTTGGTGTATCAGGGGTCGATGATGGTCTCGGTGAGGTCAACCACGGAGTCCTTCTCTACCCGTTGTCGATGATCTTGTATTGCGTCTGGATGTCGACAAGCTTGTTGCACCAGATGGCTGAATCATCGCGTTCTTTCTTCTCTCCACCGTAGCGAAGGTGCAGTCAGCGCTGCCGATGAAATGGGGAATGCTCCATAACCTCTGATGGCCCTACAGCAGTGGTAGACGAGAACCTCGTCCCGCATGCATACCTGGGCGATGGCGATCCGCTGGTCCCTGTCAGGAGACAAATGGATGGGCATAAGGTATAAGTCCTGCGACCTTGTGCTTTCTCGTCCTGTAGGTACTACTTGAACTCGGCGAGGCAGAGCTTCACCAAGTCTGGATCGTTTGTGTACATCACATTCAACTTGGTGCAGCCATAGGACTGAACGGCGAACTCAAAGGGGAACTCCTTGTTGAAGTCCATATCCAGCAGGCTCACCCCCTCGGATCGCCATTGGAGTCTCTTCAAGTGAACGAGTGGGTAGGCGGCGGCGGCAGTTCGTTTTTCAGCTCTTGGGGAACTGGATTGAACAATAAACTGAGTGTGTACAGACGACAACAGTTACTACCCATCCCTCGCCTGCTGCACGCCCGGCAGAAGATGCACCCTCGGTGCATTCAAACGCCTCCATTAAGAAACCTACTCCGGCCACACGTCGGTTCACGATCAGGTCTGTATTGGCACTTTCACACAGATAATACTACCAAGTTTGAACTGTTTGTTATGGTTGTTGTCCTCTGCATCATCATGTCGTGTTTCCCATCTTGCAAGATTCAGAACCAACAAATAAGATCCGGATAATAAGTACAACAAAGATGCCTACACATCTCATTGATTCCCAGCTTGAAAAATTCATAACCAACAAATAAGATTCAAATCATAAGTACAACAAATATGCCTACACATCTCATTGATTCCCGGCTTGCAAGATTCAGAACTAACCCATTAGAGACTTTTGATAAAGTGTATATCGGGATTAAATCCATCTTGGCTAGCCGTGTCATACAACCGAAGAACTTGGCGAATGCTCTTAACCATCACAACATCTGTAGTTGAGTATTACTGTTTGCACAACACAAATAAGAAGAGCCTGATTACTATAATTGTCGCACTCCTTGAACTCAACCTGCAGCTCCACTCAGATGAGGCCTGCCTGGACTTCCATGATTCAATTCATGCACCTTTTTCTGCAGTTCACCTGAAATGAAGCAAAGATTGCATCATTCAGCTAGCAAGAAGTACTTGCTCTCGTGAGCTGGCAGGTTCTTTAGAAGTTGCACTAAAATTGAGGAACATTAAGGTTGGTTGTCCTGCTCATGTAAGGTGCAACTATAATTCGCTAATCCTTTTGTGTAGTTCCACTAAAATAAAGTGCCATTGTGGTGATGGTGACGGCTCATCTTGCAAAGGCTAATAAATGTTGCACGAGATTACCAGCAGAATTTGACGAAGATTTTGGAAACTCCAATCACCATTTTGTGCAGTTCCAACAAAATTGAGAGATGTTACCCACGTGACATTTTAGTTGAACTGCACAAGACACTCATTCCAAAAAAGAGTGTTTTGTGCAGTTCACCAAAAGGTCACAATAGCAACAAGGTGAAATGGATATCCCTATCTGCACAAAAAGATAGAAAGTAAACAGTTGCGTGTCAATAAGAATATATGAAACATACACGAAATGAAAAGAAGCATCTTAATTATGTTCATGGCAATCACGAAAGGATAGTAGAAATTTTAAAACGTCAGCAATGCTTCATGTTACCAGAAGCATTACGATCAACAATGACATTCGTCAAATATGGGATTACTTTAATGGTGGCATTGCTTGTTTACCAGATACAGAAAATCAATAGCAGCTAAAGAGTTAGTTTAAGGGCATGGGACCGTGGGGACACCAGGACACTCAGCAGCGTAAAGGATCAACTTACTTATCATACTGGGGAAAACAGCAAGAGTACCATTTGTAACTCAGTTTAATTGCATCATATCACTAGAGGCATTAGATTAAGAATAACACTGGTTAGACATGTCCCTAAGGTAACAGTGTGATTGCTTCATTTTACATGCGCCCTTACATTAACAACAGCAAAAGGTTGGTATAAGGACATGCGACAGTGGACGCATCAGCACAATGTACCTACAAGGAGGCATAAAGTGGTGATGTCGAGTTTGTTCATGCTCTGTGAGGGTAGCAAATCTAATCCTGGAGACCTTTTACTATGTGGGGGTAGAAAATCTAATCTTGGAGACCTTTTACTATGTGAGGGCAGCAAATCTAATCCTGGAGACCTTTTACTATGTGAGGGCAGCAAATCTAATCATGGAGACCTTTTACTATGTGAGGGCAGCAAATCTAATCCTGGAGACCTTTTACAATGTGAGGGCAACAATTCTAATCCTGGAGACCTTTTACTATGTGAGGGCAGCAAATCTAATACTGGAGAACTTTTACTATGTGAGGGCAGCAATTCTAATCCTAGAGACCTTTTACTATGTGAGGGCAACAAATCTAATCCTGGACATATTCTATTGACTTGTCCACCAGCCGCCACTTTCTATCCTTTTTTCAACCAATAATAGATATGTGCCTTATCCAGTTTGTACTACGTTTTCCCATTATTCCCCTTTTCAACCAAGAGACCGGTTGGGTATCCGGTCTCTACTACTTTCACCATATTATTTCCTCTTTGAATCAAGTCCTAGATTCATGCTACAACTTTCCCCCTTTATTCATTGTTTGAACCAAGTCCTAGATTCGAATGCATGAAGTAGCTTTACCTCTAATAATACTAAAAAATTAGGTGGCTTTGGAAGAGCTGATGGGAATAGAAAAAGATGCACATGCAAACACGTGGGGAGCTGGGGCAGTAGAGAAAGGCCACTTTCGAAGAACTTATACCTGAGGGTCGTCGAGATGTCGACGGTGGCAGGTCGGATCTGCGCACAATACGGCAGGGAGGAAGAAGGGTCGGAGGACCTCCCGAGCCAGCGTTGTGTCAGAGAGAATGGCACGGGCAGACGATCTGGCCCCTTCGACGGCTGTGGGTTTCCTCCCTTACCAGCGATGACCACGTGAACGATGCACCTAGTCCTCTACACACACCAGCCAAAGGGATCCGGCCAGATTTTTGACCAGCGGTGAGCAGAGAGAAAATGTCGCTACCGCTGTCTTGTTTAGATCTCGAGAGGATGAGAGAATAAAGAGAACAACCCTAGTAAAGCAAGCGCTCAGGCCCCGGCGTACATATATAGTGGAGTGATTATCTTTTTCTCTCCACAACAAGCGTTTAAATTTGTGTATGTGGCATTAAAGAAATGAAACTCTCTATTTAAGGTGAGTAACTGTACAACTCCTACTTACTACAACTACTACCTCCGTCCTGGTTTATAAGTCACCTTTGTAGTTCGTGCCAAATTTTGACCAAATATTTAGCTAACAAAATGTTAATGCATGTCAACAAAAATTATATCGTTGGATTCGTATTTCAACATAGTTAGCAATGATATAATTTTTGGTAACATGCATGAACGTTTTGTTAGTTCAATCTATAGTCAAAATTTTACACAATATACAATGGGGACCAATAAACTAGGACGGAGGTAGTAGTAGTAGTATTGTTCACTTGTGCTCCCTGGCCCTCCATTCATTGACCAACCCAACCGGTGAATAAACATGCAGTACTAGTATTTATATAGAACGAACAAGCTCAAACTATTTTCGCGTAGTTAAAAGTTGAGGGCGGGGCTTTTCCCGGGCAGTACGCGCGGCAGTTTTCGCGTAGGCGGTTTGACAAAGAGGCAAGGACGGTGAGGGAGTAGCGGATTCAACTTAGTTACTGCTAGAAAGGTCAGGCTGTCCGATTTGACGGCAGGTTACTGATGGAAAGACTTGTGATATGACTTCTCACTATAGCCATGAATTACTGGCGGTACAAGCGGGGTGATGCCCCCCTTCCGTTCCGCACTCTAATCTGGTGCATGACACGTCGACCTGGATGCTGGCTCTCCCACATGTCGGCGAAGTATGTAGGAGGAGTGCGAACCACAGCAGAGGAGTGCGAACCACGGTAGCCCAGTGAATCAGTAGTAGAAAATAATGTGCTGATATGGCCATAAAAACAATGTGCTACGGTCCAGACTGTAGCATGTACAGTACCACTCCTCTTTGTTTGGATCCCTAAGTTAGAGCTAGTTTGGGTTGAAATAGCCTCAAATTATCCAAACAGGAGAGGTTAGTTTGAGTTGGTTTGCTCTAACCTAGCTAAAAAACTAGGGACTAGGGACTTTTTAGTTGGGACTAGAAAAAGTCCTAGGACTTATGAACCAAACAGGGCCTCAAGCACTTATGGAGGTGACTACCGCTCGTGTCTATCGCGTGTCAGGAGACGTTCCCGTCGACGACGAGGTGCCTATGGTGCCTATTGTGCACCGCGACCAAGGCAAAGAGGAAAACGAGAGAACTACGTATTTATTTATGGTGTAGATTCACTCATTTTGCTCCATATGTACTCCGTCTCGGTGTAGTCTAGTCACTTGTTGAAATCTCAAGAAAGACAAATGCTCCTTTTTGGTTTACAGGGCTATACTAGCAAGTAATAGTAGGCTCACATAGCAATTTTGTCTCATGCAAGAGCCTGGCTATATGCGTGCTCCAAGGTTCGAAACTGCCACGTTCGGGTTGCGCTTGGCTCTTCGCCTCTTCGAGAAGACGAACAATGATGTTACTACTACTGCTTCTACAGTATTGAATCAATTGTTGCATGTCCGTCCACCGCGAGCGGGAGGGATAGCTTGTTGTAGTACTACTATAAGCAAAAGTCAGTCCTCATTTGTGAGCCACCGCGCGCATGGGCGAGGGAGAAGGAGAGTAGTAAAATCAAGCTTCTCCTCGTTGTACGAGTTGACATACTCGTAGTGTACAATACTCCATTTGCTGCAACCTCTAACATACCCCACTGATAACCCACAAGTATAGGGGATCGCAACAGTTTTCGAGGGTAGAGTATTCAACCCAAATTTATTGATTCGACACAAGGGGAGCCAAAGAATATTCTCAAGTATTAGCAGCTGAGTTGTCAATTCAACCACACCTGGAAACTTAATATCTGCATCAAAGTGTTTAGTAGAAAAGTAATATGATAGTAGTGGTAACGGTAGCCAAAGGTAATGATAGCAAAAGTAACGTTTTTGGTGTTTTGTAGTGATTATAGCAATAGCAACGGAAAAATAAATAAGCGGAGAACAATATATGGAAAGCTCGTAGGCAATGGATCGGTGATAGAGAATTATGCCGGATGTGGTTCATCATGTAACAGTCATAACCTACGGTGACATAGAACTAGCTCCAATTCATCAATGTAATGTAGGCATGTATTCCGAATATAGTCATACGTGCTTATGGAAAAGAACTTGTATGACATCTTTTGTCCTACCGTCCCGTGGCAGCGGGGTCCTAATGGAAACTAAGGGATATTAAGGCCTCCTTTTAATAGAGTACCGGACCAAAGCATTTACACATAGTGAATACATGAACTCCTCAAACTACGGTCATGACTGGTAAGTATCCTGATTATTGTCACTTCGGGGTTAACGGATCATAACACATAATAGGTGACTACAGACTTGCAAGATAGGATCAAGAACTCTCATATATTGATGAAAACATAATAGGTTCAGATCTGAAATCATGGCACTTGGGCCCTAGTGACAAGCATTAAGCATAGCAAAGTCATAGCAACATCAATCTCAGAACATAGTGGATACTAGCGATCAAACCCTAACAAAACTTACTCGATTACATGATAAATCTCATCCAACCCATCACCGTCCAGCAAGCCTACGATGGAATTACTCACGCACGGCGGTGAGCATCATGAAATTGGTGTTGGAGGATGGTTGATGATGACGATGGCGACAGATTCCCCTCTCCGGAGCCCCAAACGGACTCCAGATCAGCCCTCCCGAGAGGTTTTAGGGCTTGGCGGTGGCTTCGTATCGTAAAACGCGATGAATCCTTCTCTCTGATTTTTTTATCCCCGAAAGCAAATATATAGAGTTGGAGTTGAGGTCGGAGGAGCTCCAGGGAGCCCACGAGGTAGGGGGTGTGCCCCCCACCCTCGTGGCTAGGGTGTGGCCCCCCTGGTCTTCATTTTTTGCAAGGATTTTTTTTATTTCCGAATAGACGTTCCGTGAAGTTTCAGGTGATTCCGAGAACTTTTGTTTTTGCACATAAATAACACCATGGTAATTCTGCTGAAAACAGAGTTAGTCCGGGTTAGTTCCATTCAAATCATGCAAGTTAGAGTCCAAAACAAGGGCAAAAGTGTTTGGAAAAGTAGATACGACGGAGACGTATCAACTCCCCCAAGCTTAAACATTTGCTTGTCCTCAAGCAATTCAGTTGACAAACTAAAAGTGATAAAGAAAAAAATTTACAAACTATGTTTGCTCTTGTTGTTGTAAATATGTAGAGCCAACATTCAAGTTTTCAGCAAAGATTATGAACTAACCATATTCACAATAACGCATAGGTCTCATGTTTACTCATATCAATGGCATAATCAACCAGCGAGCAGTAATAATAAATCTCGGATGACAACACTTTCTCAAAACAATCATAATATGGTATAACAAGATGGTATCTCGCTAGCCCTTTCTGAGACCGCAAAACATAAATGCAGAGCACCTTTAAAGATCAAGGACTGACTAGACATTGTAATTCATGGTAAAAGAGATCCAGTCAAGTCATACTCAATGTAAACTAACAGTAATGAATGCAAATGACAGCGGTGCTCTCCAACTGGTGCTTTTTAATAAGAGGATGATGACTCAACATAAAAGTAAATAGATAGGCCCTTCGCAGAGGGAAGCAGGGATTTGTAGAGGTGCCAGAGCTCGGTTTTGAAATAGAGGTGAATAATATTTTGAGCAGTATACTTTGATTGTCAACATAACAACCAAGAGATGGAGATATCTTCCATGCTACACACATTATAGGCGGTTCCCAAACAGAATGGTAAAGTTTATACTCCACCTCCACCAGCAAGCATCAATCCATGGCTTGCTCGAAACAACGAGTGCCTCCAACTAACAAGAGTCCCAGGGGAGTTTTGTTTACAATTATTTTGATTTGATTTGCATAAAGCATGGAACTGGGCATCCCGGTGACCAGCCATTTTCTCGTGAGTGAGAAGCGGAGTCCACTCCTCTTTAGAATAACCCGCCTAACATGGAAGATACGGACAACCCTAGTTGATACATGAGCTATTCGAGCATACAAAACAGGATATTTATTTGAAGGTTTAGAGTTTGGCACATACAAATTTACTTGGAACGGCAGGTAGATACTGTATATAGGTAGGTATCGTGGAATCATATGGAACAACTTTGGGGTTTATGGAGTTGGATGCACAAGTAGTATTCCCGCTTAGTACAGTTGAAGGCTAGAAAAAGACTGGGAAGCGACCAGCTAGAGAGCGACAACAGTCATGAACATGCATTAAAGTTAATCAACACCGAATGCAAGAATGAGTAGGATATAATCCACCATGAACATAAATATCGTGAAGGCTATGTTGATTTCGTTTCAACTACATGCGTGAACATGTGCCAAGTGAAGCCACTCGAATCGTTCAAAAGAGGATACCACCCTATCATACCACATCACAACCATTTTAATAGCATGTTGGCATGCAAGGTAAACCATTATAAGCTCCTAGCTAATCAAGCATGGCACAAGAAACTATGATCTCTAGTTGTCATTGCAAACATGTTTATTCATAATAGGCTGAATTAGGAACGATGAACTAATCATATTTACGAAAACAAGAGAGGTCGAGTTCATACCAGCTTCTCCCATCTCAATCAATCCATCATATATCGTCATAATTGCCTTTCACTTGCACGACCGAACGATGTGGATAATAATAATAGTCCACGTGCATTGGACTAAGCTAGAATCTACATGCATTCAATAAACAGGAGAAGACAAGGAAATATGGGCTCTTTTGACAGATCAACAATAATGCATATAAGAGCCACTTCAACAATTTAATTATGGTCTTCTCCTATCGACCCCCAAAGAAAAGAAGATAAATAAAACTATTTACACGGGAAAGCTCCCAACAAGCAAAAGAAGAACAGTAAATCTTTTTGGGTTTTCTTTTTAATTACTACTACAAGCATGAAAGTAAACTAGCTAAAAGCTACAACTAATTTTTTTGTTTTTCTTAAGGTTTATTAAACACACAAGAAGAAAGCATAAAAAGAGAAAATAAACTAGCATGGATATTACAATGAAAAAGTATGAGCACCGACATCTAACAATGAGTGTGTGAACATGAATGTAATGTCAGTGAGAAATACATACTCCCACAAGCTTAGGCTTTTGGCCTAAGTTGGTCTATGGCCACGGTTGGCCTGGCGGATATCCATAGTAATAGTTGGGGTCGTACTGTGATGCAGCGGCTATTGCCTCCTGAGATGCAGCGTGGCGACGAGCGGCCTCCGCCCTCCTCTCGTACTCATCTGCCTCCTCTCTGGTAATAACATATCTTCCTTTTGCCTGATAATCAAAGAAGGCAGGAGCAGGGAGAGTAATACGGACAGCACGGCGTCTGTCAAAGATTAAGCGATACTGTTGAGGTGATTCATTCCTCTCAACAAACTGGTGGTGAACCATAGCATTAAAGTCTAGGTAAGCAGGAGCCAATTTAATATCATCATTACGTATGGTTACACCAAGAAAATCAGCTAAGCGGGTTGCATAAATTCCACCAAATAAATCTCCATTAAATCTATTAAGATACCACCTACGTGCAATAATGGCTCCCAAATTATAAGATTTGTCTCCTAACACAACACTCCTTAGAATACTGAGGTCAGGAACACACTTATGACATGCTTAATCTTTACCATTAATGCATCTACCTATGAAGAGAGCAAAATAATGTATAGCAGGAAAGTGAATGCTCCCTATGGTAGCTTGTGTTATATCTCTAGATTCCCCCACAGTCATACTAGCAAGAAAATCTCTAAATTCAGATTTGCGAGGTTCCCTGACACTACCCCATTGTGGAAGTTTGCAAGCAGCGGTAAAATCCTCTAAGTCCATAGTATAAGATTTTTCATAAAGATCAAACAGGACAGTAGGAGAATTACGTGAAGATGAAAATTCAAAACTCCTCACAAAGGAACTAGTGAGATAGTGGTACTGGCGGCATTTTTCTTCCTCGAAGCTCACAAGATCAGCGTTACGCAAATATGCGTTAAATTCTTCCTTAATTCCCGCTCGATCCATAAAGTTTTCCGAAGGCCATTCACAAGGATGCACTGGAGCGTCTCTTGGTGGCTCTTCATCAGCACAAGGCATTGCAAGCATGGGTCCTTGATTCCTTGAAGAACCACCTTGGTACATTTTCCTAAGCATATTTCTTCCTCTGAAAAATTTCTGAAATTTTTAGTAACTTCAAAATAAAAGTAAACCAAACTCAACAAAATTGATAGCAACTACTCCTACAAGTGCCTAGAGCATATATCATGCATTAGAACTACTTGGAACAATATAAATTTGACATGCAAGCTCAAGAACATGGTCACCTAGGCAGCATAAATTTGCGATGAATAAAGCACTAGAAAAAAAACTAATTGGACCAATGGAGGAGTCACATACCAAGGAACAATCCCCCCAAGCAGTTTTGTGAGAGGTGCTTTGAGCAAGGAGATCGAAAATGGCAGCAAAATGAGCTTGGACTCGGGTTTGAGCTGGATATTGGTGTTTGTGGGAGGAAGAAGGAGTGTGTGGGTGTAGGAATAAGTGGACGAGGGCCACCGTGGGCCCACAAGGCAGGGGGGCGCGCCCTCCACCCTCGTGGCCAGGTGGATGCCCCCCATGTTGTGTTCTTAGTGCCAAATATTCTCAATTATTCCAGAAAAAATCATATTTAAATTTCAGGGCATTTGGAGAACTTTTATTTTCAGGGTATTTTTATATTGCACGGATAAATCAGATAATAGACGGAAAATACTTATTTTTATTTTATTTAATATAAATAACAGAAAGTAAAAGGAGGGTACAGAAGCTTGTGCCTTCTAGTTTCATCCATCTCATGCTCATCAAAAGGAATCCACTAATAAGGTTGATCAAGTCTTGTTAACGAACTCATTCCGAATAACATGGAACCGGAGAAATTTCGAATAACACTATGTTACCTCAACGGGGATATGCACATCCCCAACAATAAGAATATCATATTTCTTCTTGACAGTAGGAAGAGGAAATTCAAAACCTCCAAAAATAATTGATGGAATTTTTCCAATAGAATTAATATTCTGGACTTGAGGTTGTTTCCTCGGAAAGTGTACCGTATGCTCATTACCATTAACATGAAAAGTGACATTGCCTTTAGTGCAATCAATAACAGCCCCTGCAGTATTCAAAAAGGGTCTTCCAAGAATAATGGACATACTATCGTTCTCGGGAATATCAAGAATAACAAAGTCCGTTAAAATAGTAACGTTTGCAACCACAACAGGCACATCCTCACAAATACCGACAGGTATAGCAGTTGATTTATTAGCCATTTGCAAAGATATTTTAGTAGGTGTCAACTTATTCAAATCAAGTCTACGATATAAAGAGAGAGGCATAACACTAACACCGACTCCAAGATCACATAAAGTAGTTTTAACATAGTTTCTTTTAATGGAGCATGGTATAGTGGGTACTCCAGGATCTCCAAGTTTCTTTGGTATTCCACCTTTAAAAGTGTAATTGGCAAGCATGGTGGAAATTTCTGCTTCTGGTATCTTTCTTTTATTAGTAACAATATCTTTCATATACTTAGCATAAGGATTCATTTTGAGCATATCAGTTAATCGCATACGCAAAAAGATAGGTCTAATCATTTCAGCAAAGCACTCAAAATCCTCATCATCCATTAAATCTATTAAGATGCCACCTACGTGCAACAATGGCTCCCAAATTATAAGATTTGTCTCCTAACACAGCAGTCCTAAGAAACTGAGGTCAGGAACACACATATGACATGCTTCATCTTTACCATTAATGCATCTACCTATGAAGAGAGCAAAATAATGTATAGCAGGAAAGTGAGTGCTCAACCGTGTTTCCTAGCAAAAAAAGTCTTTCTTATCATAACGTTGATTCTTTGATTGTGGGTTATCAAGATCAACAGCAGGTTCAATTTCTATATCATTATCATTACTAGGTTGAGCATCAACATGAACATTATCATTAACATTATCACTAGTTTCATGTTCATTACCAGATTGTGTTTCAGCATCAGAAATAGAAATATCATTTGGATTCTCAGGTGTTTCAGCAATAGGTTCACTAGAAGCATGCAAAGTCCTATCATTTTTCTTTTTCTTCCTTTTAGAAGGACTAGGTGCATCTATATTATTTCTCTAAGAATCTTGCTCAATTCTCTTAGGGTGGCCTTCAGGATACAAAGGTTCCTGAGTCATTCTATCAGTTCTAGTAGCCACTCTAACAGCATAATCATTATTCTTACTATTAAATTCATTGAGCAAGTCATTTTGAGCCTTAAGTACTTGTTCTACTTGAGTGGTAACCATAGAAGCATGTTTACTAATAAGTTTAAGTTCACCTTTGACATTAGCCATATAATCACCCAAGTGTCCAAGCATATTTGAATTGTATTTCAATTGTCTGCCAAAATAAGCATTAAAGTCTTCTTGCTTAACCATAAATTTATCAAACTGATCTAAGCATGGGCTAGCAAACTTAGTAAATGGGATTTCAGCTCACTACCAGTGTCGGGTTATCAAGACCATGTATTTCTTCAATAGGTAATGGATTAAGATCATATGTTTCTTCAACATGTGGTAAATTAAGACCGTGTATTTCTTCAATAGGAGGTAAATTCTTAACATCTTCAACTTTAATACCTTTTTTTAATAGATTTCTTTGCCTCTTGCATATCTTCAGGACTGAGAAATAGAACACATCTTTTCTTCGGAGTTGGTTTAGGAATAGGCTAAGGAAGTGTCCAGTTATTTTCATTTGTCAACATATTATTCAATAGAATTTCAGCTTCATCCGGTGTTCTTTCCCTAAAAACAGAACCAGCACAACTATCCAGGTAATCTCTGGAAGCAACGGTTAGTCCAATATAAAAGATATCAAGTATTTCATTTTTCTTAAGAGGATGATCAGGCAAAGCATTAAGTAACTTGAGAAGCCTCCCCCAAGCTTGTGGGAGACTTTCTTATTCATGTTGCACAAAATTATATATATCCCTCAAAGCAGCTTGTTTCTTATGAGCAGGGAAATATTGAGTAGAGAAGTAATAAATCATATCCTAGGGACTACGCACACAACCAGGATCAAGAGAATTAAACCATATCTTAGCATCACCCTTTAATGAGAACGGAAATATTTTAAGGATATAGAAGTAGCGAGATTTCTCGTCATTAGTGAACGGGGTGGCTATATCATTTAATTTAGTAAGATGTGCCACAACAGTTTCAGATTCATAGCCATGAAAAGGATCAGATTCAACCAAAGTAATTATATTAGGATCAACAGAGAATTCATAATCCTGATCAGTAACACAGATAGGTGAAGTAGCAAAAGCAGGGTCAGGTTTCATTCTAGCATTAAGAGATTGCTGGTGCCATTTAGCTAATAACCTCTTGAGCTCGTATCTATCTTTGCAAGCTAAAATAGCTAAAGAAGCTTCCTTTTCAAAAACATAACCCTCGGGAATAACAGGTGATTCATATTTATTAGGGGAGAGTCTTCATCATCACTTTCATCAATATTATCAGTTTCAATAATTTCATTCTCTCTAACCCTAACAGGTCGTTCATCAAGAAATTCACAAAGTGGCACAGTAGTATCAAGCATAGAAGTAGTTTCATCATAAATATCATGCATAGCAGAAGTGGCATCATCAATAACATGCGACATATCCGAACGAATAGCAAAAGCAGGTTTAGGTGTCGCAAGCTTACTCAAAATAGAAGGTGAATCAAGTGCAGAGCAAGATGGCAGTTCCTTACCTCCCCTCGTAGTCGAGGGATAAATCTTGGTTTTTGGATCTCTCAAGTTCTTCATAATGATAAGCAGATATACATCCCAAGTGACTCAAAGAATAGAGCTATGCTCCCTGGCAACGGCGCCAGAAAATAGTCTTGATAACCCACAAGTATAGGGGATCGCAATTGTTTTCGAGGGTAGAGTATTCAACCCAAATTTATTGATTCGACACAAGGGGAGCCAAAGAATATTCTCAAGTATTAGCAGCTGAGTTTTCAATTCAACCACACCTGGAAACTTAATATCTACAACAAAGTGTTTAGTAGAAAAGTAATATGATATTAGTGGTAGCGGTAGCAAAAGGTAATGATAGCAAAAGTAATGTTTTTGGTGTTTTGTAGTGATTATAGCAATAGCAATGGAAAAATAAATAAGCGGAGAACAATATATAGAAAGCTCGTAGGCAATGGATCGGTGATAGAGAATTATGCCGGATGTGGTTCATCATGTAACAGTCATAACCTAGGGTGACACAGAACTAGCTCCAATTCATCAATGTAATGTTGGCATGTATTCCGAATATAGTCATACATGCTTATGGAAAAGAACTTGCATGACATATTTTGCCCCACCCTCCCGTGGCAGCGGGGTCCTAATGGAAACTAAGGCATATTAAGCCTCCTTTTAATAGAGTACCGGACCAAAGCATTAACACATAGTGAATACATGAACTCCTCAAACTACGGTCATGACCGGTAAGTATCCCGATTATTGTCACTTCGGGGTTAACGGATCATAACACATAATAGGTGACTACAGACTTGCAAGATAGGATCAAGAACTCTCATATATTGATGAAAACATAATAGGTTCAGATCTGAAATCATGGCACTCGGGCCCTAGTGACAAGCATTAAGCATAGCAAAGTTATAGCAACATCTATCTCAGAACATAGTGGATACTAGGGATCAAACCCTAACAAAACTAACTCGATTACATGATAAATCTCATCCAAACCATTACCGTCCAGCAAGCCTACAATGGAATTACTCATGCACGGTGGTGAGCATCATGAAATTGGTGATGGAGGATGGTTGATGATGACGATGTCGATGGATTCCCCTCTCCGGAGCCCCGAACGGACTCCAGATCAGCCCTCCTGAGAGGTTTTAGGGCTTGGCGGCGGCTCCGTATCGTAAAACGCGATGAATCCTTCTCTCTGATTTTTTTCTCCCCGAAAGAAAATATATAGAGTTGGAGTTGAGGTCGGAGGAGCTCCAGGGGCCCACGAGGTAGGGGGCGCGCCCCCCACCCCCGTGCATAGGGTGTGGGCCCCCTGGTCTTCATCTTTTGCAAGGATTTTTTATTATTTCCGAATAGACGTTCTGTGAAGTTTCAGGTCATTCTGGGACCTTTTGTTTCTGCACATGAATAACACCATGGTAATTCTACTGAAAACAGCGTCAGTCCGGGTTAGTTCCATTCAAATCATGCAAGTTAGAGTCCGAAACAAGGGCAAAAGTGTTTGGAAAAGTAGATACGACGGAGAAGTATCACCCACCACAAATTAAAATATATATTCCTGTCTTGAACAGATGAGCGTGTAAACTACAATCACCAGGATGACAGGAAGGGCCAGAAGATTATTTTAATAAAAAAAGCATGGAGCGGACCCCAACGATTTTAAAGCTTACATGCACGATACATGCTATCCTAGACTACTCTACAAATGAAACTTCCACACGAGCGTCCGGGCTGCGCTTGGCTCTTTGCCTCTTCGGGAAGTTGAACAATGATGGAGTACTACTGCAGTGGAGGAGTACTACAGTATGCTTCCGGCCATCTGACACCAATTGAACTACTACATCTCCACCGCGTGCGGGAGGGAGAGTGTGTAGCGAACGAAAGCTTCTCCTAGTCCTGCTAGCCACCATGCTCATGGGCGAGGGAGGGATGTAGCTTCATTGACTTACTGCTCCTGCATTTGCGTGTATGACAGGTGGGCCCAACAGGTGGGTGGCCCACCTGTCATGCAGCCAAAGGCAGGTGCGTTAAGGCGAGAGGGCGTTGTAGTAATCAAACTTCTGGGTCTTTTACGAGTTGACGCGACACATCAAAGCACTGCACTCGGTATATTTCAATAATCTGTGTTTACCGATGCATTAATTACAACACATGCATCCATGCCGTGACTCTCCTTTTGATACTTGCATGTGTTCATTTAATGCACCTTGAAGTAGTATGAATATGTGACGGTAAAGCTTTGTAATACCCCGGCCCTAATAAAGCGAGAGATGGTTGTGCACAAAGAGGGCGGAATTCCAAGGAGGGCGAGATCATGCAGACGGAACAGGACCCGACGATGGAGCTCTCTATGGTCTCGATGGACCTCACCTTCCTCCACTACCCCTTGTGCCTCTGCCCCTTGAAGCCTCTAGTGTATGAGGTTCGAACACACCTCCTCTGTTCGGCTGATCGAGCAAGGTGCAGGTTTCTTGATTGATGTGTTGTTCGATTGATTTGTGCAGTGCAAGGGAGGCCACCTGGCCTGCATGGACTGCCGTGTCGAGCACCCCGGGAACCAGCGGCAGTGCCAGAAGTGCGAGCGCGGCGGTGGCTTTGACGTGCGGAACATGGCGGTGGACGTCGTCCTCTCCTCGGTGAGGGTGGAGTGCCCGCACGAAGGCTGTGGGCTCTACATCACTTACCACAAGCTCCCCGATCACCAGAGCATGTGTCCGCTCGCGCCCTGCAAATGCCCCGTTCCCATCAGCGGCTCCGAAGGCCTGCCGCCAGCGCTCTCCCACCACATCGGCACTGTGCATCCCATGCCCGTGCACAGGATCCAGTATGGCAAGGTGCTCCAGCTACAAGTGCCACTGTCGGAGCCACGACTCTTGTTGTTCGCGGAGGAGGACGGTTGCGCGTTTTTCTTGGTCGGCGGCATGCTCGACATCGGCGCGCCTATCGCCGTGTCGATCGTCTACGTCAGAGCGGGGTCATCCCCACTTCCGCACTATGTAGCCAAGCTGAGGGCGAATGTCCCACCGGGGGAGCCCAAAGGCAGGACCGACGCCGTCAAGGTGAAAATGGAGGTGACAAGCAACAAGGATCCCGGCGACGTCGCCGTGCACGAGTTGACCTTCTCCGTAGTTCTGCCCAAGCTGCTGGCCGGGGCTAAGCTGGTGTCCCTCCACATTCAGATTGACAAGCTCATGTCCTAAATGATTCTACAGTTCCTTCTGTTTATCTTAGTAATATGCTAATATAGGGGTTAGCTCGGTCTACTTTAGCTTAAGAGATGGTGGGCTTTGGTGGCGATGCAACAATTACTTCGACATTAGATCAGCAGTTAAAGTAATTTCCAACAGTCGAACGGATATTTTGTGTCTGTTGGATATAAAGATCCTTTGGGTAAGAAGTATAACTGCTTATAAGAAGTAAGTATAATAGCTTATATGCTTGTTTGTTCAGGAAGTGTTGGATACTTGTGCGAGTTGACGCGACACATCAAAGTAGTACTACTAGTAGTACTCCCTCCGATCCTAATTTCTCTGCGCATGAGGCTGGTCATAGTGGGAGTAACATAGGTAGTAACATAGATGCCACATAAGCAAAAATGATGAGGTGGCAAGTAATTAATGAGGAGAGAGGCAAATAGAGAGTGGGGAATAACTTATACTAGTGTTATGCATATGACACTAGTCTAAGTTATTACCATCATAATGCAAAGTAACATAATAGTAGTATCATAGATGGCTTCATTTATCTTGTCTTGGAAAGCGCTATGTTACAGTAACATATATGTTACCACCTCTTATTAATTACTTGCCACATAAGCAGATTTTTCTCGAAGTGCGCTATGTTACTACTCCCTCTGTCTAGGTGTATAAGACTAGTCACAGTGGGGAGTAACTTAGAGTAGTAACATGCATATGTTACTATTCTATGTTACTACCTCCACAGTGGGTAGTAACATATGTGTTGTGTCATGCATCACTTCATTTATTAGGTTGTAGACTCATATTTTCTTGATATGTGTGATGTTATTGTAACTAGTTATGTTACCACATGCCTCTCTTTCTTCATTAATTACATGCCACATCATCTATTTTGTCTAGATAAGTGTGATGTTACCATCTATGTTACTCCCATTGTGGGTAGTCTAAGTCGTCTTAGGTTGTGCACCGCGACCAAGGCGGAGGGAAAAACGAGAGAAATTAATGTCTTATTGCTAATTAATAGCATTGCATGCAATGAACTAACCACTGCATGTCATATTTGTTAGTCTCAAGTCATTAAAAGCATGCACAGCCCACATCTCTTATTGGTTGATACGTCATGAAACAAGAAATGAGAAGGGAGTTAATTTCCATGCCTAAGTGTTTTGGGTTTATTTCGTTTTCGTAAGATGACTTACACACCTAGACGGAGGGAGTAGTTAAGTTAATCCCACTATGACTAGCCTAATATGTTACCATCACATTGCGCTTTCCAATGCAAAATGAGTCTACAAAGTAATAAATGAAGACATGTAGTACTATGTTATCACATATATGACACTACCCACTGTGAAGGTACTAGTAACATAGACTAGTAACTAGTCTATGTTACTCTCCACTATGACTGGCCAATGTCGAGGTGCGGGTACCAACGAGGGTCTGGTTGTGTCTATACTGGGACAACTCACCTGGCTGCATGCGCACCAGGCATATGAAGCTCGTGTCGTGTTGCTGCTGTGTGCGGCCCACACATTAACCAAAACCTCGCGCCTCCATCTTAGCCTTCACATTTTAAACTTCTCAATCTCAAGGCCAAGGAGCAACATGAAACCTATGATAGAGCCAATCGGATGGTTGAGAACACTACAATTCGTAGCTACAGATGCATGTGTGAGAGAGGACGAGGGTGCACCTCTTCTCTTCCTGTATAATATACTAAACTCAGAGTACAAGTGTATGTGGGTGGCATCAACCTAGGGAGCAGTGATGGTGCGTGCGAGAAGTCCCGAAAGATAGGTGTAATGCGTCTGAAAAAAGACTAGTCCATAGCTCGCCACGAGGCTATTCCTGTCGAACGCAAAGAGTAAGATATGTATCTGACGGTGCCAGTTTTGCACGTACACAGCAGTAGAAAAAGAACTAGTACCATGGCATATGCTACACCACGACCGAAAACACGTGCCCATGTTACGCCATCCGGGAATAGTGCCGCACTTCGAAACTAGAACCGTCAATAAATTTTGGCGTCACATTCCAAATTACTACTACTACCATGCTATATTTAATTGCAAACCTATTCACACCGATCACAAACTAAACAGTTTCCCACTTAGGAGCATATTAGTAGTACTCGGTTATAAATACTACTATGCCAAGATAACTGCACATTCCTCCTCAACTCCTCATCCAAAAAACAATCAAGTCAATCAAGCCATGGCCAGCGTGAGTTCTGGGTCGAGAGATTTCCACCAGGGAGAGGCGAGCATGGAAGAGGAAGCACAAGAGATGTCCCGCCTCGCCGCAAAAGCAGCCGACATGTCCAGCCACCCAGAAGTAGCAACACAGAGGTCTCGCCGCGCCGCCGAAGCAGCACGGAGGTCCCGCCCTGCCGTCGATGTAGCAGACTGGTTCGGCCACCCCGCGGAAGCAACAGAGATGTCCTGCCGTGCTGCCGAAGCAGCACGGAGGTCCCACCGCACCGCAGAGGCGTGGGAAAATTTCTCGCGGGCGGGCGAGGACTCTTACAGGCGCATGCATGTGATGGTCCATAGCCAGATGGATCAGATCTCCGGCTGGGCGAGGTTGTAGGACGAGGCTATCGGCGTCATCCGGCAACTAGGGGAGGGCAATGCGAAGCCCTGGGGCGAGCGCGACCTGCTAAGGGCGAACGCCGGAAGGGCGAAGCAGGAGGAGGAGACCACTGCCTTGTTGCAGAGGACGGGCGTCATCGTCAAGAAACTTATGGACGAGAATGCCATGCTCCGCATCAAGCGCAACAGGCTGGTGGATGAATCCATGGATGCTGCCAAGCAGCGTATTAAGGACATGAAACTGATGAAAGATATCATCGCCCGCCGCGAGAACTAGTCTCCGCGACCTGCAGCGCATAAAGAAAGTAGAGATCAGCGAGCCAGATCGTTGTATGTGTCTTCCTTCTTCTTTTGCCCTTGTGTATTTCGGGCATAGCCGCATGTGGCTTTTTTAATTATCTTCCTAATTATGTAAGACAATTATTATCCACTCTTGTTGTCCTTATATATATTCATCAATCTTGCTATAAGTCGCAGTAGATGCTATATAGGTCTGCCGGATCTTACATCAAGATCCGTGCAAAATTTTCTTTTTAGATTTTCTTTTTTATCTCCTAAATCTCAGTCGAGTGAGACATTGCCACGCCATTAAACAGAGGCTCAAGCGCCATTAATGGAGACCTAGGGAGAGAGGTGGACGACAGATGGAGGTCAAAGGGCTCTCCTCCCCATAAGCACGCGTAGGGGTCTGATGCCTCCCGTACTCAAATAGCAACCCTACACGGCGCCTCCTAGCTAATAAAAAAGGGGACGCGTGGTGGCACATAAATGGTAAGTAGAACGCCCACGGTTTCAATAATACTTGTGTTTCCGATTGTAACGTGACAGCACTTGTTCCAAAATGACTTTGTTGATTGTTAATGTGTGCGCCTTCGCAAATCGGACAGCAAAATTACCACAACATGTTGGTGCCATGTCATGGCAGCAAGCCAAGTTTCATGATTTTCATTCGTGTTTCGGATTTACAGGAATTAAAAAACCAAGTTTCTCAATGTTTCCAGCCGAGCAACGACGCCCAGATGTTTCAATTTCATTCCCATTTCTTGCATGGGACCTATAAATTTCCCCGAGGACACACATGTGATTTGTCAACCAGCTTTGGTGCACTGGAGCATGTGCTTGTATTTCAAATTTGAATTATGCACACAAAGGTGACACGTTCCCTCTCAGAACCACGAGCCTTCTTGAGACAAGCTCCGGTTTGCAAGAAACTTATACCAAAACTTATTCCTATTCTGCCAATTTTTTTACCACAGCATGGTAGTACCATGACATCACACCATGCCAAGTTTCATGATTTTTAGGCGTGTTTTGGATTTACAAGAATTTTAAAAACCAAGCTTCTCAATGTTCTCGGCCAATCCACGATGCCCAGATGTTTGAATTTCATTCCCATTTCTTGCATGGGACCTAGAAATTCACCCGAGGGCACACATGTGATTTTTCAACCAACTTTGGTGCACGGGAGCATGTGCTTGTAGTTCAAATTTGAATTATGCACATTAAATGGCCAGAAACTCAATTAATGTATAAAAAGGCCAAACAAACCCGGAATAATTCCAAAATTTAACAGGGCACTCATGTAGTTCTATGTTGCCTCTGTAAAGAAACTCAAGGGGGCAATGTATATTGTTTCACACTCAAAGGTGGCACGTTCCCTCTCAGAACCACGAGCCTTCTTGAGAGAAGCTCCGATTTGCAAGAAGCTTATACCAAAATTTGTTCCTATTCGGCCATTTTTTCCCAGGGCATGGTAGTACCATGACATGACACCATGCCAAGTTTCATGATTTTCAGGCGTGTTTTGGATTTACAAGAATTTTAAAACCAAGTTTCTCAATGTTCTCGGCCGAGCCACGATGCCCAGATGTTTGAATTTCATTTCCGTTTCTTGCATAGGACCTAGAAATTCACCTAAGGACACACATGTGATTTTTCAACCAACTTTGGTGCACGGGAGCATGTGTTTGTAGTTCAAATTTGAATTATGCACATTAAATGACCAGAAACTCAATTAATGTATAAAAAAGGCCAAACGAACCCGGAATAATTCCAAAATTTAATAGGGCACTCATGTAGTTCTATGTTGCCTATGGAAAGAAACTCAAGGGGGCAGCGTATATTGTTGCACACTCAAAGGTGACACGTTCCCTCTCAAAACCACAAGCCTTCTTGAGAGAAGCTCCGGTTGCATGAAGCTTATACCAAATCTTGTTCCAAATCGGCCCAATTTTTTACCACACAATGTTAGTGTCATGACATGACACCATGCCAAGTTTCAAGATTTCCAGGCGAGTTTTGGATTTACATGAATTTAAAAACCAAGTTTCTCGATGTTCTCAGTTGAGTCACGATGCCCAGATGTTTGAATTTCATTCCCATTCTTGCGTGGGACCTATAAATTCACCCAAGGACACACATGTGATTTTTCAACCAACTTTGGTGCACCGGAACATGTGCTTGTAGTTCAAATTTGGATTATGCACATTAAATGTCCAGAAACTCAATTAATGTATAAAAAAGGCCAAACGAACCCAGAATAATTCCAAAATTTAACAGGGCACTCATATAGTTCTATGTTGCCTCTGTAAAGAAAATCTGGGGGGAGGCAGCATATATTGTTTCGCACACAAAGGTGACACGTTCCCTCTTGGAACAACGAGGCTTGTTAAGAGAATCTCCGGTTTTGCAAGAAGCTTATACCAAAACGTGTCCCAATTTAGCCAAGAATTATATACATATGAAAACAGGGTTTAGATTATCCCGAACATCTCGCCACCTAGACCAATGTACTCTGATTTGAATTCAACATAAAATAAATACAAATATTTGAATTGGAGATCGTATGTTACATGTAGTTTACAGTGAAATATGATTACTGCTATATGCATGTTTTTTGTTACAAGATAATATTTAAATGATTGTATAACTTGACAAAAATTGTATTCAAATAAGGAAAATTGATTCAGAGTTAGCCCATATGGTAGACGACAATATGTATGTTCATAGGGGACATGACTCTCTTGTGTCTTGTATGAATTGTTTTTTTGTACATGTTAAGTTTGTTCTGCCGAACAAGGAATCCGCTCCTTGTTATCTCGAAATTTTAAGCTCGAGTATCTTTTGTCTCATCTACTTTGAAACTCCCACCTCTTCAACCTGCGCCGCACCTTGTTATCCCGAAATTTTGACGTGCATGTAAACTCCCTCCTCATCCGAAATCGGTCCCGCGGCCCAGACACGCGAAATCCCCCTTCTACCGCTCAGCCAGAAATGCCGGCTCGACAGTTGTGGTGTCAAAACTGGTGGGGGTACGCTGATAACTTACCCTACATTTCGGACAAGCGTGTCCCTAAGCCATGGCTACCCCTACATTCCCCTTCGCCCCCCCCCCCACCCCCATTCGTACACTGAGGCCGCCAAAACCCACGAAACCCCATGCTCGTCGGTCGGCCTGCCGACCACCGCCCAGCCTGAGACTCTTCCCCGACGACGTCGTCCACCGCAATAGCTCGCCGTCCCTCATCCACCGCACCGGATGAGTACCTGGCGTCGATCTCGTCGTCCTGCCGGATCAGCCGCCCCGTCATCCACCTCCAAGGAGCTACCTAGATGTTCGCCTCGTCTATCGTGCCACCTCCATCCCCACAGCGCCGTCTTGACCTGCCCCATCAGAACCGCATCACCCTCACCAATTCCTCCGATGAAGCTAAGGCCAACTCGGTGCCAACAAGGAGGTTCTGCACTCACGCTGCATTTTATCTTTTATTCAATCTCACGGGGCTGTCAGTGCTCGATACCGAGCAGCCATGCCGAGTCTCCATCGACAGCGCCGTCGCCAGCCACTTCATCCAAGGCATCTCTCCCCCATGTTGTTGCTTCCTCGGCGGCCACTTCGTGTTACTGCTCTGCTCTGCTATTGCTGTCGGTTGTGCTGCCGCTCCGCTCTTGCTCTAGTTCGTGTTGCTATTCTTCTCTTGCTCTCACTCGCGCTGCTGCTGCATGACCTCCGGCAGCTACAGGAGTTGCTGCTTTAGCGCACGCTCGCGGTTCTGCTACATGACTTTCTCTCTGCTAGTGCGTTCCCTGCTCAAGCGTCTACTGATTTAGATCTCTGCTACTAGTGCTCGAACGCCCTAAACATCTATTGCAATGATCTTCTACTTTCAATCAGTTTCGACAGTAAAATTCAGTTTCGACTGTAAAGTTCAATTTCTTCAATTAAGTTCAGAGTAAAGAGTATTTACAGCATCTGTCGGAGCGGCCGTGGTGCGGCTGATGCGTTTTACATCTAGCACTTTTTGGTTATGTATTTTACATCATCTATTGAAGATGATATTAGAGTCCCACTTCAGATTAACGTTGTATGTCTTGTCCTGCTTCAGCCTTGACGCCGTACACCTCACTGGAGCTGCTCCAATGATGGAACAGTCCATCACAGCGGAGCAGTACCCTCGGCGCCGTTTCCAGAGGCCTCAGATCTTCTTCCCCGCCTCCGACAGTCACACCAGCATCACCACCCTCCACGTCCAACCCAATGATGCTGAGGTCGACAAGGCTATGCCAAAGAGGTTGTACACTCATTGCATCACTTTGTTACTGCGCATTCATGTCGATCCCTCAGGGATCCTTTGCTATGGAACTACTATGGTACTACTATTCGTGCATTTGGTTAGGAGTGGAGCAAAGCAAAACTGGAGGATTTTTTTCCTTTGGTGTCTCTTTCAAAGAAAAATGGTAGGAATTTTAATATCCAGTTGGACGTCCTTTTCAAATTAATATGCATGAAGAACAGGACTAATTGCATTACTGGCATAATAAGATTCTTATTTTTTTTTCATTTTCACATGGTTTGACTTTAATTTGACCATGCTTCTCCATTCCTGTGTTCATCCAATTCATGTGAACCAAACATCGAGGTTCATAGAAATCCTATGTTTCCAAATGCTCTATTTTGCACGTGCATTCCTATCCTATTCCTGTGAACCAAACATCGAGGTTCATAGGAAGCCCTTACAGATTTACTTCATTTTCAGATAGGCGTCAAAGAAAACTCTGTGTGTTATGTCATGATCATGCCATGCCGTCATCCACTCCACCTGAGGTGCACCCTCGACAGAAGCGTTCACTATAGCAGAGATTCCCCCAGCAAACTTTCTTTCATCACCTCAGATCATCTTCCCCGTTGTCAGCAGCCACGTCAACTGCATTACCATCATCCACTGAGCAAATGAACCTGAGAACTACACAGTTCCGTAAGAGAGGTCGTAGTCTTTCGTGTTTGCTTACGTTATACATCGGTTATTATTGCCTGCTACTTTATCGTTCAAACTTGAGTTTTAAAATGCCCCTGGGTCTTATATCGTGGCAACAATGAATAGTATCTGTCTACTATCTTGTTCATCTGGGGTCTTCTATGTGGTTCATGTTGGGTGGGCAACAAACAGTAGATGCTCCATTGTCTATCTTTTTAAACTGAAGCTATAATCTACCTGCTATCATTAGTTTTGGATCTATCCACTCGTTTTCTACCATCAGTCTTGATTTTTGCATGCACCCCTTAGGCCTTACAAAATCTAACTAATTTTTTATTATGCATGTGAGTTATTGTACACAATCGTACTGAACATGTAGAGAAAAAGATAAGACCGTTGCATGGGAATATAATGTCATGCAGATGTCGTGCCGTCATCCACCCCACCTGAGGTGCACCCTCGACAGAAGCATTCACTACAGCAGAGATTCCCCCTGCAAACTTTCTTTCGCCGCCTCAGATCATCTTCCCCGTTGTCGGCAGCCACGTCAACTGCATTACCATCATCCACTGAGCAGATGAACCTGAGAACTACAAAGTTCCGTAAGCGAGGTCGCAGTCTTTTGTGTTTGCTTACGTTATACATCGGTTATTATTGCCTGCTACTTTATCGTTCAAACTTGAGTTTTAAAATGCCCGTGGGTCTTATATCGTCGCAGCAATGAATAGTATCTTCAGCCCAGCCGGACTGTTTTTCATGGCATAGTTCCTGGTCCTTCCTGCTCACCAATCGGCGAGACTCGGATAGATGTCCTCTTCGGGGACAAAAGTCATTTCCGCCGAGAGCTAGTCTAGTTTGAAGTGGTGGACCTTAAGAGCCCTTATCATGCATTACTTGGTCGGCCTGCCCTGGCCAAGTTCATGGCAGTTCCCCACTATGCTTACCTAAAGATGAAGATGTTGAGCTCCAAGGGGATCCTGACCATAGCAGGAGACTACAAGAAGTCGTCTGCCTGTGCTGCAGAGAACAGTCGGTTTGCCGAGTCCCTCGTGATCGCAGCGGAGAAGAGGCTCCTTGACCGGGTTGTGGCAATGGCAGGCAAGCAGCCAGAAATGTCACCCAACCCCAAGGAGTCGGAAGCCGAGGGCTGGTTCAAACCGGCCAAAGAAACAAAGAAGATACCCTTGGACCCGGAGCACCCGGAGAGGTACACTGTCATAGGTGCAAATCCTTGATAGTAAATAGGAAGGCGATCTCATCGATTTCCTCCGTGAGAATCGAGACATCTTCGCATGGTCCCCCAAGGACATGCCGGGTGTTCCAACGGATTTCGCCGAGCACAAGCTACACGTCTGACCTGATGCCAAGCCAGTCCGGCAGCCCTTGCGCCGCCTGTCAGAAGAGAAAAGAAGAGTTGTTGGAGAAGAGATAGCTCGGCTTCTGGTAGCCGGCTTCATCATGGAGGTGTTCTTTCCAGAGTGGTTAGCCAACCCGGTCCTAGTGCTGAAGAAGAACAAGCAGTGGCGCATGTGTATTGATTATACCAGCCTCAACAAAGCATGCACCAAAGACCCATTTGCTCTGCCAAGAATCGACCAAGTGATTGACTCTACAGCCGGATGCGAGCTGTTGAGTTTTCTTGATGCATACTCCGGGTATCACCAGATCAAGCTAAACCCGGCCGGCAGGATGAAGGCCGCCTTCATCACGCCATTCGGAGCCTTCTGTTACCTGACCATGACATTCGGCTTGAGAAACATCGGTGCCATGTTTCAACGATGCATGCAAAAGTGTCTCCTCAAGCAACTCGGCAGAAACGCTCATGTCTATGTGGACGATGTGGTGGTGAAGACGGAGAAGCGTGGGATGCTATTAGAAGATCTCAAGGAGACCTTTGAGAATCTACGCCGATTTCAGATCAAGCTCAGCCCGGAGAAATGCGTCTTTGGAGTACCAACTGGCTAGCTTCTTGGCTTCTTGGTCTCGGAGCGCGGCATAGAGTGCAACCCTGTGAAGATCAAGGCCATCGAGAGGATGGAGGTGCCCACCCGACTGCCGGACGTGCAAAAATTCACTGGTTGCTTGGCATCTATCAGCCATTTCATCAGTCGGCTGGGCGAGAAGGCCCTTCCCTTGTATCAGCTCATGAAGAAGACCACTTTTTTCGAGTGGAATGACAAGGCGGATGAAGCTTTTCTCCAGCTCAAGAAAATGTTGACCACTCCGCCTGTCCTGGCGGCCCCGACTCCTAAAGAGCCCATGCTCCTCTACATCACCGCTACCAGCCGGGTGGTCAGCATAGTCATAGTGGTGGAACGCAAGGAAGAAGGCAAAGCCCTACCAGTGCAAAGGCCGGTGTATTACCTGAGCGAAGTACTATCCGCTTCCAAGCAGAACTATCCCCACTACCAGAAGATGTGTTATGGCGTGCACTCTGCTGCCAAGAGGTTGAAGCCATACTTCCAAGAGCACCCAATCACCGTGGTCTGCACAGCTCCGCTTGCCTAGATCATTGGAAGCCGAGATGCCTCGGGCCGAGTGGCCAAATGGGCCATAGATTTGGCCCCCTACACCATCTACTACCAGCCTCACACTGCCATCAAGTCACAAGCACTGGCCGACTTCCTCGTCGACTGGGCCATGACCCAGTACCTGCCGCCAATGCCAGATTCCACCCATTGGCGGATGCATTTTGATGGTTCAAAAATGCGCACCGATTTAGGAGCCGGCATCATCCTCGCCCTCCCAAAGGCGAGAAGCTCAGATATGTGCTACAAATTCACTTTGCCATGTCCAACAACGTAGCTGAATACGAAGCGCTCATACACGGGCTCCGGCTTGCCAAGGAACTCGGCATTCGTTGGATCCTGTGCTATGGAGACTCTGACTTGGTGGTCCAGCAGTCATTAGGCGACTAGGACGCCAAGGATGCAAATATGGCCAGCTACCGCTTCCTCATACAGCAACTCAGTGGATACTTCAAAGGGTGCGAGTTCCTCCACGTACCAAGAAATGACAATGAGCAAGCCGACGCCTTGGCACGAATTGGCTCCACCTGGCAAGCAATACCAGCCGGCGTCGCCCTGCAACGCCTCCTCAAGCCGTCTATTAAACCATCGCCAGAGTCGGATTCCATCTTTGTGCCAGCTCCTCCTGAAGCAGTCGGATCTGACTTAAGAGCCCCAGCAGCCGGCACGGGAACTTCTGCAGGCGGCCCGGGGACTGCAGCAGTCGGCCCGGGGACTTCATCAATTCAGTAAGCGGCGGCCGACTCCAACCCACCGCCTCCCAGCCCAACCGCCCTCGTGCAAATAGCAGTCCTGGCAGTCGAAGAAATTGCAGGACCTTCATGGGCCCACCCCATCTCAACTTCCTAGTGAACAAAAAACTGTCGACTAATGAGATCTCGGCCGGCAGGTGCAACGCTGGGCAACAGTATACACAATCGTCAACAGCGAACTCGTGAGGCGCAGTGTCACTAGTGTTTACCAGCGCTACGTGGAGCCGGAGCAAGGCCAAGCAATCCTCAAAGATATCCATCAAGGCGAGTGTGGTCACCACGCGGCTTCAAGAGAACTTGTTGCCAAAGCTTTTCGCCATGGTTTTTTCTGGCCGACTGCTCTAGAAGACGCCAAAGACTTGGTCGAGAAATGCAAAGGGTGCCAGAAGTTCCGCTCCAAGCCTCATCAGCCAGCTTCTGCACTCAAGACTATCACCATTGCCTGGCCCTTTGCTGTCTGGGGCCTGTACATGGTGGGACCATTCAAAATAGCACGAGGTGGCATGACTCATCAGCTTGTCGCGGTGGACAAGTTCACCAAGTGGATAGAAACAAAACCAATCAAGAAATTGAATGGTCTGACTGCTATGACTTTCATCTCCGACATCACCATCCGGCATGGCATACCACACATCGTCATCACCGACAATGGCACGAACATCGCCAAAGGCACCTTGGCCCGTTTCTGCACGACACAGGGCATCCTACTGGACTTAGCGTTTGTAGCCCATCCGCAGTCAAACGGCCAAGTGGAGCAAGCAAACGGCCTTATTTTGTCCAGCATCAAGCCCCGACTGGTCGAGCCTCCGGAGCGTTCGGCCGGCTACTAGTTAGACGAGCTGCCGGCCGTCCTCTCGAGTCTGCGCACAACCCCGAGTAAGTCAACCAGCTTCACTCCTTTATTCCTCATCTACGGTGCCGAAGCCGTCATCCCGATGGACATAGAATTTGACTCCCCTCGAGTCACCATGTACACCGAAGAGGAGGCAGAAGAAGCATGACAAGACGGCGTCGATCTGCTGGAGGAGGGCCGGCTGTTGGCACTCAGCCGGTCCACCATCTACCAACAGAGTCTGTGCCGATACTACGACCGAAAGTTCAAGCCAAGATCCTTCCAAGAAGGAGACCTTGTGCTCCGGCTGATCCAGCAAACAGCCGGCCAGCACAAGCTCTCGGCACCTTGGGAAGGCCCCTTCATCATCAGCAAGGTGTTGGGCAATGACTCCTACTACCTCATCGACGCTCAGAAGCCTCGAGCATGCAAAAGAGATGACTCCGGCAAGGAGATGGAGTGACCATGGAATGCGAATCTCCTTCGAAGGTTTTACAGTTAAAAGCAGTATGTATCACGCCAACTTTTGTATTAAGTACGAAGACTCCGGGTCCCCCGAGAAGAGCTCGGGGACTGCCCTCTTTTATCTATATGATAAGTATTACGCCTGTCATTTGTGTTATCCCATTAGACCGTCTAGCACCAGGTTCGACTAGTCGACCCGGGGACTTGCCGCTTTGTACTATGAAATGCTTCCTGCAGCCGAACAAGTAGTATGTTGGCACCTTAGCTTTCTCCTGCCAGAGGCCGCAGCTCGCAGAGCGACTGTTCGGTCGGCAGGAGCTAAGGTGAAAAGGGCGTCTGCATGAACAATGGCTAAGGACCTAAAGCATACACATAGACCAAGCCGGCTTCTCGCCTCACCGACCGGCTGCCGAGCAGCCGGCCGGCCGGCTTCTACTTAACTTGCCAGTAAACTCTAGCCGGCTAAGTACTTGCCTTCCAGAAAGTGGCTAAGTATGCTTTTTGTACTAATCTTGTTTGTTCGGTAGCTCGCATCAGCAGCTTTAAAAGGAATAGAAAATGAGGCTTTTTTCACCCAGCCACAGTCCGCAGAGCAGCTGTTCGGCTGGCAAGACGGCAACCAAGGGAAGGCAGCAAAGGAAAAAGCCAAAAGAGCAGAAAGCAAGGAAAGATAGAACTCAGATAAGATATTTACACATCAAAAGGCCCTTGGCCAATATTCAATAGGAGTTTGAAATACACCCAGTGGGTGAGATTGTGCGAAATTAACAAAGTTGTTGAGACCGATAAGCAGGAAGAAGCAAAGGTAAATAGCAGTCTAGGAAGCAGCAGACGGAGTCGGCAGAATGGCGGAGTCGATGGTGCCGGCTGGTTGGGCGGCTGGCTGGTCAGTCTCCGCTTGGTCGCCCTCAGCAGCAGCTGGCTCGCTCGGGCGCGGCTCGTTGCTGGAGGCGCAGTCGAGTTGAGGCTGGCCATCCGCTCCGACCTCTGGTGCCTCCTCTTCACCTTCCTCCTCCTCTTCTTCTTCTCCCTCGTCGCTGGAATCGATCACCTCGGTCGAGTCCTCGCCATCCTCCGGGTTCAGCCCAAACCACTCCGGCGGTGCCTCGGCACCATTCTCGGCCAGCTCTGGGACGAAGATGCTGGTGTTGGTGTACTCAGCGATTGACGCCACTCGCTTGACAAGGTCATCCTCCACCGCCACTAGCTCCTCCTGGGCTTCCAGTCGAAATGTTGTCAACTGGGCTAGATCTAGCCCAGGGTACCACGCCTTGATGAATTCCAAGGCCCAGCGTGCTCCGGCCCAGGCCGAGGAGCCCTTCCACGCCTCAAGACGGTCGGCCGCCACCTCCAGCCCGTCGGCAGTCTGGCTGGGTGTGCGTGGAGCCGGCATGTTTGGCCACAGGGCGGCGATCGCCTGGGCACGGACACGCTGAAGGCAGCACATCATCCGATGAGCCGGCCGAAGACAAGCCTGAATGTTGAGAAGTTGCTCGCTAAGAGTGTGGGGGGCGTCGGCAGCGATCTGCTTGCCTTCCGCCCTCGGTCCCTCACAGTCGGCCTCGATAGCCAGGTTGGCAGCACCAAAGTGACCTGGGAAGAAGTCTGCTCAGACAAAAAAGCAAAGAATGAGATCAAAAACAAGAAATCGGCTTGATCAAAGGCCGACAGTATGAAGAAAGAGTAAAGAAGGCAGCCTACCATCGACCATGTCTTCAACCGCGCCGAAGTTGGTAGTCAGCATTGCCTCCTTGTCAGTCCAAGCAGAGCGCTCGGTCTCGAACTCAGCAAGGAGACCGGCCTCCTGGTCCTCCGCCTCCATCCGGGCATTCTTAAGAAGCTCCGCCTGCTCCGCCAGCTGCGTGACCAGCCCGTCACGCTCCTCGGCCAGCTTGTTGCAGTCCGCCACCTTGGCACGCAGTGCGCTATTGGCTTCTCCCAGTTGCCGCTGCAGGGTGGCGTTGGCTTCTGCAAAAGAAGAAGAAGAAGAAGAAGAAGAAGAAGAAGAAGAAGAAGAAGAAGAAGAAGAAGAAGAAGAAGAAGAAGAAGAAGAAGAAGAAGAAGAAGAAGAAGAAGAAGAAGAAGAAGAAGAAGAAGAAGAAGAAGAAGAAGAAGAAAGGACGTCAACAATCGGTGAAGAAAGATGAAGTTGCCAGGAAGATCCGGCCCGACTGCTCAGCAGTCGGCCCGAATCTTGGGGACTACAGCGCACGGGTGCGCCAGCACGCCCCCGCAGAGAAAGAAGAAGACTTACTCCGGCTCTCCGACAAGTCGACGACACGTTGATCCAACTCCTGGACTATGGAGTTGAAGGCGGTTGCACAGAGGTTACGATAGTCCTGCAGCAAAGATATTAGTACTCGGAGCTTGCTAATTAAAGTTCCGGGCCGCCTGCTCAGCAGCCGGCCCGAAACTCGGGGACTACACCCAGTGGGTGTGCTGGCGCGCCCCCACGAAGCAATAAAAGAATTAAAAACAAAGAAGCAAGAAGCGTACCTGGATGGCCTCTAGTGATTCCAGGAACGCCTTGTTGTAGAGCTTGAGAGCGTCGGCCTCGGCGTGGAGTTTGGCTTGAACGTCCAGGATCGCCTTGTTCAGAGGGCCCGTCCCGCCTCCCCGCACCCACCCATTCGGTGCGGCGCTGGTCGCCTCGATGTCCGAGATCGAGGAGCTTGTGGTGCCGGTCTCCAATGGGCGTGGCACCGAGGCTGCCTTCACGAGCCGGCGGCATAAGGGTGTGTGGACCCCGGGAGTCGGGCCCGTCACCATCTTGTTTCCGGCTGGTGGCACCGGCGGGTCGGCCGGCTGCTTGTCTTGCACCTCCTCAGAAGGTGGTGGCGGGGGCAAGATTACGTCGGGAATGGCGACGTCGCCGCTGTCCCTCTCCATGATAGGGTGCTTGCCGCCGGTTTCCCCAGTCTGCGCCACAAACTCTGGTGGAGGCGGCGCAGAGTTCAGGGGGTAACAAACATCGTCGATTGACGGCGTGCGGCTTCCTCGGCCTGCTCCTTCGCCATGGCGGCGGCCTCGGCCTCCGCCCTGTCTTCCTCCGCCATCTCCAGGCGGGCGACTTCCTGCTCCTCACGCGCCTCCCGCGAGTTCCGCTCCGTCGCCTCCCGGAGGTCGGTGGCCGGATCAATCCGCCGGGTGGTGGTGGAAGTCTCTGCCGCCCCCACGATGGAGGCGGCGGCCGACTTCTCAAGAGAGAGCGGGGCCCTAGATCAAGGGAAACAAAGCGAAGAAATTTAGACAAGATCAGCAAGGAAGGAGAAAGTACGAGAAGAAGACAGTACTTGCGCAGAAACCAGCTGCGGCTCCTTCACCGCCTTGCGGAAGCGGATGGCTTTCGCGGCCGCTTCATCCCGCTTGGTCGCCGCGGCCGAGCCCCTGGGCTTCTTCGGCCGACTGCCGAATAGGCTCGGCGCGGCTCTGCGCTTATGCGCACCACCTCGGGCTGCCGGCGTGGCAGACGAGCTCGCGCCCTGCTGGTCGGACCCCGGCTGGCGGCGCGGGACGACTTCCCCCGCGTTGTCGTCTGGCCAGTCCTCGAAGCCGGCTCCGAGCCCTGAGCCGCCTGCTACGCCGCCCCCTCCCTCGGCGTCGTCCTCCAAGGCCGCCGCCCCCAAGTCGGGGTCATCCACATCGCTCTCCGCCCGGTCGAGGAGAAATTGACGCTCCGGACCCGCGGCACCGGCTGCCGGCTGGAGGAGGGAGCTCTGTTCGAAGAGCCGGTTGGTCAGGTTAGACAAGCGGAACTCGGCAATAAGAGAGAGAGAGGGAGAGAGAGAGAAGGAAAGGAAAGGAAATTTACCATAGGCAGGGGGTTGGCGCGAGAATACAGCTCCTTGCCGAACCGCCACTCTTCCGTGAGCTTGTAGTCCGCAAGGTAGTTCACCATATGAGCTACCTCTGCGTGAGGCATCTCCTTGGTGCACAGCCGGCTTGGGTCCCGATGTTCGCTCATCTGACAGATCATGTGAGGGCGGCCCTGGAGCGGGAGCACCTGGCACGCCACAAAGGCGTACAGCATGTCGGGCCCGGTCAGGCCCTCCGACTGTACCAACACCCGGAGTCGCGCGATGGCGGCGGCTCCAGAAGGTGATAGTGTCTTGGCCTGGTATGACCAGTTGGGCCGCTTCCCAACCGGCGGGCCGGCAGCGTAAGCCAGCAGGTTGACCCAGTCACCCTCCGCGAAGATGCTCATCACGTAGAAGTACGACTGTTGCCACATCTTTACCGACTGGATCAGTGTGATGGGAGGAAATGGATTGTCGCCACCCGGCCTCTGCACCGCGATGAAGGCACCGCATTTAGCTGGCACGCCCGCGACGACGGTGCCGAGATTGGTGTAGAAAAACTCCCCCCAAAGCTTGATAGTGGGAAGGACACCAAGGAAGCCTTCGCACAGAGTGATGAAGGCGGACAGCAGCACCACCGTGTTCGGGGTGAGGTGGTGCGGCTGGAGGTTGTAGAACTCAAGGAAGGTCTGGAAGAAGCCACTCACCGGCAGGCCGAGGCCACGCAGGCAGTGTGAGCGGAAGATGACCCGCTCGCCCTCCTCCGGCGCCGGCAAGATCTCCCCCTCCGGCGTGAGGCAAACCCTCACGTGGTCCTCGCTGGGCAGTCGCCGCATCTGACGGAGGAAGTCGATGTTGTCTTCATGAACTTTGGAGCCATCCCAGGCTCCGGCGCGCCCCATGGGGACGCGAGGTTGACGGACGAACTCGACTGAGACGAACTGCGGCAGCGCTTCGGCGGGGCTCGGGGCACTGCGGTGAGAAGAAGAAGAGGGAGGGAGAGTGGGGTGGAGGGGCGCGCGTGCTTCGCCGCTCCCACTCCTCCCCCTACTTATAGCCTACGAGCTACGAAGCTGAGGGGTTGGGCGTGGGATCGTGGGATTAACTGTGCCCACGACCCCACGCTCCCGCCTTTACAGCGCGGGTACTGCACGTAGTAACTCTGCAGGGAAACCCAACCGCCCGCCTCGGTCGCAGCGTATCCGCTTGCAGCCCGAGGCCTGGTGGTGGCGGGCCCGGCCTGCGGTCGCGTCCCGTCACACGCGTGGGCTGGAAGGACGACCCGGCTGGCTGGCGCCATGTGGCACGCCCATGACGGGCGGCGGGTAGAGAAGCTTAGCAAGCACGCCACGTCATTCCCACCAATGCATTTGAAATCCCAGAAGGATCTGACTGGATGTATCCGACTCTTGCCGACCGGCTCCCTAGAAGTCGGATGGAGCTTCCTTCAGAGCACCCAGAGGAGGAAACTGTTGAGGCTCCCCGGCTCCTCGAACCGTGGCCCGTCACCAGCTTCAGGGACTACTGTCGGAGTAATGGGCCACGGGTAGCCTAACCCGAGCCCCTAAACCTTTCAAGACAATGGGGCCGGTTGGCCGAGCGGCCGAGTTCCAGAAGACGGCATCACGACAGGCCTACTCCTAGTGAGCGGCCTCCAGAGAGGCCGGCCCCTAGCAGTCGGCCCATGGCGCCCTCAAAGTCTGCACCCTCATCAAGGAGACAAGATAGGTTATGGCTACAGCATAGCCCATCCCCCTGAATCCAGGGCCGGGCGTGGCCACAGTGCCCCGTACAGGCAGAGATCTCCGCGCGAGGCGGCACTGTTGCACCTCCCCCCCCCCCCAAACGTCACTCTTGACAGGCAGAGCCCTGTTCCCACGACGGCCTATCGGTACGGCTTGCAGGTGGCAGGCCCTACCAGGCAGTGAGACCCCTGAAGACGGAGGAAGCCAGGGCAGCCGGACCTAAGGGAAGCCGGCTTCCAGCAGGCGGCTTATCCCTCCCTCGGGCCCCGTGCGCCATCAACCAGATGGGACACGGTGTGGCTACAGTAATCACCCACCAGGCGGCGGGACTGTAGCCACGCTCCCCCGACCAAGCCTACGTCATTAGCATCACGGCTACAGCGATCAGCGGTCGGCAAGACCCGCGAGCGGCGGGAGCGGCCTATCGGCTCCGTACCAGACTAGTCGGCGGGGCCCACCAGGCGGCGGGCCCCAGCAGCCGGCGGAGAAGCCGGCGGTCGGAGACATTGACAGCCGAGTCCTACACCCGGCAGATTACCAATGTACCCCTGGGAGGGCTAGGCCTATATAACCCCCCCCCCTAGTCACCCATGCAAAGGGTTCGAACCTGTTAGAACTAGACTCACACCTAGAGGAGGAGAGAGCGTGCCTGCCTTCTTCCACCTCTAGCAAACAGCTCAAGGAGCATCATTGTACCACTAGTGCCTTAGTGATCATGCGGAGACCCCGCGGAGCAGGACTAGGGGTGTTATCTCCTAGGAGAGCCCCGAACCTGGGTAAAGTGCGCTGGCGTTCGTGTCTACGCCTCATCCCGCTTCCAGGCACCGGTGACATTCTACTCGCTCCCACCATGATAAGCCATCCTTTGGCATATGTCGCACCCAACCCCTGACATTTACTGCCATGAAAAAAATTCCGGCTGGGCTGAAGATGTCTCTGCTTGATCCCCAACTTCTCCATGGTATCTTTGTACAGAATGTTGATGCTGCTGTCGCCATCTATCACGACTCGGGAGAAGCGAGCAGCTCACCTCTTTGTGGCAAACGTGGCATCCAACACCAAGGCATAAGAGCCGGGGTTTGGCATCACCTCCGGGTGGTCAGCTCTGCTCCAGCTGATGGGCTTCTCCGACCAATGCATGAACTCGGGGGGTCTCTGATGCTACTGTATTCACTTCTAGCTGCTGCTGCCATCTGCTGCGCCTGTCGTCGGCCATGCTGGTGAACACGACATAGGCCCCATGCTCCTTGAGATAATCATCTTGTACGGCACCGACTGGCCGGGCCGCCGCCTGCTGAGGATGAGGAGGCGGCAGGCCGGCTGGCGGAGGAGGCTGGAGTCCGTCGCCCTTGGCGATCCTGGTGAGCCAGTGGCACTTCCGAGTAGTGTGATTGGACGGCTTCGCACCGCTATGGAACTTGCAAGGTGCATCAAGAGTCTGCTCGTACGAGAAAGCGGGCAGCTAGTTGGGCTTGCCGCCCTTCTGGCGCTTGGGAGGAGGCGGCCCTTCTGGCTGCTGATCTTCAACTGTCGCCACCTGCCGGCTCGTGGAAACCGGTTGCATGGCCTTGCGCTTGTTGTCGTTCGGTTGCTGTCGCCGATTGGAGTCACCAGCCGGGGTCCGAGGAGCTTGAGAGGCCACCTTGCCCGATACGTTGACTAGAATCTCCGCCTTCATGGAGGAGTCGGCCCTGGCGTACTTGTCTGCTATGATTAGCAGTTCATCGAGGGTCGCCGGCTCATCGCAGAGAATCTTGTGCTTGAGGAGGGTGCCCTCTCGGCACCCGGTAGTGAAGTACTCGATGGCCTGCATCTCGTGCACACCCTCGCATGAGTTGCGCAACTCGGCCCAGCGTGTAACATAGTCGCGAGTCGACTCGTTGGGGCCTTGGACATGTAAGGAGAGTTGGCAGGGCTTGGGCGGCCGCTTGTACGTGCTGGTGAAGTTGCAGATGAATGCTTTGGTGAAATCAACCAAGTTGTTGATATTGCGGGGCTTCAGGCTATTCAACCACGTCCGGGACGTCCCCTGGAGCATGAGCGGGACATACTTCATAGCAACGCACTTGTTGCCGTTGGCGATGCTGACGACTGTGGAGTAGTCCACGAGCCAGTCCTCCGGCTTCACGGAGCCGGTGTACTTGGGTGTGTCTCTCAGGAGAGTGAATCCTTTCGGGAAGGGCTCATCTCGGATGCGGGGGCCAAAACAAGGCGGTCCCAGCTCATCTTCCTCTTCTAGCGCCAGGGATCGATTGAGGCGATCGATCCGGTGGCGGGCATCATTTTCTCCGATTCCTTCTTGGCGGCCAAGGCGGTCGCTGAGTGATGGGTGATCAATAGGCAGCTGGGAAATGCGCCTCTCCTTGCGGGAAGGAGGAGGCGGACAGTCGTCTTGCTGCCGTACCACTCTTGGGCGACCGTCTTGGTCGCGCTCGATGGTGATGTGAGTCCGGCTGCGGCTGGCAGCCGGCTCCTTGTCTCTTCTGTCACGGACGCCACCAGTCCGTGTCTGGGATGTTGCGCCTTGGTCTCGTCGAGGAGGCGGATCGTTGTTTTGCTGGTTGGGCGCTTCAGTCCGGCACCCGGCATCTTGCTGCTCGGCAGCCGCGTCGAGTTGATGTTGAACTCGCTCCGTCATGTGGCGACGCTCGCCGCCCTCGAGCTTGTCTAACTCGTCTGCTGCCGCCTAGGCAGCTCGTATGTTCTCCGCAGGCGTGGCGTAGACGGGACGATCTATCCCGAACATGCTGGCGATGCTCGCGCCACGCTGCCGGACCAAGTCAATGTGGCTAGGCCCACCAGTAGCCGGCGTGCCACCGACGGCATGATCCATTTCCCGCTGGTAGGCCTCCGAAAGGTGTCTCATGCTGGCCAACTGTTTGGCACTCTCAACAAGCTGGAGGCGGCGCGCTTCCAGCGTCTCAGCATTGGCGTCTTCCGGGATAGGCGCAACCAGGTCTTGCATTAGTGTCAGCAACGGGTCCTGGCCACCTCCGCCAGAGTGCTCGCCGTGGCTGATGACGAGCACCTCCGTGACGGTGCTGCCGCCGCTGTCCGCGCGAGGAAGCGGCTCATCGTAGACCACCATATTGGAGGGGAACGCGTCGAGCGACGCTGTGTCGGAGTCGACCAACATCGGGTCTGTGGAGCCAGCCGACTCCAAGTCAGCAGCAGGCTCGCTGGCGACGTGGTGCTGATCGAGGAGGCTCACGAGGCGGCTCTTAGGGCCATCGGTGCCCGCATCATACATGGGCTCGTCGGAGAGGCGAATCTCGCCAACAAGATTGGCGAGGCAGCTCGTCGCGCGGGCGACCTCCGCGTCGCGCAGCGCGTCGGTGCAGACACCGGCTGGCGTGCCGTGCTGGCTGCGCTTGCCAGGAAGGAACAAGGTTCCCGTCCAGAGCAGGTCTCCGGGAGATGGTGCAACTAGCCCCACGGTGGGCGTCAAATGTTGGGGGTTGGGTGCGACATATGCCAAAGGATGGCTTATCATGGTGGGAGTGAGTAGAACGTCGCCGGTGCCTGGAAGCGGGATGAGGCGTAGACACGAACGCCGGTGCACTTTACCCAAGTTCGGGGCTCTCCTAGGAGATAACACCCCTAGTCCTGCTCTCTGGGGTCTCCGCATGATCACTAAGGCACTGGTGGTACAATGATGCTCCTTGAGCTGTTTGCTAGAGGTGGAAGAAGGCAGGCACACTCTCTCCTCCTCTAGGTGTGAGTCTAGTTCTAACAGGTTCAAACCCTTTGCATGGGTTCCCTGGGGGGTTTATATAGGCCTACCCCTCCCAGGGGTACATTGGTAATCTGCAGGGTGTAGGACCCGACTGTCAGTGTCTCCGGCCGCCGGCTTCTCCGCCGGCTGCTGGGGCCCGCCGCCTGTTGGGCCTCACCGACTGGTCTGGTATGGAGCCGACAGGCTGCTGCTGCCGCTCGCGGGCCTTGCCGGCTGCTGATCGCTATAGCCCTGATGCTAATGACGTAGGCTTGGTCGGGGGAGCGTGGTTACAGTCCCGCCGCCTGGTGGGCAATTACTGTAGACACACCGCGTCCCATCTGGTTGATGGCGCACGGGGCCCAAGGGAGGGATAAGCCGCCTGCTGGAAGCCGGCTTCCCTTAGGTCCGGCTGCCCTGGCTTCCTCCGTCTTTAGGGCTCTCACTGCCTGGTAGGGCCCGCCGCCTGCAAGCCGTACCGACAGGCCGTCATGGGAACAGGGATCCGCCTGTCAGGAGTGACGTTTGGGGGGAGAGGCAACAGTGCCGCATCGTGCGGAGATCTCCGCCTGTACGGGGCACTGTGGCCACGCCCGGCCCTAGATTCGGGGGGATGGGCTACGCTGTAGCCATACCCTGTCTTGTCTCCTTGATGAGGGCGCAGACTTTGAGGGCGCCACGAGCCGACTGCTAGGAGCCGCCCTCTCTGGAGGCTGCTCACTAGGAGTCGGCCTGTCGTGGTGTCGTCTTCTGGAACTCGGCCGCCTTCGGCCAGTCGGCCGCTTGGCCAACCGGCCGCCAGAAGGCGGAGATCTATCTTGACGTCTTGAGGGACGCAGCCAGCCCCGTTGTCTTCAAAGGTTCAGGGGCTCGGGTTAGGCTACCCGTGGCCCATTACTCCGACAGTGGGAATACAATGTCATGCAGATGCCGCTCCATGGTGGGCAAAGTGCCCCCCTCCCGCCATTCCAGATTGTATTCCAGAGGTAGATAACTGTTCAGATGGGGATTCATTGGGAGCCGACCACTCCTATTTACCACCTGGGGTGTTTTCTCTAACCTGGCATGCTGATGTTGGTCATATCATGCATATGGCGCCTCGCATTGCTTACATTATTATTCTTATATGTCATTAGCTTAGTTTAGATTTGCTTTGTGTGAATGCCACATGTTTGGTTTCTATATCATACTTCCAACATTCCTAAATATTTGTCATTTTAGAGATTTCAACAAGTGACTACATACGGAGCAAAATGAGTGAATTTACACTCTAAAATATGTCTATATACGTCCGTATGTAGTAGTCCATTTGAAATCTCTAAAAAGACAAATATTTAGGAACGGAGGGAGTATATGGGAATTATGCAATGCCATGTTTTTCAGCCAGTTATCATATATGTGAATTATGCACCGCCATGTAGCCAGGCATCATATATGTGAATTATTTCATGCCATCTTTTTTTTCATTACATATTCCATTTGTCGAGAATCTGTGTATATTAAACTACTCTTCATGTGTATCAGCCATTTGAACCAGTTATGGAAAAACCAGGAGTGAAAACAAGGTCTTCAGAGCAGGCAATGGTAGCTGTTGAAGCATATATCTTGATGGTTACAGGGAGCTCCTCAGAGGATGTTTCAGATAAGTTCAACAATGAAGTGGCATGGACTAACACTTTTACCTAGTATGTTTCAGATAAGTTCAACAATGAAGTGGCATGGACTAGAGGATGTTGAACCCCTTCAAAATGCTAAGGACAAAGGATTGGCTCAAGCTCCAAGCTCAAGACTCTACATTTTCTATTTTAGTGATCCAAGATCACATTGAGTCTGTAGGAAAGCCAATACTATTAAGAAGGGATGAGGTGTTGCTTAATGGCTTGCTTGCTCAAAGTGCTTAGTGATATGCTCCAAAGCCGTCAACCACTTTCTCACTTCCAAATATGTCCCACACCAAATATCTAACTCGGCCCCACCGATTCTTTCTATCCGGCGCCACCGAGTTCAGTTGACATAGCCACTGCCAGAAACCCTAATCAGTTCGGTCTCACTGATGGGATCTCGGTCTCATCGAGATGGGCTTGCAAACTCTTTATTACCTATTGCAATATTTTCGATCCCACCGATATATGCAATCGGCCCCACCGAGTTTGCTTGGCCAACTCTCTGTTTGACTTATTACCCAAATCGGTCCCATCGAGTTTGAGTAATCGGTCAAACCAAGTTTTGGATTTACCCTAACCCTAGCACATCGGTCCCACCGAGTTGATCCAGTTGGTCCCACCGAAAACCCTAACGGTCACTAGATTTGCTGAATCGGTCCGACCGAGTTTATCAATTCGGTCCCACCAAGATTGGTAAGTTGTGCGTAACGGTTAGATTTTGTGTGGAGGCTATATATACCCCTCCACCCACTCTTCATTCATGGAGAGAGCCATCAGAACATACCTACACTTCCAATACACATTTTCTGAGAGAGAACCACCTACTCATGTGTTGAGGCCAAGATATTCCATTCCCACCATATGAAGCTTGATCTCTAGCCTTCCCCAAGTTTCTTTCCACTCAAATCTTCTTTCCACCAAATCCATATCCTGTGAGAGAGAGTTGAGTGTTGGGGAGACTATCATTTGAAGCACAAGAGCAAGGAGTTCATCATCAACACACCATTTGTTACTTCTTGGAGAGTGGTGCCTCCTAGATTGGATAGGTGTCACTTGGGAGCCTCCGACAAGATTGTGGAGTTGAACAAGGAGTTTGTAAGGCCAAGGAGATCGCCTACTTCGTGAAGATCTACCGCTAGTGAGGCAAGTCCTTTGTGGGCGATGGCCGTGATGGGATAGACAAGGTTGCTTCTTCATGGACCCTTCGTGGTTGGAGCCCTTCGTGGACTTGCGCAAACGTTACCCTTCGTGGGTTGAAGTATCCATCAACGTGGATGTACGATAGCACCACCTATCAGAACCACGACAAAAACATCTGTGTCTCCAATTGCATTTGAATTCTCCAAACCCTTCCCTTTACATTCTTTCAAGTTGCATGCTTTACTTTTCGCTGCTCATATACTCTTTGCATGCTTGCTTGATATGTATTGTGTTTGTTAAACTTGTGCCAAAAACTCTACTTCAACTTAAAGAAATTAAAAACTGCAACTTTTGGTACTTAGTGTCTAATCACCCCCCTCTAGACACCTCTTCTCGATCCTTTCAATTGGTATCAGAGCGTTGGTCTCCATTACCTTGGTTTAAACACCTATGGAGGAAGATGGATGTGTCTACCTTGGGGAGTCTTAGACATAGAGTGCCTATTGTTGATGGAGAATATTTTCATGATTGGAAAAATGAAATGCTTGAGATTTTCAATGAATATCATTTGAGCAAGTATATTGCTAGCCCTTGTGCACCTCATGTTGATCCCATGCATCCTACCCTTGATGAGTCAATTGACATGATTCACAATCTTAGAACTGTTAATCTTATCACTAGAGGCTTGCCTAGAAACTTGATTGGATGTTTGCCTACTCTTAAGTGTGCCTACACCATATGGAAATTTCTTGAGGAACTCTTTCCAAATTATTCCTTGAAAGATCTAGAAGAAATCCTCCATAAGTCTATTGCCTTGATTAAGATGAGTCCCAATGATCCCAAATTTGGTGACTGCTTATTTGAGCTTACTAATCTTACGAGCGCCAAAGGTGATGTTGGAATCATTAGCAATATCATTTCCATAGCTATTAGAATTCATAAAGATAACTATAGAAATGATCATTTATCTAATGAATTACCCTCTCTAGGAATTGATCAATCACAAGATGATGTTGAACATGGATACTATGATGAGGATGATGATAGTGACCATGATCTCGATGATGTGATGAGACACTTTGGTCTTATGGAAAATCTTCGCGGCTACATGGCTGGAGGAAAGGAATGGGTCCTTGATAGTGGATGTACTGATCATATGACCGGAGATAAAGATATGTTCCGTGAGCTTGCTGAAAACGATGGCCCTCCAAAATATGTCACCTTTGGTGATAACTCAAAGGGTAAGGTGGTTGGCCTTGGTAAGGTGGCCATCTCACATGATAGCTCCATACAAAATGGCATGCTCGTTGAATCTCTTGGCTACAACTTACTTTTAGTATCTAGACTTGCTGATTTCAGTTTCAATGTCCTATTTACTGAAGTAGACTGCCAAGTGTTTCGTAGAGATAATCATAAAATGGTCTTTACTGGTATACGTAGAGGAGATCTTTACATTGTTGATTTCACTAAAAAGGCTCAACCTAGAACTTGCTTAATTGCTAAATCTTCTAAAGGCTGGTTGTGGCATAGAAGGCTAGGCCATGTGGGCATGCGAAACCTTGACAAACTCATTAAAGGAAATCATATCCTTGGCGTTAACGATGTCATATTTGACAAGGATAGACTTTGTAGTGCTTGTCAAGCAAGCAAACAAGTTGGAGGAAGTCATCGCGCTAAGAACATTATGACCACATGAAGACCACTCGAGCTACTTCACATGGATCTCTTTGGTCCAAATGCCTACAAGAGTCTCGGTGCTAACTCATTTGGTCTAGTCATAGTTGATGATTTTTCAAGATTTACGTGGGTATTCTTTCTTCATGACAAATTGCAGGTCCAAAAGATCTTCAAAAACTTTGCTAGGAAGGCCCAAAATCAATTTGACGTGAAGATCAAGAAGGTTCGGAGTGACAATGGAACGGAGTTCAAGAATGCAAATGTAGACACCTTTCTTGATGAAGAAGGGATTACACATGAGTTCTCGTCTATGTACACACCTCAAAAAAATGGAGTCATTGAGAGGAAGAACCGGATTCTTATCGAGATGGCAAGAACGATGCTTGATGAATACAAGACGCCAAAACACTTTTGGGCGGAAGCGGTTGAGACAGCTTGTCATGCAACAAATTGCTTGTATCTTCACAAGCTACTCGGCAAGACGGCATACGAGCTCCTCACCGGTAACAAACCCCAAGTTGGATACTTTCGAGTATTCGGCTCAAAGTGCTACATTCTTGATAAGCATCCTCGTTCTAAATTTGCTCCTAAGTCTCATGAAGGTTTCCTACTTGGTTATGGCTCAAACTCTCACACATACCGTGTCTACAACAATTTCACCCGAAAGGTTGAAGAAATGGTAGATGTGAAGTTTGATGAATCTAATGGCTCGCAAGTAGAGCAATTGCCAATTGATGTAGGAGACAAAGATCCCTTGGGAGAAATCCAAGACTTGTCTATTGGCAAGATTCGTCCAACGGAGGTGAAGGAGAGTACCTTGTCCATCCAAGTGGAAGCTTCTACCTCACGACAAGGTGAACCAAGAGTTGATACGAAAGCATCCACGAGTGGGACACACCAAGATGAAGAAAACGAGGAAGTGCACCAAGACGGACGTCAACAACCTCCTTCTCCATCACAACAAGAGAACGACAACGCTAACAATGAAGAAGGCCAAGAAGAAGAACAAGATGAAGAATATGTTCAACCAAGACCCAAGCAAAAGCTTTCACGAGTTCGAGCAAGAATTGCTAAAGATCATCCCGTGGAGCAAATCTACAATGATATCCAAACCGGGAGAATCACTCGCTCTAAAACTCGTTTGGCTAACTTTTGTGAACATTACTCATTCATCTCTAGAATTGAACCTATGAAGGTTGAAGAAGCATTGGAGGATCCGGATTGGATAAATGCTATGCATGAAGAGCTACACAACTTTGAGAGAAATCAAGTGTGGACATTGGTTGAGAAGCCCGACAACAACCACAACATCATCGGTACCAAATGGGTGTTTCGCAACAAGCAAGATGAAGATGGACAAGTGGTTCACAACAAAGCACGTCTCGTCGCCCAAGGCTACACACAAGTCGAAGGTATGGACTATGGTGAGACATATGCTCCCGTTGCTAGACTTGAGTCCATTCGCATCTTACTTGCTTATGCTAATCACCATGATATCACTTTGTACCAAATGGACATTAAAAGTGCTTTTCTAAATGGTGAAATTGAGGAGGAAGTTTATGTTAAGCAACCTCCCGGCTTTGTCAATCCTAAGAAACCTAATCATGTCTACAAACTTCACAAAGCCCTTTATGGTCTTAAACAAGCTCCTAGAGCATGGTATAAATGCTTGACCAAGTTCCTTATTGAAAAAGGCTTTGAAATTGGAAAAATAGATTCTACTCTTTTTACTAAAAGGGTTAATGGAGAACTATTTGTATGCCAAATTTATGTCGATGATATTATATTTGGATCAACTAACCCTCATTTTAGTGAAAAGTTTGGGAAGCTAATGTCGGAGAAGTTTGAGATGTCTATGATGAGTGAACTCAAATTCTTTCTTGGTTTGCAAATCAAGCAAACTAAGGAAGGCACCTTTGTCTCTCAAACGAAGTACACCAAGGACTTATTCAAGAAGTTCAATATGCAAGAATGCAAAGGTATGACTACACCCATGCCTACTAGTGTACATCTTGATTTGACCAAAGATGGTGAACCGGTTGATCAAAAAGTTTACCGCTCTATGATTGGTTCATTGTTATATCTATGTGCTACATCCCGATATCAAGCTAAGTGAGTGCATGTGTGCACGATATCAAGCTGCTCCTAAGGAATGTCATCTTAAGGCCGTGAAGAGGATAGTGAGATACTTAATACATACACCAAATTTTGGCATTTGGTATCCAAAGGGGGCTTCCTTTGATCTTATTGGCTACTCCGACTCAGACTATGCCGGTGACAAGGTTGATAGAAAGTCCACTTAGGGTACTTATCAATTCCTTTGTAGATCTCTTGTGTCTTGGTCTTCCAATAAACAAAACTCGATATCCTTATCCACCACCGAAGCGGAATACATTGCCGCTAGTTCATGTTGTGCTCAATTACTTTGGATGACCCAAACTCTTAAAGATTATGGGATATATGTGAAACATGTTCCATTACTTTGTGACAATGAAAGTGCTATCAAGATTGCTCACAATCCCGTGCAACACTCTCGAACTAAGCATATTGAAGTTCGTCATCATTTCATTCGAGATCACATTGCTAAGGGTGACATAAACCTTAAGCATGTTCGCACCGACAAGCAATTAGCGGATATATTCACTAAACCACTTGATGAGAAAGTGTTTTGCAGGTTAAGAGGTGAATTGAACATCATTGATGCTTCAAACTTGGAGTAGGAACTCCATTGGATACATGCAAGACTTGAGCTTACGACTAATCACTTGATATTTCTCCTATGATGATTATCTTATGTCTTGAAAATTTGCATCTTGCATGTTATCTAACCCTTGTAGGTACTTGGATGAATCTAATTCTATGAGATTGCAACTCACTCACATCTTGAGCAATCTCTACATCACCAAATCTCTACACAATGGTGGTTGATGACAAGGAAGCACGAAACCTTTCAAACATATCCTTTGACAAATTCTATGTTGAGCTTCATGATTGTCATGTCGGATACACAAGTGCTCTTCCTTGCGAAAACTAACCCATGTAGGTAGATGAACTCAAAATCCAAAGGGTGCTCCCAACTCTTGATGGGCTACATCAACCTTGAGCAACCCACACAAGTTCAACTACATGATCAAGATCAACACCGCCACCCAAGGTATGTTATTCCATCTTAGAATAGCTTTACTCCAAGTCATGAGTCAAAGCAACTCGACAAGATGTGAATACATCAAGATACTTAAATGAAAAATGGTAACCCCATTTTGAGCTTAAACGATGAGTACGACCTATGATCAAGTGATCTCACTTGACTCCTAAGTCAATGTACTCTAACATAGGTGACTTTGTCACCGCCCAACTCTAGATGAAGTTCTCTTGTGTTATTTTCTGTGTCTCATGCATATTTGTTTCCCCTTTCAAAAAAACTTCATCTAGATCCTTTAGTTTTTTTCCTTTGCTTTTTGTTCTGCATTTTCTGCATCCAATTCATTGCAAATCTTTGTGAGATCGTATTTGTTCAATGAGCTGAGATGACAAGTGTTTTTCTCTATGATGAACTCGGTTCCACCGGTTTCATGTCTCCGGTCTAGCCTAAGAATTTCGGAGCAACCGAAGCATACAACTCGGTGACACTGATTTCACTACAGGAAAAACATTTTGCCATTTGTTCCTCCTTTATTCTTGATCCAGCTCCACTCCATGAATCTTGTCCTCTACAAGCATCACATTTACCTTAATGCTTTGTACTATGATTCAAGGACCAAACCCATTCACAACAAATTCCAGAAGACCCTTCTTGGAAATTGATGTTAAAGGGGGAGAGAGAGATCACATCAAAGCTTATTCATATCTCTAGGGGAGAGATCTCTAGGGGGAGGGAATACTCCAGGAAAGAGTAATCTTCAAGGATCCCAGATGCTTGATGTTCAAGAGGAGATATGCCACATGTCTTCTTGGGGGGGAAGACATGTTCATATGTGCTTATTTGCATTAGCTCTGTTCATTTGTTTCTTTGAGCTCTGTATTTCTGTTCCCTATCTTCTCCCAGTATCCCATGCTAGATTTAGGGGGAGCAAGAAATCCAAGGGAAGGAAATTTATTAAATTCATTGCATATCTTTCTCTTTGGGGACATGTCAATATCTATCGTAGTACTCTGTACTCACTCTACATGTCATCCTAGTCTTGGTACTCTTGTGGTTTCTTTTGTTTGCTCTAGCTAGTGGGTGCATCTGTCTTATCTAACCTTGTTTACGCGGGCTCATCCCATCCTAGCCAACTCAAGACCACAATGTAAGTATATGCATCATATTCATGTGTATGAGAAATTCTTGCTGATGTACATACTATTTGCAAGAAGGACTCATGGGCATGAAGGTACATTTCCCATATTCATGTCTTTTGCCCTGATGCATATAGTCAAGATACATGTAACACACTGCTACTCTGTCATGGTTATGCTCTCACATGCTTGTATATTCCATATTCACATGATTGCATACATGTAGGGGGGACCTATGCTTGTTACATGTCTTTCCAAAGCTTTACTTGCTATTCTCTTTATCTTTATCTAAAGCTTTGATGTATGTTGCCATCAATTACCAAAAAGGGGGAGATTGAAAGCACAAGTGCTCCCTGGGTGATTTTGAAAATTAATGACAACATATCTCTTGTTGGACTAACACTTTTACCTAGTATGTTTCAGATAAGTTCAACAATGAAGTGCATGGAGTAGAGGATGTGGAACCCCTTCAAAATGCTAAGGACAAAGGATTGGCTCAATCTCCAAGCTCAAGACTCTACATTTTCTGTTTTAGTGATCCAAGATCACATTGAGTCTATAGGAAAGCCAATACTATTAAGAAGGGATGAGGTGTTGCTTAATGGCTTGCTTGCTCAAAGTGCTAAGTGATATGCACCAAAGCCCTCAACCACTTTCTCACTTCCAAATATGTCCCACACCATATATCCAACTCGGCCCCACCGATTCTTTCAATCCGGCACCACCGAGTTCATTTGACATAGGCACTGCCAGAAACCCTAATCAGTTCGATCTCACCGATGGGATCTCGGTCTCACCGAGATGGGCTTGCAAACTCTCTGTTACCTGTTGCAATATTTTCGGTCCCACCGAGATATACAATCGGCCCCATCGAGTTTGCTTTCCCAACTCTCTGTTTCACTTATTACCCAAATCGGTCCCACCGAGTTTGAGTAATTAGTCAAACTGAGTTTTGTATTTACCCTAATCCTAGCACATCGGTCCCACTGAGTTGATCCAATCGGTCCCACCGAAAACTCTAATGGTCACTAGATTTGCTAAATCGGTCCGACCGAGTTTATCAATTCGGTCCCACCGAGATTGGTAAGTTGTGCATAATGGTTAGATTTTGTGTGGAGGCTATATATACCCCTCCACCCACTCTTCATTCATGGAGAGAGCCATCAGAACATACCTACACTTCCAATACACATTTTCTGAGAGAGAACCACCTACTCATGTGTTGAGGCCAAGATATTCCATTCCCACCATATGAATCTTGATCTCCAGCCTTCCCCAAGTTGCTTTCCACTCAAATCTTCTTTCCACCAAATCCATATCTTGTGAGAGAGAGAGAGTTGAGTGTTGGGGAGACTATCATTTGAAACACAAGAGCAAGGAGTTCATCATCAACACACCATTTGTTACTTCTTGGAGAGTGGTGTCTCCTAGATTGGCTAGGTGTCACTTGGGAGCCTCCGACAAGATTGTGGAGTTGAACCAAGGAGTTTGTAAGGGCAAGGAGATCGCCTACTTCGTGAAGATCTACCGCTAGTGAGGCAAGTCCTTCGTGGGCGATGGCCATGATGGGATAGACAAGGTTGCTTCTTCGTGGACCCTTCATGGGTGGATCCCTGCGTGGACTCGCGCAACCGTTACCCTTCGTGGGTTGAAGTCTCCATCAACGTGGATGTACGATAGCACCACCTATCGGAACCACGACAAAAACATCTGTGTCTCCAATTGCGTTTGAATTCTCCAAACCCTTCCATTTACATTCTTGCAAGTTGCATGCTTTAATTTCCGCTGCTCATATACTCTTTGCATGCTTGATTGATATGTATTGTGTTTGTTAAACTTGTGCCAAAAACTCTACTTCAACTTAAAGAAATTAAAAACTGCAACTTTTGGTACTTAGTGTCTAATCACCCCCCCCCCCTCTAGCAACCTCTTCTCGATCCTTTCACCTGTCCACCTTACTACTGAACCGGTTTACCAAAATGAGAACAGAATATTGGAGAAAGAGCACTGCATTATGCAATGGTAGAGAAAGTAATGCAGATAAGGATCAAGATAGTGAGGCAACCCTGTTGGTATCCAGGAAAGGTGATAAAAACGATCTTGTAGACAGTGAGAAAACCCCACAGTCCTGCGTTGATGTAGTGTTCGAGTTACTGGCCAGTACCACTGGCACAAGCTCTTCGACCTCGCTACCTGAATCACTTCGGCTTCTTCAGTCTCAGCTACAAGCTGAAAGACATCAGTCAGCTATGCTGCGGCAAGAAGTCGAAGGACTGAGGAAGTCCCTGCAGAATTGAGATGCATACTTTCTTGTGCAACAGCAAGCGCTGGAGGATTTAAGTGCCAAACAAGAGAAAGTTAATAAGCTTGCTAAGCATCGTGCCAGCATTATGGGTACCCAGGATATTGTTTCTTGAGCTCTTCTGAAGTGGTTTCAGTTCTGGACTTGTTTTGCTGCGACGTTTATTTGCACTGGTCGCCAACTTTCACGACCAGTGTATGTGTTATGCTGCTTTGTTCCCTATATTTGCACTGGTGGCGAACTTTGATGCCTAGTGGATGTAATATGTGTAATAGTAGTGATAGCCTAGCGGAAGTTGCTTGCTTATTTAGTTCCTTGTTGTCTTGTTTATTTGTTTGCTTGTAGTCAGTGCAGTTCTTTTTTCGCGGTTTGCTAGTGGCCACAATAACCTATTTTTTAAAACCAGGCCACAATAACCATGGGCTAAATATTTACTGTAGTTACCATGGGCCTCCTACGGGCCGTAGAAACAATGGGCCTTCTACGGGTCATAGCATCAATGGGCCTTCTACGTGTCGTATGATCGATAGGCCAAACATGAGCTAATAACAGACCGCGTTATGGGCCGTAAATGGGCTAGATTTGGAATCGTCCGTTCATGGGCCGACAATAATGGGCCGTTGTTAATCGGCCGTATTGGACGACGCTATGAAAACGGCACAACAGATTAACGGGCTACAAACGGGCCAATTGTAACTGCGGGCTGAATTTGGCCCACAAGCAGAAAAGGCCAATAATGGGTCGTAAGTAACCGAATGCTGGAAATGAGCCCAAGAATAAATGGGCCCTGAGAAGGCCGAAAGATAACACGGGTTAGAAATGTCCCAAATGAATAATGGGCCATTAATGGGTATAAAGGGGTACACTCTTCATTGCGGGCCAGATTCACCACGGGCCGTTAATGGGCCAAGAGTTACAGATGGCCTAGTATGGGCCGAAAGACATCATGGGCCATACATGGGCCAGAAGTTACAACGGGCTGGAATCATATTGGATGGCCCAGATGAAGCTACTGGGCTTAATTCTGATAGGTAATAACGGGCCATGAGTTAGCGGGCCATAAATGGGCTATATAGGAACAGGCTGTCCGTGGGCCGTCCCGTTACCTTTTGACCAAGTCAAACGGGCTGGCCTTTTCACCGGAATGGGCCTATGTTGGGCCATGCCACGTGTCGATATATCATAGGCGCCTCCTGTCCAATGAAAGGATGACATCTGTCCCAACGGTGAGCCAACACGTGTTTCCTCCGGCCAATGAGAATTTTACACGTGGAAAATCCTCATTGGTCCAGGCTGTTAGCGGGTTATCGGATCCAAAACCGGACCCGATAGCTTAACGGCGACCCGTTACGGTGGATGCCACGTGTTGGTTACCCTTGACGAAAGCACTTCCATGATGCGTGATTTATCATCATGGAAGTGGACACTTCCGTGATGATAATTTTGGTAATAATAGAACACTTCTACGATAGCACAGGTATGACTATCTTGATTCTGTCATAAAATCGTCATGGATGTACATGCATGACAGAAAACGTGACCTACTGTGACAAACACGTATCATCACGGAAGTGTATTTTTTTGTAGTGGATATGGGTATATCTACTTCATGAAACACAAGTCAGAAACATTTGAAAAGTTCAAAGAATTTTAGAGTGAAGTGGAGAATCATCGTAGCAAGAAAATAAAGTTTCTACAATCTGATTGGGGAGGCGATTATTTGAGTTACGAGTTTGGCCTTCAATTAAAACAATGTGGAATAGTTTCACAAACTCATGCCACCTGGAACACCACAGCATAATGGTGTGTCTGAACGTCGTAACCATAGTTTATTAGATATGGTGCGATCTATGATGTCTCTTACCGATTTACCACTATTGTTTTGGGGTTATGCATTAGAGACAGTTTCCTTCATGTTAAATAGGGCACCATCTAAATCCATTGAGACAAAACCGTATGAACTGTGGTTTAGCAAGAAACCTAAGTCGTCATTTCTTAAAGTTTGGGGTTGCGATGCTTATGTGAAAAAGTTTCAGCCTGATAAGCTCGAACCCAAATCGGAGACGTCCTTCTTCATAGGATACCCAAAAGAAAATGTTGGGTACACCTTCTATCATAGATCGAAGGCAAGATCTTTGTTGCTAAGAATGGATCCTTCTAGAGAAGGAGTTTCTCTTAAACAAAGTGAGTGGGAGGAAAGTGGAACTTGATGAGGTAATTGTACCTTCTCTCGAATTGGAAAGTAGCTCATCACAGAAAACTGTTCCCGTGATGCCTATACCAACTAGAGAGGAAGCTAATGATAATGATCATGAAACTTCAGATCAAGTTACTATCGAACCTTGTAGGTCAACCAGAACACATTCCGCACCAGAGTGGTACGGTAATCCTGTTCTGGAAGTCATGTTACTAGACCATGATGAACCTACGAACTATGAGGAAGTGTTGATGAGCCCAGATTTCAATAAATGGCTTGAGGCCATGAAATCTGAGATAGGATCCATATATGAGAACAAAGTGTGGACTTTGTTGGACTTGCCCGATGATAGGCAAGCCATTGAGAATAAATGGATCTTCAAGAGGAAGATATACGATGATGATAGTGTTACTATCTACAAAGCTCAACCTGTCGCCAAAGGTTTTTGACAAGTTCAAGGTGTTGACTACGATGAGATTTTCTCACTCGTGGCGATGCTTAAGTATGTCTGAATCAGGTTAGCAATTGCCACATTTTATGAAATCTGGCAAATGGATGTCAACTCTGCATTCCTTAATGGATTTCTTGTATATGTTGCAACCAAAAGGTTTTTTCGATCCTAAAGGTGCTAACAAAGTATGAAAACTCTAGCGATCCATCTACGGACTGGTGCAAACATCTCAGAGTTGGAATATACGCTTTGTTGTGGTGATCAAAGCATATGGTTTTATACAGACTTATGGTGAGGCCTGCATTTACAAAAAAAGTGAGTGGGAGCTCTATAACATTTCTGATATTATATGTGGATGACATATTGTTGATTGGAAATGATATAGAATTTCTGGATAGCATAAAAGGATACTTGAATAAGAATTTTTCAATGAAAGACCTCGGTGAAGCTACTTATATATTGGGCATTAAGATCTATAGGGATAGATCGAGACACTTAATAAGAATTTCCCAAAGGACATACCTTGACAAGATTTTGAAGAAGTGCAAAATGGGTTAGTCAAAGAAAGGGTTCTTGCCTATGTTGCAAGGTGTGAAGTTGAGTAAGACTCAAAGCCCGACCACGGCAGAAGATAGAGAGAGAATGAAAGTCATTCCCTATGCCTTAGCCATAGGTTCTATAAAGTATGCCATGCTGTGTACTAGACCTATTGTATACCTTAGCATGAGTTTGGCAAGGGAGTACAATAGTGATCTAGGAGTAGATCACTAGACAGCGATCAAAATTATCCTTAGAGGACTAAGGAAATATTTCTCTGTTATGGAGGTGATAAAGAGTTCATCGTAAAGAGTTACGTCGATGCAAGCTTTAACACCAATCTGGATGACTCTGAGTCTCGATCTGGATACATATTGAAAGTAGGAGCATTTAGCTAGAGTAGCTCCATGCAGAGCATTGTAGACATTGAAATTTGCAAAATACATACGAATCTGAATGTGGCAGACCCGTTGACTAAACCTCTCTCACAAGCAAAACATGATCAAACCTTAGTACTCTTTGGGTGTTAATCACATGGCGATGCGAACTAGATTACTGACTCTAGTAAACCCTTTGGGTGTTGGTCACATGGCGATGTGAACTATGGATGTTAATCACATGGTGATGAGAACTATTGGTGTTAAATCACATGGCGGTGTGAACAAGATTATTGACTCTAGTGCAAGTGTGAGACTAAAGGAAGTATGCTCTAGAGGCAATAATAAAGTTGTTATTTTATATTTCCTTATATCATGATAAATGTTTATTATTCATGCTAGAACTTTATTAACCGGAAACTAGATACATGTGTGGATACGTAGACAAAACACCATGTCCCTAGTAAGCCTCTACTACACTAGATCGTTAATCAAAGATAGTTAAGTTTCCTAACCATAGATATGTGTTGTCATTTGATGAACAGGATCACATCATTAGGAGAATGATGTAATGGATAAGACCCATCCGTTAGCTTAGCATAATGATCGTTAAATTTATTGCTATTCTTTTCTTCATGTCATATACATATTCCTTTGACTATGAGATTATGAAACTCCCAGATACCAGAGGAATACCTTGTGTGCTATCAAACGTCACAACATAACTGGGTGATTATAAAGATGATCTACAGGTATCTCCGAAGGTGTTTGTTGGATTGGCATAGATCGAGATTAGGATTTTTCACTCCGAGTATCGGAGAGGTATCTCTGGGCCCTCTGAGTAATGCACATCATAATAAGCCTTGTAAGCAGTGTGACTAATGAGTTAGTTACAGGATGAGGCATTATGGAACGAGTAAAGAGACTTGCCGGTAACGAGATTGAACTAGGTATGGAGATACCGATGATCGAATCTCGGGCAAGTAACATACCGATGACAAAGGGAATAAGGTATGTTGTCATTACGGTATGACCAATAAGGATCTTCGTAGAATATGTGGGAACCAATATGAGCATCCAGGTTCCACTGTTGGTTATTGACCGGAGAGGTGTCTCGGTCATGTCTACATAGTTCTCGGACCCGTAGGGTCCGCACGCTTAACGTTTGATGACGATTTTGTATATATGAGTTATGTGATTTGGTGACCGAATGTTGTTCAGAGTCCAGGATGCAATCACGAACATGACGGGGAGTCTCAAAATGGTCGAGAGGTAAAGATTCATATATTGGACGATGATATTCGGACACCAGAAGTGTTCCAGGGGTACCGGGTGCATATCGGGTCATCGGAAGGGGTTCCGGGCATCCCCCCGGCAACTACATGGGCCTTAATGGGCCAAGAGGGGGACAGACCAGCCCCTAAGGGGTTAGTGCGCCCCTCCCATATGGACTGGCCAAATTGGAGTAGAAAAGGGGAAGGAGGAAAGGAAAAAGGGAATAGGACTCCCCCTTCCCCCTCTTCCCTTCCTACTCCGAATAGGAATAGGAAATGGGGGAGGCCAAATTGGGAGGACCCCAATAGGATTCCTCCTACTTGGGGCACCCCCTTGGCTGCCTCTCCTCCCCTCCAACCTATATATATGAAGGGGGGCACCGCTAGAATACACACCAACAATTGTTAGTCGTGTGCGGCGCCCCCTCCACGGTTTACGCCTCCGGTTATATTCACGTAGTGCTTAGTCGAAGCCCTGCGTGGATTACTTCACCATCACCATCACCACACCGTCGCGTTGATGGAACTCTCCCTCGACACTTTGCTGGATCAAGAGTTCGAGGGACGTCATCGAGCTGAACGTGTGCAGAACTCGGAGATGCCGTACATTCGGTGCTTGATCGATCGGAACGAGAAGAAGTTCGACTACATCAACCGCGTTAACAAACGCTTCCGCTTTCGGTCTACGAGGGTATGTGGAAACACTCTCCCCCTCTTGTTGCTATGCATCTCCTAGATAGATCTTGCGTGAGCGTAGGAAATTTTTGAAATTGCATGCTACGTTCCCCAACACCATCATCTAATTGCTACTCCACAATGCATTCCCTTAGGCCCAAATATGGTGAAGTGTCATGTAGTCGACGTTCACATGACACCACTAAGGGAATCACAACATACATACTATCAAAATATCAAACACATATCAAGTTCAGATGATTACTTGTAACATGATTTCCTGTAACGCCCCGAGACCGATGCACCAGGTGTCTTCAAGTTATTCGCTGTTGTTGCCTTGTCACTCACTTGCCTATTGCATCTTGCCATGTCATCATGTGCATTGCATCATCATGTTTTCAAAACTTGCATACGTCTCGGCCTCCCCGTTCCTTCCTTTGTCCGTTCTGAGCCCAGACACACTTCCACGCGCCCGCGGCACCTCCGAGATATTATTTTATAAGTGGCCAGGAAAATGTTCTCAGAATGGGTTGAAAGTTGGTGTGCGGTCTTATTATAGTGTAGGTAGACCGCCTGTCAAGTTTCGTTGCATTCGGAGCTCGTTTGATAGCCCAACCGTTAAACATATAGCGGCAGTATAACCGGTCATACGTCAGACGTTTTCGGTCTCCAGAAACTGCTGTCCGGCCTTTGTTCTTCCCTCTCTTCTCAGCCCAACCCCCCTCTACACAGTCCATTTAGCCCACCTACCTACCCCCTCCGCTCCGGACCGTTCGATGGCGATCGAACGGCTCCAAAACAGCCTCAAACCCCCTAACCCTAGCCCCCCTTGCCTTATATAGACCCCCTCCATGCCATTTTGGGTACCTGTCGGTGTCAAAACCGGCGGATCTCGGGTAGGGGGTCCCGAACTGTGCGTCTAAGGTGGATGGTAATAGGAGGCAGGGGACACGATGTTTTACCCAGGTTCGGGCCCTCTTGATGGAGGTAAAACCCTACGTCCTGCTTGATTAATATTGATGATATGGGTAGTACAAGAGTAGATCTACCACGAGATCAAGGAGGCTAAACCCTAGAAGCTAGCCTATGGTATGATTGTTGTATATATTGTATATCTATCAACTAGCCTAGCCTCGGTTTATATAATGCACCGGAGGCCTAGGATAACAAGAGTCCTAGCCGAATACACCGGTGGGGAGAAGTACTTGTCTTGATCGCCAAGTCTTGTGGGATCTTCCTTGTATGCGGTAGCCGTCCGAACTGGCCCATGAGTATACGGCCACGGGGGTCCTTGGCCCAATCTAATAGATCGGGAGACGACGTGGTGAGTACCCCCTAGTCCAGGACACCGTCAGTAGCCCCCTGAACCGGTCTTCAAGTTAGGGACGCTCCTCGATTCTTCCGAACTGTTCTTCATCTTCGGTTGCCGGTCTTGAAAACTGGTTCAACAAATCTTCTTTATCTTCAATCTTGAGGATCGCCGAAATGCATTCGACGAGTTTACACGTCGGGTATCCGAGGAGCCCCTTTAAGTTTTCGGCCTTTATCAATGCCTTGTTTATTTTTATGCCACACCTCGGGTTTGAAGTTGTTCCCGGGAGGCAGGGTCCTCTTGCGTCCGAGCTCCAACACCGGACTGCATTCGAGGTATCTTTTGCAGCCGAGCACCAATGCCGGACCGCTTCCCAGCTCTAGCACCGGAATGTATCCGAGCTCCAACGCCGGACTATGTATCCGAGCTCCAATGCCGAACTGTATATCCGAGCTCCAACACCAAAATATATCCGAGCTCCAACGCCGGACTGTGTCCAGGCTCCAATGTCGGACTATATCCGAGGTGTCATATCACCTTGGTTCAAAAAAGTTGAAGGAGTTTAGCCGAGCTTAATGCCGGAAATGCCCTCTATGGAGCCAGCCACTAGCGCCCGAGCTTTATGTCGGACTGCTTCCGAGGTGGTGCACCACCCCGACTATGGGCTGATTTTTTGTCAATATTTTTTATTGGTGCAATTTATTCTCTGCCGAGATATATAGCCAGTAGCCCTCAAGGTGTGTATCGGTCTAAAACCCGAGATGCACATGAAGGATGCCATAAGACCGCTGATCCCAGTAGCCGCTGAGACTCGGGTTGATTTGCAAAATTGGCCTGAGGATCAAGTCCTAGCTCGGCAGAATACTTCGGGACACAAAAGCAGCGTGCTCAGTCCTCAAGACTCAGGTTGGGTGCGGCCGACCAACCTGAGGATCAAAATCTCCTCGGAAACTATATTGCACATAAAATTTTCTACATTGAACAAGCAATGCAGTAGCCCCCGAGACACTGGTCGGGTGGCAACACCAGATCAGGGGATCGATGTGCCCCTTTAATATTTGTAAATAATAAGCCTGAAGCCCAGTAGCCCCCGATCCTTAATGCGGGCACGGGTGGCCGAATTAAGGATCAATATCGATAGTAAAATCACAAATTATGTGTAATGACTCTATGTATCCAAGTACTTTACGTCATTAATGCTCGGATCCGCATTGTACAAAACTTTGTTGACCGACCATCGGCTTCCACCTCCTTGGCCAGTAGCCGAGAAGTGTTTGTCCTAGTTTATAAAGCCTTTATGAGGGCAAAGATTTATGACAAACAAGGCAATCTGGCCACATGGTTTTATAAACAAAGGTACGCAGAGAGATATGTTATATTACTGTTTAACAGAAGAAATGTATTCCAAGGAAAATAGTCCCGTTGTCGGTTCCTTTCTTTGGGTTGTCATGCTAAGCATGATCATGAAACCTTAGCTCGAATGTAAGAGCAAAATATCAAGGATTTAGTTTGGGAGGCCAGTTAATAGCCCCCGGTAGTGTTCGGCGACAGTCGAGGTCAAGCCGTAAACACTTCGGCCAATGTTATGAATGGCCCGTCATAGTCATCGGATCGCTGACCAGTTTACGCTTATTGTGACAGTCAGTTTTCGGCTTTCTCCACTAAGGTGCTTAACCATGTGAGCTGGAAGCACAATCGTAGTGGTTCTCCCTTTGCACGCCTAGCCGAACAAAACGGAACGTAGGAAGCAAGTGCAGGAGCTGGGCAACCCAACTATTGACCGAAGACACAATTCGAAACCGATGCATATATAGCAATATCTGAGAATGTTTTTGCCGAATCCCTAAAGGTGTCCGGCGTTGCACTGCGAGACTAATGCTGGAAAAGCACAAATAGTTTAAAAGTGCCAAAAAGCTTGGAAAACCAAGAAACGTCAGTAAAAACATGACGTCCGAACAATATCAAGTGTTCGGTGCCAATCCGAAAGTTGGTCTTAGAAAAAAGAAGTGCTTCTGTCGTGCTTTAACATGATACATCCTATCTCAAGACTTCGAGCGGGTCAGCCTACGGCTTCAACCTCCTATCCCGAGGGCGGAGTACTTCTCATCAGGCCAGTTTAGCAAACTAAACTCTAGCGGCTTTGAGAGAGAAATTAGGCTCCCCGGCTAGTGACCGCACACTCATGTCAAAAAAAGGAGTGATAAATAATAATAATAAAACTTTGCAACGACTAAGAAGAAGAACACTTATTATAAAACGGCTCATATAAATTTTAAGAGCCCCCAAGTGACTTGGGTAGAAGAATGATTGCATGTACCGAAGTACTTATATCATATCTATGTTCAACCGAACTTTAAACGTGTCTTAACCGACCGTCAGCTTCTCCCTCTTCGGTCAAGGACTGAAAAGTGTTATGTACTCCATTGGTCGAGAATATCGACAGTGTTTCCAATAACCAGGCAATCAGGCCATAAGGCTGTAACAGACAAAGTGCGCTCAGGGAACTTATGCTATATTACCGTGAAGTGTAAGAAGCATCTTCGAAGAAAATAGTACCCCCACCGGTACCTTTCTTCGGTGCTCATTGTTATTATGAGACTTATGCAATAGATTTTTTGTACTCATGAGTCCCGTTGTGTGCCGACCATCATTCAAAACTATAAGAGCGCTAGCTTTCGGCTTCACCCAGTCTGAGGTCCGGCTTGGGTGACCCGATTGTGACAATCGCAGAGGTGCTCCCTTTACTCCCTAGCCGAACAATCGGGGATGTAGGGGTAAACACAGGAGCGAGGCAACCCAGCTTGCAAATCGCTTAAGTCAATGTGGTGCATATTGTGGCATAATACACGAACAAGGAACGAAGCCGTACAAGTATAATCATATGCAACAGGAAAAGCTTCATAAAGGAAGCCCCCAAGTAAACGGGGTATTTGAATTTATGCGTCACAAACAAAGTTTGGACAAGGAAATTTTTTAGAAGCAACTTTTTTCCAAAAAAGTATAATGCTTGGTCGAACCGAACGCAAGTTAGAAATTAAAGCTTTGAGCATGAAAGCGACTTAGCTGGTTAATGTGTTCAGTATTGATGACGTGGTCCGAGCTTGATGCGGGGAAAGGTTCCATCCCTCAAGCCGGTCCCGAGGTGGTGGAGCGGAGAGCTTGACACGCCGAAGTGGTGACATAGCAAGATCAATGCAGACCGGCAGAGTGACGCCGAAGTCCCCGGATCATTTTCCTGTGCACAAAAAATAGTGCAAACCAGAGATAATAGTAATGAAGATAATTAAAAAAATCGTTGCATAATAAATAATTTATGCAAAGTGAGTAATAAAAGAAATATGGCCTGGCGCCGAAGTCAAGTCGATGCAGGGAGTCGGCGTGATGCGGTAAAGGCGTGGCAAAGCCTGAATTAGCAGGTCGGTCCGAGCTCCGAGTGCGGCGTTCGCAGGACTATGTACGGAAACTGACCAAACCACCATGCGATTGTCGCTAATGCAGCCACCATTTGATAGACCTGTGTACATATGATGGACAAACCAGATTAATAATTCCTTGGGAAAAATGAACCCAAACAAGCAAAAAATACTGGGATTAATAGCACCTGGTTTATTTGTTGTAGCAATCCGAAGGAAGGTGATTCCTAAAATTGGGACCCGCTCCGCACACCCATTGCCTGATGGGCGATAAAACGATGGCATGGCAATGCTGGTAAAGGTTGACTCACCGAGGCAAAGCCCTCAGCCCAGCAAACGTGACGGAGCAGGTCAGCTAGTGACGCCGAAGTGTCCGGAGTAGGTTGATGAAGAGATGGCGAAGCCCCCGGTCCAGCCGAGATGTCGAAGCCTCGATGTCATCCGATGAGTCGAAGTACGTCGGCGTGATGGACACCAGCTTGAAGAAGCAATAGTGCGGCCCTGTCGATGCAGGTCGTGACGTGGTCGATGTCGGCTTGATGAAGCGACCGTGCGGTGATCCCGGTATGCCCGCTCTGTGTAATTCATGGGGCGATGATGTTGGTGATGATTTATCCTTCGCGATGCCGGGCTCTTGTTCGACTTGCCGAGATGATGATCCGAAGAAGTTGAGCTCGGCTCAACAAAGTGACGCCGTGTCTAGCGCAGGTCGGCAGCCGTGGAGTAATATTGCCGGACTGGTTTGACACCAGCATGATGTTGAAGATCATGTTCAAAAGATCTTACAGTTAGTGGGATGTGTTCGGGAACAAAACACAATACCCCATACAAAACTTCCTACAAAAGGGATGTCTGAAATCCTGTTCATAAAAAAGATGAACTCGGGTCAGATTCGTTTTCGTGCAGAAAACAGATCCGAAAAGTGATGCACTAATTGGAAGGTTCCCGGAGTTTGGACGGTCGGATCGAGCCGAAATTTTCAGAGGTGGTAGATATAGGAATTCCGCAGCCGATCAACGGTTGGATCTTCCAAAGGACGTCCGAGCTAGAAGCTGGACACCACGCCCTAAACTCATCCAAATTCCCGACCAGATTTGATAGGGCTCCGGTATATCGTGGATTGCCAGATATTCCTCCATTGGAACTCGATGAAATTTTCCAGGGTTGTTGTAGACTCAATTCCGCGGAATTCCACCAAAGCGATCGTCAAAGCGATACTCGAGGAGGTGGTGGTGGCAGATACAAGTTCACTCTCCAGAAAAACAGCACGGTCGCTTGAGGGCAATGTTGACGTTGAGCCCCCGAGCTCCATAGATGATTCCTCCGTGATCTTGATAGAGATCGGAGTTTGATGTTTGATGAAGGCCCTCGTCCGGACATGGTGATCTGAACACGGGGCGCAATTCTTGGTCAAACCAAGGTGACCAGTCGAGCTGGTGACGAAGATGCCGAAGTCGCAGTTGATCTGCAGGCGAGCCATCGATCCTTTTGTCGATCACATAGCGGAACTATCAATGAAAGCACCAATGTCGGTGTCAAAACCGGCGGATCTCGGGTAGGGGGTCCCGAACTATGCGTCTAAGGTGGATGGTAATAGGAGGCAGGGGACACGATGTTTTACCCAGGTTCGGGCCCTCTTGATGGAGGTAAAACCCTACGTCCTGCTCGATTAATATTGATGGTATGGGTAGTACAAGAGTAGATCTACCACGAGATCAAGGAGGCTAAACCCTAGAAGCTAGCATATGGTATGATTGTTGTATATATTGTATATCTGTCGACTAGCCTGGCCTCAGTTTATATAATGCACCGGAGGCCTAGGATAACAAGAGTCCTAGCCGAATACGCCGGTGGGGAGAAGTCCTTGTCTTGATCGCCAAGTCTTGTGGAATCTTCCTTGTATGCGGTAGCCGTCCGAACTGGCCCATAAGTATACGGCCACGGGGGTCCTCGGCCCAATCTAATAGATCGGGAGACGACGTGGTGACTACCCCCTAGTCCAGGACACCGTCAGTACCCCTAGCCTTCCCCTACCCTCAGCCGCCGCATCCCCCTCGAAATCAGCGCCACCGGCCTTGATTTCTGTGCCTAGCCGCTAAAGATCCGCCACAAGGCACCGACCAAGCCCCACGCGCCACGTCGCCTCCCTAGAGCGCCTCCACCTCCCACCTCCCCGCGCGGCCCGCCAGGACCCAGATCGGGCTCTGGGAAGCCCATCTGGGCCCAAGCTCACCGCCGCTCCCGTAGGAACTCCACCCGTCCCCGAGCAACCCGCGCCCCCGCCGCCGTACGTCGCCTCCGCCCACCGCCGGCGAGCGAAGCCGCCGGAGATGCACGCCGGCGCCGGAGCCAGCAGGCCAGTGCCGCCCTCACCTTCCTCGCTCTTCCTCTCTCTCTCTCTCTCTATCCCCATCGCTAACCGCCTCGTCGGCCTCTTCCTTCGCAGGGAGCCGCCGCCGCCCAGGTTGCGCCGTCTGTCGCCATTGTTCCCCGGAGACGCCGGTAACAAGATACCAAGGGCCGGATCCGCTCATTTCCGGTCACCCCGCCGTCCTCGAGCACCCTCACTGGAGTTTCGCCGCCGCAAGCCACACTGCTGGCCCTCTGTTCGTGCAGGCGCAAGACGAGGACGACGTCCAGGCTGCCCCATCGCCCTGGTGGGCCCCGCTTGGCCTCCAAGGCCCAGCAACCGGTCCGCTTCCCCTTCGATCTGGGCCTTGGCCCAGGGTGAGCCACACACACCCCGCGCGCCCTTTTGTTTTTCCCACTGTTAGGCCAGTCAGTTTCGGTCCATAGACGGTTTTTTTTCATTCTACGAATTTATCAATTTCATGGCCTTTGCATATTTACAGAAAATGCCATCATATTGATATGCTCATAAATAAATAACCGTGCATCGGTTTAAAACAAACTTTATATGTAAAATTCTTAGAATTCCATCTAGTTTCATTTTATGAAACTTTCATCCAGGTTAAAAATGTTTAAAATGTTGTTTGTGTTTATTTTTCATAATGCCATGTTAAAAATGTTTTATTTCATAACTAAATAATTGTAGCTCCATTTTAAATAATATTTATATGTAGATGGGGTAGAAAAATGCATAGTTTAACATAGTGGCAGTATTTTGCATGTTTAACACCTCTAAAACTGTGTATAGGGCAGAATGGTACCAACTTTAAAATAAGCACATGAGGATTTTTCCGGACTTGTTGCTTGTTGTTCCGGCCTCATTTAAACTTGCCTAGATAGGTAGTTTTATTATTCTTCACCTCTTGCCATGTTTAACAACATTTAATATTGTTGGGTACATAAACGAGAGTGAACTAAATGTTTGAATGTGGTGTTTCGTCAATATGCAACTCATTGCATATTGAGCTCCACTTAATTTGTAGTACTCTTTGTGCATATTGCCATGCCTCATTAAACCGGACATGCATCATACTTGGTTGTGCATCATGCCATGTTATGTGATGGTTGTTTACTATGTTGCTTGCTTCTTTCCGGGTTGCTTCTCTCGTTAGCTTCAGTTTCGTTCCGAAGTTGTGAGGATTCGTTCGACTATGTTGGGTCGTCTACTTCTTGGACTCGTTCTTCTTCCTTGCGAGATCTCAGGCAAGATGACCGTACCCTCGATATCACTTCTATCTTTGCTTGCTAGTTGTTCGTTCTATCGCTATGTCGCGCTACCTACCACTTGTTATATCATGCCTCCCATGTTGCCATGTCAAGCCTCTAACCCACCTTCCTACCAAACCGTTGTTTGGCTATGTTACCGCTTTTGCTCAGCCCCTCTTATAGCTTTGCTGGTTGTAGGTGAAGTTCAAGTTTGTTCCATGTTAGAACATGGATATGTTGGGATATCACATTATCTCTTATTTAATTAATGCATCTATATACTTGGTAAAGGGTGGAAGGCTCGGCCTTATACCTGGTGTTTTGTTCCACTCTTGCTGCCCTAGTTTCCATCATACTGGTGTTATGTTCCTTGACTTTGCGTTCCTTATGTGGTTGGGGATTTATGGGACACCCTTGACAGTTTGCTTTGAATAAAACTCCTCCAGCAAGGCCCAACCTTGGTTTTACATTTGCCTAACAACCTATTACCCTTCCCTTGGGTCAGCCAACCCGAGGGTCATCTTTATTTTAAACCCCCCC